>NC_056727.1:168440015-168725022 GCF_019279795.1 Protopterus annectens
GTTGTGAAAGAAAAGGTGGTAGACAAGTTGAATAAACTGTATAAGAAATTTTAACAGTATTAACCTTGCTAACTGTTTTTAGGAAGGTTTGTCATAGACTCACCGTAGGACATGGTAGAGAAAATTATGTCTGTTATGGATTCCAAGGAAAGTAGTTTAGGAAAGAAACGCAGTATTTGAAGTAGAAGTGGTAATTTAATGTTTAAGCAAACAGGAAAGACATGGACATTTGTCATACCTTGTTTTCATGTGTTGATGTGAGTCAGTGTTTTGAGAATTCATACTACTGCATCTTGAATTGCACATATTGTTGGTGTTTAATGAAATTATTGAATTGTGTTGTAGTAGTACTTTCTGATGAGAAAATGTATGAAATGTGTATATCATTAAACAACAGAATCATTGTTTTTATTACAGATACATCGATACATCAGTGGCCTTGATGGTGGGAATATCTATCTATCTATCTATATCTATATATATATATATATATATATATATATATATATATATATATATATATATATATATATATATGGATTCACTTCATAACACTGAAACTGAAAGCATTGAAACCAAAACAATGAAACTTCAAAATCTTGAAAACTCAACTGAGACTCAAAACACTGAAAACAGATACCATACATATACTGAGTTTAAACAACATAAATCATAGCACTTTCCACCAAGTGTAAGCAGGGGGGCACTTCACTACAGTAAGTGCATTCTTGGAGTTGATGTATTTAAGTAGCAGGGGCTGTGGGGGGTGCAGGGGGGCTTGCCTCCTGCTTACATTTGGTGGAAAGTGCTATGATTTATGTTGTTTAAACTGCCCATTCAATTCTCAGTTAGAGCGTCTTCTGTGTGGCGACATGCGTGAATGGGCGTTCCTTCGTTGAAGGTTGTGCGTTAGGCCCGGCAAGCCAGTATGTAAAAATCTACTGCCAATCATTAGCGGACCGGAGTTCCGCTGTGGTGACCCCTAACCGGGAAAAAGCCGAAAGACACAAACAAACAAACTCGGTATATGTATGATATATGTTTTCAGTGTTTTGAGTTTCAGTGTTTTGGTCTTCTATATTATGAAGTTTTCTCATTTTCAGTGTTTTGAGCTTTCAGTGTTATGAAGTGAATCCATATATATATATATATATATATATATATATATGTGTGTATATATATATATATATATATATATATATATATATATATATATGTATATATATATATGTGTGTGTGTGTGTGTGTATTAGTACATATACACACGCACACACACAGGCAAATCCCCAATTGGCTTGTTACTCAAGTGTAGACGGTCAAGAACATGACACCACATATTTTATTACTCTTTTTTTACCCCCCCCCCCCCCCGCAATCCTTCATAGGATTTGCTTAATAGTTCCCCTTCCTTTGTCCCATTAGCTCATTCATTCCTCCAGTAGCAGGAGGCAGGCATTCAGGCATTCCCCAGACTGAGTTAGAGCCCTATAGCTCATTTGTTCCTGTGTAGGGAAACCTTATCACCTCTCCCATTCCCCTTTGAGGTGAAAGCCTGGCATTTGGGATCTGACCCGATGTGGTCCTGAGGAAGTCACTGCCTATCCTTTGGCCATGGGTAGTTTGCTGGTTTGTGAGGGCTCCCTGTTTAGGGAGATATGTGCATGTTCCCATGAATATCTAACTCCATAGCTCTTCTGCAGCATGAGCCTGCCCGAAGTCTTCCACGAGTGAGCATCCACCTTCAGCTGTCTCTAATCTGTTGACCCAGCAACCTCAATTCCCTCAGGATGAGTGAGCTGGCATCAGCTTGCTGAAACTCATCTTACGCCAACCACATATTTTTATCTCCACAATTTGGCAGGGAATGTTTTCTTACTCCAGCAAACAGAGCAAATTATCTTACAAAATTATTTTTATATCTTTTCAATTTTTGATTTTCCTGCAGTTGTTTTGTGGCTAAACTATTGCAGGCTAATATTTTTATAGTACTTGCTGCCGTTTGGATAGTGAATAGTGAAAAAAATGCAAGAAGGTGGAAAAGTGCTTGCTGTAAGTATATATGTGGGCAGAAGACATTGGTTCTTTTCAACATTATAATCTTCTGGTTGTAATTGAGGAATAACAGTCTGGTTTGTCTAATTAATTTAATACTATAAACAACTGTTTTTAAATACTGCCGAAACAATATCATGAATATCATAATGATATACGGCACAATTTCCTCACTTGAATAAACCAAAACTTATTCCTCATCACTTGCAAGTTGTAATCCTTTTTAAATATACTTATTAAATTTTCATATGTTAAATAATGATATAGGTGCACATATATTAATGGAAAAGAAAATTAACCCTCTCCTCCTACCACCCAACACTACAGCCTGTGAGAGATGCACTTATATAACCAAACTGGAAGCAAATCTCTTTTCACCCAAGACTGGACTAGACAGTCAAGAGGAGAAGGTAAACACTTGCACCACACCACACTCATTACATAGTCCTTCAAAACCTACACTACCAAAACACACACATAGAAACAGAAAACACACACCTACATTCGCGGAGGCTCAAAAAAAAATCTACCCAAGCAACAGGGACCTCCAAAGCAGAAACGCAAGCAACCTTCAGCCCCCAACACAAACCAAATGACACATAGCCCACAAACTCAGTGTGCCACTCAACCACAGCCCATAAGGCATAACAATGTACCCAACACTCTAGTCATAGGTGACTCTGTAGTCAAAGCACACTGATGTTCCACTCACCAGGCTAAATAAGGAGAAAGTTACTGTCAGTTGCCTGTCAGGTGCCAGGATCTGCCACATAACGTATGCACTCAGGTCACTCCACAGCAAGTACAAATATGACTGTGTCATTGTCCATGCTGGTGTGAATGACCTGAGACGTACCTCCCTGGACTACATGAAAAGAGACTTGGAGGAGCTTTCTGATCTTGTAGCCCAGGCAGGTATGACCCTAGCCCTGAGTAGCATCCTACCATCACCCAGAATGATACCACAGTACATGGACAAAATGACTGACTTCAACAATTGGCTAAGATTCTGGTGTCATTCTAAGGGGATCCAGTATATGTCTACCTGGGATGACATGATCAACAAACCACGATGCTTTGCCAGAGATGGCCTGCACCTGTCGTCCTTGGGATTTCGGATACTGGCTAAGCTCTTGCCACCCCTATAGTGCCTTTTTTAGGCAAGATTCAAATGACAAATTCACCACCGTAACAGGTACAAGCAAGCAAAATCTGAGGATAATGCTACTTAATGCTAGAAGTCTAAACCTCAAAATGCACTCACTCGAGGCACTCCTTAAAATGGAGAACATCGACATCTCTGCAGTGACAGAGACCTGGTTCAAGGCTCCAGAGAGCACCCCTGCATTACCAGGCTATAATTCATACCACATCTTTCGGCCACCTAACCTGGACTGAAGCACTAAAGGCAGAGGCGTGTCCATATTCATTAAGGATATCCACACCTCCAGGCTAGTTGCTCAGCATAATGCATCTGAGATTATCCAAGTGCAACTAACTCTGGGCAAGACTGCAATGCAAATTGTAGCTTGCTACAGATCCCCCACCATGCCCCAGGATTCCCACTCCTCATTTCTTGATACACTGGAAAATATTAGGGTACAACCTAACACCCTAATAATGGGCAATTTCAACTACCCCACCATTAACTGGGAAAACTACTCATGTACCAACTCTTGTGCTCAACGTTTTCTGGAATTCATAAATTCCAATGCCTTGGATCAACTTATCCACACCCCCACCAGGGGCAGCAGTATCCTAGACCTGGTCATTACCAACATGGGCAAACGGTGTTCCACACCAGAGGTCAATTCCTCGTTGGTCAGATCCGACCACAAGCAAATCATCCTAGACATCCACATCCCACCCCTTCCCCCCATTAGGGAAACCACCGTAAAAAATGTCTCCAAAGCCAACTTCACGCTTCTTAAGACAGAAGTGGCAAACTTCATGACACCCATGCTGATGGACAATAGCGATACGACTGTTGAATCCTATACAGTTGCACTTTATAAGCACTTACATGAGTGCATGGATTGTGCAATCTCTAACAGAGCCAAGATGCTATCCTCCAAAAAAAAGGAAGCCAATCTGGTGGTCCCCTGCTATAAACAAACTCTACAACAGAAGAAAGAAACTGTTGCAAAAAAAGAGTAAAATCCCATGATTGGAGGAACTCCATGGTCAGCCTCAGTAAGAAGCTGAGATCCCTCATAAAATCCTCCAAAGCTAGTTACAAAAATAAAATCGCCACTGATTCTAAAGACAACCACAAAGCATTCTATAGCTATGTCAAGAATCTCAATTGCAACACTCAGATCTGCTCTGAGTTATAGCACAATGGCGCTAAATATACAGAACCAACTGATTTTGCCAACATCCTGACAGATAGGTTCAGTGCTAACTTTATACCCCTTTCTCATCCCCTAAAGGGCCCATCTCTATACAGGAAGAATGCAAAGTACCTGTAGTCACGGCTGCACAGGTAAAAAACACACTCTCCAAAGCCAAGAACACAGGGACCTGACAACATCCCAGGCTGCGTTCTACGTGAACTACAGAACGAAATGGCACCCCACCTAAGTACCATGTTCAGTCATAGCCTCACTTCAGGCTTTGTGCCCACTGAATGGCGCACAGCAACGGTTATCCCACTCCACAAAGGGGGAGCCACGAGGGACCCCGGGAACTACCGTCCCATTAGCCTGACGAGCCTGGTCTGCAAGGCTGTGTAGCGTATCATCATGGAACTTATAAGCAATGACATTGGTAATCTCCAAACTCTGGACCCTACCCAGTTCGGGTTTGTAAAAGGCAGGTCATGTCTCCTAAACCTGATCGACTTCTTTGAAGAGGTCACCAAAGCCGTAGATGAGGGTAAGGTGGTTCACACAGCCTATCTAGATCTCGCCAAGGCTTTCGACACCATCCCCCACTCTGGAATTATAGACAAACTCACTAAACTAGGTATAAATCCCTATGTCACAAGATAGGTTGCCAACTGGCTCACTGACAGAACCCACACTGTGAAAGTAGCAGACTCTAAATCCAACTTCAGACCAGTGACAAGTGGAGTACTACAGGGTTCAGTCCTAGGTCCTCTCCTGTTTGGTATCTACTTCTCTGAAGTACAGGCTAACACAGAAGGTCTTTGGCTAACAAAGTTCGCAGATGACTGCAAACTAGGAGCCATAATCAAAACTCCTAACGATGTGGACATCCTACAAAAGGGCCTCACTGAGACAGATGCCTGGTGTCAAAGCCATGCCCTCAAGCTCAATGCCAAAAAGTGCATTGTCATCCCTTTTGGTAAAAACTTTGTACCCATGAACTACCTACCACATAGGTAAGTGTGATAAGAGACCGAAAGTGTGATAAGAGACCTTGGGACACAGTTGGACAGTAGTCTGTCCTTTGATAATCACATTGCCACAGTAGTCAGGAAATCCTTCTACGTGGCACACCTCATCACAAAAGGTTTCTCATCCAGGAAAAAAGAGGTTATTGTTCCCCTCTACTCATCACTCATTAGACCCATTATAGAGTAGAACCTTTTTAAGGAATCAATGAGGTGGTCTTTAAATGTGGTTCAAGAAATCCCAGAGTCCATTTCATGATCCACATGGAGAGAGTTCCCCTAGAGGCAGAGGTAGGAACTCTAATGGGAGATGCCACCCACGAGTCAGAGGAAGTCCATAGAACCACCCTATCAGTGCTCCTGAAAGGAGGCCCGGTTGCCCACCTGTAGAGAAAGTCGGGGGTTGCTTATCCCTGCACCATGGAGCCTGGCTAGATATTACAAAAGATACTTGGGTGCAGAGGATTATTTCCAGAGGTTATATAATTCCCTTTACTTTACCTCGTCCATCAGTAAGCAAAATTCTCACTGTTCCACCCAGTCAGAGGAAAACAGCGGCTCTAGAAATACAAAAGATGTTAGAAATAAGAATCATCCAAGAAGTCCTCCAGACTAGAAAGGATCCAGAACCTACTCAAGATTCTTTTTAGTGCCAAAGAAAACAGGACTGGAGACCAATGTTGTATCTCAGCATTCTGAACAAATTGGTTCAGCATATCAAGTTCCAGATGGTCACAGTTCAGTCCATATTGCCTTTTCTGCACAAGGATGACTAAATGTGCTCAGTAGATCTCCAGGACACATACTGTTACATAAAAATGGGCAGACGGACCAGGAGTTATCTATTCTTTCGGCTGGGAGCCAGTCATTATGAATTCAGAGCAGTGCCCTTTGGTCTAAACACAGCCCCTATGGTGTTCACCAAACACATGGCAGTAGGAGCAGCTCAGTTGAGATTGCAGGGATTCCAAGTGGGTCCATATCTAGATGATTGACTAATAACCACTTGCACCATGCATTTTCTGATAACACCTCGAGACTGTGTACTCCAGATTTAGGAATTACAGTCAACCACAACAAATCTCAACTTCAGCCATTTCAAACATTAGAATTTATAGGGACCTTATTCAACAGAGCTTCAATGACAGCTTCTCTTCCTTTGCAAGGGTACAATCTATTCATTTCCAAGTCAAGAAAATAATTCAAAATGCATTCCTATCAGCCGACTGATTTTACAAACCCTGGGATCAATGTCTGCAGCTGTAGTTCTATTTCCATTAGCAAGATACCATATGAGAGTTCCTCAATGGACATTAGCAGCACAGTGGTCCATTCTACATCACCCTATGTCCACCAAGATCAGTATAACTTGGGCATGCGAAAAGTACCTTTGGTGGTGGATTTACTCAGATCAAACATTACAAGGTCGTTCATTCATTCTCCTTCACCCCAGTGTCATAGTGACCACAGATGCTTCCCAGATCAGGTTGGGGGGTATTTCTTGAGAAAGACTGTCCAAGGCACTCTGTCTCCTGAAGAGGACAACATGCTTATCAGTGTACTGGAAATGAGAGCAGTACTCCTAGTGTTGCAGGCATTCCAAGACTCTTTCCCTTCCTGGACTATTGCAATCAAATGGACAATATGTCTGTAGTGTGGTATATCAACAAACAAGGAGGAACCAGATATTACCCCTTATGTCAAGAAGCTGTGAAAGTGTGGCAGTGGAGGATCTCTTCAAATTGATTTCTAATAACAATGCACATACCAGGGAAATCCAAAATTATAGCAGACAAATTGAGCAGGTCCATTCTACTACCTCTCAAGTGGTGTCTCAACAAGGAAGTGGAGTAAATGATTTTTCGCCAATGGGGCCAGCCGTGCTGTGACCTATTTGCATTTCCCCTGAACAACAAGTGCAGAAGGTTCTTTGCCCTAATTCCCCCACCGGGGGAGTCACTGAGAGATGCTGTCCTATATGACTGATCCCCAGGTTGCCTGCATGCTATCTCCCAACTCCCTTAATCCCCAAATTTCTACAGAAAGCATCCTTGTTGAAGAGCAAAGTCATCCTCATGGTCCCTTACTGGTCTAGACAAATTTGGTTCCCCTCCTTTTGATCTCATCTAGTTTACCTGCCTTCTGGATCCAATTTTAGACCTTCGGTCTCCCTCAACAGACCTGATACACCCAGACACCTTGGGCCTAAAGTTGACCGCATGGTTTCTCCAGTTCCATTAATAACCAGATGACCCAAGCTTTTTCTCCAGTGTGTCACATTGTTTTATCATCCCACAGAGTCTTCACTAGAAAAATTTACAAGAGCAAATGAAGAAGATTTGCCGTTTGAGTGCAGCAGCAAGACATTGATCCTTTTTCAGCACCAATAACAAAAATGCTAGAATTCCTGGCTTCTATTTTTAGGGATGGGGCTAGTCCCTCAATGGTTACATTTCAATTAGCTACTACCATTTCCAATTTCCATGTTGGAGTTGATAATTTCACTATGGCTTCTTCACGTCTTTGTAAGGCATTTATAAAAGGAACCTTTCTACTCAAACCAGCCTTTTAAGATCTTACGCATGTGGAATCTGAATTTAAAGCTACAGGCCCTGACTCAAAAAACATTTGAACCAACTGCAAAATGTGATTTGAAATATTTGACTTGGAAAACTATATTTCTGATAGCCATAACATCGGCTATGAGAGTTTCAGAACTTCAAGCTTTATTCTCTAAGCCTCTTTATTTAATTTTTCTTAAGGGTAGGGAGAACTTAAGAACCAATCCTTCCTTTCTTCCTAAGGTGGTGTCATGATCTAACATTAATCACTCTATTAACCTCCCTGTGTTCTTTCCAGTTTTTTTCAAACAAAGGTGAATACATATTGCATTTATTAGATTCTCACAGACAATTAAGTTTTTATATTCACAGATCAGGGAAATTTAGAAAATCTGATCAATTATTTGTATCTTTTTCAGAAATGAGATTGGGAGGACCATTTACCAAAGTAACTTTATCAAAATGAGCAACCGATTGCATCGCCTTTGTTTATAACAAGTTTGGTCTGGCCTTGCCAAAGCCTTTTAAGAGCCCATTCAACCAGGTCTATGGCAACTTCATCAGATTTTTTCATCCAGGCCTTCCGTGGATGATGTCTGTGTGGCTGCAACTTGTGCTAATCCTCATACCTTTATTGCTCATTACAGGTTGTATCTGGTTTCTAGGGAAAGAGCAGCCTTCAGCTCAGCAGTACTCAGGAATATCCTTACTTAGAATCCACCTTGGATTCAGGCAGGTGAGGACTGTGTAAAAATTCAACAAGCACCACAAACATTAGCAGTTTCAGTGCTACCATTTAATATTCACATCCGGTACCTCGGGAGTTCGCTTTCAGTGGATAATATACTTTAAAATCAGCACCATTTGTATACCCCACACCCCCTATTGATCCAAAATAACAAATTAATTCTTAACGTGCTCCAACCAAGGGGTGGTCATTCAGGTAGAATAATGAAATGGAAGTGTGAATTAATGGTTTGAAAGTATATAATTTAATATATAATGTAATATAATGAAAAGTATATTTAAACATTAATATTTATGAATATTTATAAAGTTTAGGAATTGATGGTAATATTTATTGAACTATTTAATTATTTGATTGGAGCACTTTAAGATTTCATTTATTTTGGATCCATAGGTGGCATGGGGTATAAAAATGGTGCTGATTTTAAAGTATGTTATCCATTGAAGGCAAACTGCTCACATACTAGATGTGAATATTAAATGGTAGCACTGAAACTGCTAAAGCTCGTGGTGTTTGTTGTATTTTTTTATTTTTCATCTTTCTATTGTTGATGTTTAAAGGTGGGAACTCTGTCCCATATGCTGAGGAATGAATGAAAATCAACAACATCAGATAAAGAAGTTATGTACTCAACTTAACGTTCCATCTGTGTTCTCCATTTTCATTCTTCCTCAACTCCCCTCCCTTCAGCGCCCTGCCCTTTATTGTCTCTTGATGGTTTCTGGAAGAATGGGAGATTATTATAGGAACCCAAGATCTTTCTGTTTGAGCTCCAGATAGTGACTTTCCATCTTAAAGCTAGAATTTCATTGCGTTACACAATAAAAAGCAGCAGACAAGATCTGGGGTATCTGCTGGATTGTGGGTAAGGGAGGGGCTTGAGAGCTTTTAGTATCCACCAGCTATAAAAAAGTGGCCAAGTTGGATCTGAGAATCGGATCCGAACCCATATTTTGAGGAGGAACGAAAATGGACAACTCAGATGGAGCATTATGGTGAGTACATAACTTCTTTTTTCCCTCTCCCAGTAGCTGTCTCTGTCCTTCTCAGCCTGGCAACTTATGACATCAGACAAATGGGTTCTGGTCATTATCCAAAACAGTTAATAAATGTCTTGGATTGCTCCTCCACATCTCTGCCTCAAAAGCAGATTCATGTCATTATCCCTCTTCCTCAGGACCACTTTACTCAGGGGACAAAATAATTTTTGCCCCCTCATCTGTTAGGAAGAGGATTTTGCTCAGCATTTTCTGGTCATCAGAAAAGAAGGCAATTGAAGACCAGTTCTGGATCTTTCTTCTTTCAACACCTATCTCAAGATTCCAAGTTTCAGGAAGTTTACAGTACAGTCCTTGCTTCCTTTGATCCTACCCATGCCTTTTTGGTGACATTAGATGTAAAGGATGTTTAACTTCACACGCCTATTCATCCAACATGCAGTTAATTCTTAAGGTTCTGTCTCTCATTTCACTTTCAGTTTTCTACTTATCTGTTTGGTTTTTCAGTTGCCCCAAGGATGTTCAAAGAATGCCTTGCTCTGTCCTTTCCATTTGCAGACATTGAGGAATTCAAAGTTTCCCGTATCTGAACACTCTCCTTATTCATACTCCTTCCCAAGAGATTCTGTTAAAGGATTTGCATCTTGGTGTGAATTTTCTAAACAGTTGGGTGTTCACTCTGAAACTTAAAAAGTCTTGCTTAAGTCCATACCAGGACTGGATTTTCCTAGGATGCTGACTCCCTTCCAGCACATGAAGTTCAATTCCTCTCAGATTGGTTTCAAAACCTTCTCTCCTTAAATGTGTCCTCAGCAAAAGATGATACATGGTATCAACAATTTCGATGGTACCATGTACCAGGCTCCACACAAGGAAGATTCAGTGGTATCTCAAGTCATTTTCGGCACAGCACTGCCAGCAGTTCCTTTACAATGCTAAAAGGCACTGATCTTTACAATTCCTCTGTTGCCCTTCATCAAGAAGAACTTTGGTGGATCAACCAGATTTCACTCAATCCAGAGATGCCCTTTCTGGTTCATTCCGCTTGCCAGAAGCTATTCACAGATACTTGGGATTTGGTGTAGTGAGCTTGCTGCCAGACTATGAGTGTCCAGGGGGGTTGCACGTCCAAAGAGAGAAAGGAACAAAAAAATATAAAGGCAAGGAAAGCCCTTATCTTGGTATCCTTGTATTACCTCTGGAATTGATATCCCTTTCTGATCTACACAGACAATTCTACAGTAATGTGGTACATAAGCAGGAGGCACCAAGTGATACCACCTTTACAGACTGGCCTCGATTACATGGGACACAACAATTCAATGCATTTTCCTTCACATCGTGTACATCTCATCAGAAAAGAACAGCATGGCAGATTTTAAAGTAGAGCCAAAGTAGACCTTCAGAAATAGATGTTGAACAGAGGCATTTCTTGACATTGTTCATCAGTGGGATACTGCCCAAATAGATTTTCTTTTGCCTCTGAGCACAACAGACAGTTCAAACTGTTCACTTGCAGACTGCCATGCTTTCAAACTTGTAGGATGGATGCAGTGGATTTTCATTGAAAGGGAAAGTTCCTTTATTCATACCCTCCACTTCCTCCAATTCCCAAAACCCTACTCAGAATTAAGAAGTGCATGTCTTAAGTCTTGCTGGTGACTCTCTTTTGCCCCTGGCAGCACTGATTCTCTCTTCCTGTTCACTTGGCCAAGGAATTACACAAGTCATCTCACAAATTGGATTTGCTCAGACAGAACAAAGGCTGTCTGTTTCATCCACATCTATATATCTAGAATCTGACGCTTGGTGATAGAATTTTTTCCATTTAGACACCTCCTTAATGAGGATTTGCCCAAGGTTCTACAGGAGGCTAGAAAACCTCCTACAATGAAATAGAATAGTTGTGTAAAATCTTTCCATAAACATAGATGTCATTCTGTTCTATATGCTGCAGTATTTAACACATATGTCACCTCTGGCTGACTCGTACGTCCGGCCAGTACACAAAAGACTACATGCTACTGCTAGGTATGTGCGGTGCTGCACATCCTCTTTCTTACGTCGGTCATAAAGAGATGTCAGGTGTAAAGCAGATGTCAGCACACACCAACCTCAGAACTGAATGCTGCCAAGCACCAGCCTGAGCCTAGGTGAAAAACATGTCACCAGGAAAGACAGGCAGGCATCAGGGGGGAAGGCAGGGGGGTTAGCAATACTGCAGCATATAGAAGAGAAGGAAATCTATGGTTGTGGTAAGATTTTGCACAACTATTTTATGTCATTGTATTCATATGTTGCAGTATTCATCACATATGGAAGAATGCCAAAGCTCAAGCTTGGGAAAGCTGGGGAGTAGGAGGAGTAGAAGCATTTTCTACAAAGCCATGTAGAACAGTCCTAGCAAAAGAAGCTCTGGATTTGGAGATGACACCTAGTTTATAATGTTTGGTGAAGGTATGAACAGAAGACCAGGTAGCTGCCTCCATGATAGGGCAAGTGTCCAAGCCTTTAAAGAAGTTCTCAGAAGAGGAAGCTGCTCTAGAGGAGTGTGCCCCCACTGGAGAAGAAAGGTTCTTACCATTGGCTGAGTAACAGAAAGATGTAACTTTAGAAATCCAAGAAGAAGTAGTTTGCTTGGAAACAGGCTGACCCAGAGCCCTTGGGTGGTAGGACACAAACAGGCATTCAGATTTTTTGATAGGTTTGGTTTTACCCATATTGTATCTGAGTTGTCTGTGCACATCCAAAAAAGTGTAGGATTCTCTCACTTTTTTAAGGGATAACTCATTGACCACCTTGGGCATAAAGGAAGGATTGGTATGCAGGGAAACTCTGTCCCTGTGGAAAACTGTTTAAGGGGGATTAGACATCAAAACTTACAGCTCAGAAACCCTTCTAGCAGATGTAATGGCCACAAGCAAAACTGTTTCCCATGTGCAGTGTTGCAGGGATGAGGAGCTTGCTGGCTCTAAAGGTGCCAACCTAAGCTTCTCTAACACAAAGTTGAGATCCCAAGGAGGAGGAACTGGTTTCCTTGGTGGTCTAATATGAAGGACAGATTTAAAGAAAAGTTTCACCCCTAACCTCGAGGGTAGAGGGGGGACATTGGCAGACAAGCTCAGATAGCTGAAAGGTGAGCCTTCACTGAAGAGTAGGATAGGCCAGCTTGCATCAGTTCACACAGATAGGACAAAACCCCCTGGACATCCACCAACAGTGGCTGTAGATCCTTCTTGTGACACCAGATGGAAAACCTTTTCTATTTGGAAACAGGATCTCCTAGTAGTGGGCTTTTGGCTTCCTGCAGAACTTGAAGCATGTCCTCTGAAAATAGGTGTCTAAAGGGAATCAAATTCCTATCACTCACAGAGCCAGGTTCAGAGTTGACACCTGTGGATGTATCAGAGTTCCCTTGTCCTGTGTGAGTAGATCCATCCTGTGGGGCAACTTGTGATGATTGCCCCTGGCTAGGTGCAGGAGGGGGGAACCAGTGCTACCTTGGCAAAAGGGAGTCACCAGCAAAATATTTGGTTTATCTTACTGAATCTTCAGTAGGACCTTTTGTAGGAGAGGTAAGGGGGGAATGCATACAGAAACATCCCCTTCCAAGAAAATGATTGAACATCCACTTTCCATGCCAGGGGATATGGAACCCTGGTGCAAAATTTTGGAAGTTGTCTCCTCATGGGGGAAGTAAAGAGATCTACCTGAGGTGTACCCCAATGATGTATCAGGTCCAGAAACACATCCCTGTGTAACATCCATTCATGGGACTGGGTCATGGACCTATTTACTGTGTCTGCTACCACATTGTGAGCCGAGGGGAGGTGCACTGCCTGAAGGGAGACAGCTTTGAAGGGCTAACTCTCAGGCATATGGGCCAGTCTGCATAGGAGGTAAGACTTTGTTCCCTCCTGCCTGCTTGTTGATGTACCACATAACAGTGATGTTGTCTGTGAACCACCTCAGCACCCCTGGAATAAGCTTGGGTTTGAACGTTTTCAGGAAAAAATCAGGGCTCTCATTTCTTTTATATTGATGTGTTCCTTTGCTTGTGTGGGAGACCACGCATTCCTGACCCTCCAGGATTGTAGAGTTGCACCCCAGCCTGTGTCTGAAGTGTCCATGAATAACTCTAGTGAAGAGGGGGCTGTAGGGGGAGACCAGGGTTCTTGGTTACCTGTCCAACTCATTTTTTATGCATGGTAGGAATGGAATCATGAAATCCAGGGGGTGGGATTATTGCATCCAAAGAGTCTTTAGAAACTATTGAATTTTCCTCGTGCAGTTTGGACTAGGGAAGCATGGGGTTAATAGATGTCGTGAACCTCAGGAGGTTTAGAAAGCCCCTGGCAGTCATAGAAGGGAGGGTAAAATGCACTGGAAGTACGAGATAAGGAACAGCACCTTTTCCATGGGTAGAGAAGCTAGCACCTTGCTTGTTTGGATCCTGCAACTCAGAAAAATATGGTCATGTGAAGGGGTCAGAGAGGACTTCTGATGGTTTATAGTGAAGGCTAAACACTCTAGGAGGAAAATGGTAAAGGAAAGAGACTCCTGAAATAGGCCTGGTGATTGGGCTTGGATAAGGAGATTGTCTGAATAAGGGAAAATCTGAATTCCCTGCAACCTGCAAAATGCTTTGACAAGAGCCAAGTATTTTGTGAAGACTTTTAGTGCCATAGAGAGATGAAAGGGCAAAGTACAGAACTGAAAATGAGAGGAACCAACAGAAAAATGTAGAGGAAGAACAGAAGGCAAAGTCCGCAAACGAAAGTATGAGACTTTCAGAAAGGTGTTTAGGTGGGAAAGGTCCAGAATGGGTCTCTAGGGGCCATCCTTCCTTGGAACCAAAATCATCCTGGAGTAGAAACCTTTCCCTTGTTGAGCAGAAGGGACCTCTTGAATAGTTCCCAGAGAAAGAAGATCTGAAATTACCTGAGGGAAGAGGGACAGTTGGTCTTTTGGTGGCTGTAGGATGCCTCTGAAGGAAGGATACGTTTCCCAAACTATGTAATATCCTGTCTGGATGATAGAGAGGACCCAAGAATCCTGGGTGATCCGATTCCAAGTCGCAAGAGAGAGAGAAAGAAAGACAAGGGGATGGGAGTGGATGGTCCTGGAGACAGGTAGTCACAGGCTACCAGGCTTAGACTGGGACTGAAAGGGCTGTTTATGAACATGTGTGGATAAGGTAAATTTGGACAAAGCTTGTTTCCTAGGTCCTCTTTTGGTTTTTGAAGAATGGGGCATGGCAGGTTTCCTAATAAAGGCTGTCTTTGTAGGATAGTTCCTATGGAATCTGGAACAGGAGAAACCAAGATGTGCTTCAGATCCTGTGGCTCCTTGCATTTCTTCTGTAAGGATGTGAATAGTTCTGCAGCCGAGCTACCAAAGATTTAGGATCCAGAGGGCCATCTATAAGATTGGCCTTAAAGTCATCAGACAGGGGTTGTAACCTAAGCCAAGAATATCTGCTTAAAACCGACCCAGAGGCCACTGCTCTAGGAGAGGCATCTGCAGCATCATAACTGCACTTGATGGAATCCTTCGTAACCTGCGCAGAAGAGTTAAGAATGGCAGCCGGTTTTACCTTGGTAGGAGAATCTGGAAGCTCAGAAAAGAGTTTTCCTGCATCAGCAAGGAGACCCGGAGAGTATTTGGCCAAGTGAGTCTGGTAATTAATTGCCCTGAAGGCCAGGGTAGCAGAGGTGTAAACCTTCTTCCATAGTCTGTCCATAACCTTGCTCTGTTTATCAGAGGGCAGTAAGGAAATAGAGGGCAGTAACTTGAAGGCCCTGTCAGCTGAGATGGAAATGGTAGCTGGGTCTGCAGGTGAAGCTTTAAACAGGAACCTAGCATCTTCAGGTACCTTATAGAACCTGTCTGGGTGCTTGGGAAGGGCTTGCGAATCTGGACACTTGGAAGCAGGAGTAAATGCATCCAGGAACGCAGGCAGGACTGGAGGAATACCAGATGGTGATGGAGAATCCATCTTCAAGAGGTCATAAAGCCTCTTTTGAATATCTGAGACTTGACAACAGTCCCATTTGAAAAATTATTTAATTTTTTGGATAGTTTCTCCAAAGGAAATATCTTCCCCAGGGTCATCTGTACCATTGGATTCCTCTTCTGGGGGCATAGCCTAGGGGTGAAGCTATCTGGGTAGAATAGACCAATGAGTCAACATCAGAGGGTCCTCCTCATCCAAGGAGGAATCTGCAGCTGTCCTTTTAAATGCTATGTTGGGAGAAAAGGACTGCAGAGGGACAGAGGAAGGTGAGGACTGGCACAGGGCCATGAAGGCATTGAAAAGGCAAAAAGCCTGCCAGTCAGAGGGTTGTTCAAGCGGAGCAGGAGCCAATTGTTTAGTCTTCACTATTCTCTTTCTAGGAGTTCACATGTGATGGAATGTGGAAGGACCTGGCGTCAGCCTACATTCGACTACATCAGTAAGCACATCCTCATGCAGTGATTTGAGTGACACCCCGAGGACCCTAAGAAATAACTAGCCGCTTTTTCCCTTTTTCACCTGAATCAGATGCCTTTACTTTCATCTTGGACATGCTGGTAGACTTCTTCGGGACTTCCCCTGTGGGACCTGCCAAAGGGACATCCACTGACCTCCGGGCCTACATTGGCCTTGGGAGAGACACCCAAGAGAGAGAACAGCTGGTAGATCAGGCTGAGATTTATTGGCCTTTTTAGTTTGTGGCTTGTCCGTAGGACCCAGCGTCACCTCCATCTCCCATGCTAGGCACTTAATACACTGGTTCTCTAAGTTCAATTTAAGCAAAGCTAGATGGCTCCTTAGAGTTTTGGGAACAAACGAGTTACAAATATCGTGGTCTGGGCCTAGACAGAACAAAGGTCATGGACATCTTTATGTGGAATCTGCCTTCCACATTGATACTTGCCCTTCCTAGTTGACATGTAATCACCACACAGCAGCAGCAAGAAAAAAGAAAGAAAACCTCCCAACAGGGTACTTATCTGAACCACGGTTCAACACTAATCTGGCGAATGAACATCTGGAGCAGGTGATCGGACAGATGTTCTTCGTGTTTCACTGTTGCAGTCATCACACTTGGGTTATCTGCCTGCAGGTAGCCCTCAGTCGGCCCGAATACCAGAGTCTTGGGATTTCTGCATCGGATGCTGTCGCCTCTTCCATGACGTTAGGTCATCTGGGGTATAAAACATGCAGCTGACACCATTACATCAGCTTTTCTTGCCACGTGGGAGCCCGAAGCAGAAGCAGTTCGCAAGTGCCGGTTAGCCGCTACCTGAAATTTTCGTTTTTCGAGTTTCAGACCTGAAGTCTTCTAAAAGCTAAGTATCCCGTTGGGGATCCCTTTTTCTTGCTGTAACCGATGTAAGTTAACAAATGTCCTTCAAGGATGCATCTGCAGTCATAACAAATGGGTTGTCCTGTCATCAGGCAGCCCTTCGGTCGGCCGGATTCCAAAGTCTGGGTCTGGCTTCGGCTGGTGTCGCACTTCACCCGACGTCATTGCGGCAGTTTTTCGGGTATAAAGGCATCAGCCGACGCCATTTTCCTCAGTCTTTCTTGCCGCGTGGCGCCCGAAGCAGAAGCTGTTCGCAAGTGCCGGTCGGTCAGATCCAGAGATAACTATTACCGAATACAACTTCGAAGACTTCTATAAAGCTAAGTACCCCGTTGGGGACTCTTTCTTGCCTCAGCCGATGTCAGAGAAAGTTAATAACTGTTTATCTTGTGGGAAACAAATACCTCATAAAGATTTCCACTCCTATTGCATACATTGTTTAGGCCCAGACCACGACGTAGCAGCTTGTCTAGCCTGTTCCTCTTTTAACCGACGGACGCTTTAACGTCGGTCGGACTTTGCTGAACAGATATTCGGCTCTGATTTTGCCTACATTATGCCGTCGGATCCTCCGACTACACAAATTATTAAAAAACACAAAGAAAAGGACCGACACTCGCGGTCCGCGGTTTCGGCCGAAACCGCGGTTAAGCAAGCCACGAGTGTCTCGGTTTCGGCCGAAACCGAGCAAGCGGTTTTTTCTTCAGCCGATAACTTGCCTTCCACCGAGGCCTCTTCTAGCCTGGTAGAGACGGCCTCTGAAATCCAACCTTCTGTTGTGGTTTCACAGGAATTATCAGACACCATTCCCCTGGATGTTTCTACCCCTGCACGTGGAGCTGCTAGGCCTCCTCCAGCTATGTCTATTAAGGCCTTTACCAGGGCTAAAGCAGCCAAAACAACAAAATCTGTGCCTGCCAAGCCTCCTTCTCACAGGCCCAACACTAGCTCCCACATGCTTTCTTTGGCTGAGGATCTCATATCCTTAATCCGTGGAGCCCAGCCTCATCCTGACAGGGCCTCTCTCCCTCCTCCAGAAAAGAGACCTAGAGCAGAGCCCCCTGAGCCAGTATCCGCAGATGATTCTTCTGATGACTCGGAGCATACAGACCCTCCTGAGGCTTCTTATTCCCCTTACGAAGATTCAGATGCTGAGGAGTCCATCCCTTCAGCCTCCCCTCCTGAGGAATTTTCCTTTGGGGAAACCTTGCATGCTATGAGGGAACAATTTCAGTGGCAGGGCCAAGATTTCCCAGACTCTAGAAAGAGGCTTAGGAACTTCCTACATTTGCCACAACATAGACCTTTAGCTATACCTCCAGTTCTTCTGGTTGTTGATGATGCATTTAATGATGCATGCTCTGCTCCTGATTCTTTACCTCCGGCTCCTGTTAAGCCTGATAGGTACTATAGGGTCCCGGACACTCATCACCATTTTTATAAGGCTCCTGTTGCGGATCCAGAGACTATATCCCAGGGCCCTAAAGCTGTAGCAGCTACTTCTTCTAAAAACCCCCTCCCCTCTGAAAGGGATTCCAGGTCCTTAGAGAGATGGGGTAAAAAGGTTTACACCTCTGCTACTTTGTCAGCTAGAGCTTTGAACTGCCAATTCCATATGATTCAATATCAAGAGTTTATGCTTGACCAGTTGACTAAAAAGCTATCCTCTGAGGAATCTTTAGATAAAAAGTATGTTCAGGAAATGGTACATAACATACAACAGGTTAGTAACCATTCTTTAAAATGTGGCTATGATGCACTGGAGGCTTCCTTTAGATCAGCCATGACTGGCACAGTTATTAGGAGACATGCATGGTTGAAAGAACAGGCATTACCAGACCATGTCAAATCAAAACTTTTGGATGCACCTATGGACAAGGTCAATTTATTTGGTTCCCCTGCACAGCAGGTACTAAAAAAGATGGAAGAGAAAACAAAATCTGTTCAAACAGTAAAAGATTTCCTACAAGTTCAACCTCCAAGGTTTAGCAGGAACTGGCCCTCCAAAAACTGGTCCTTTCCGGAATCCTCTAAGCCACAAAGAGGCAGGAATAGGCGCACTAGAGGCAGAAACCAATCCAGGGGTGCCTACAGGGGTCACCAATGGCATGGTAACAAGCAACGAGGCACGGATACAGCCACCACCTCTACAACAACTCAATCTCAGTGACTGGGGGGTGGTACCGCCTACCAGGGAACAACTACAAGCACCCTTGGGCGGAAAGCTAACATTATTTTCAAGAAACTGGCACTGCATTACAAGAGAAAAATGGATTTTGCAAACTATAGACCAGGGTTACAGGTTCCATTTCCATACTCTACCAGAAAAGAGAGGAATGCCAAACCTACCACCTACTCAAAGGGCAGAAGCTCTACAACAAATATCTCAATTATTAAAAATGAGAGCTGTGGAAAAGGTACCATCTATGGAGCAGGGAAAGGGATTCTACTCAAGGCTCTTCCTGGTACCAAGGAAAGAAAACAAATGGAGGCCTATTCTAGACCTGTCCGCCTTAAACATATTCCTCATTGTACCCAAATTCAAAATGCTGACCCTACAGCAGCTTCTTCCCATGCTGGGCAAGGAGTCTTGGCTGGTAACTCTAGATCTCAAGAAGGCATACCTGCACGTCCCCATAAGACCAATTTGCAGAAGATACCTCAGATTTCTTGCAGGATCAGAGCATTATCAATTCTCAGCATTGCCATTTGGCTTATCTACTGCCCAGAGTGTTCACGAAATGCCTGGCATCAGTTATAGCTCATTGCAGACTTCAGGGGATTCAAATCTATCCCTACCTGGACGACTGCCTGATACAAGCGGACAGCAAGAACAAACTAGCAGAAGACTTACAAAGAGTCATCTACCTGCTGCAAGCTCTGGGATATACAGTCAATACAGAAAAATCAAGGCTGATTCCATCCCAAAGAATAACCTTTCTGGGTGCAGAACTCGACACATCAAAACAAATGGCATTCCTAACTGCAGAAAAGAAAGAACAACTACCTCTCTACTTCTTGGCATTAACAAAGCAGAGCCATCTGACTGCAAGAAAAGTGTTACAAGCCCTAGGCTTCATGGCATCCTGCATAATACTGGTCCCTCATGCCAGGCTGCATATGAGAAAGCTACAGTGGTACCTAAAGAATTTGTGGTCCCAGCACAAGCACAGCCTAGAAACCGAAATTCCACTGATTCCATGCCTGAAACAGGAGTTCCTATGGTGGGCTCAGGCATGCCAATCAAACACAGGATTGCCCTTCGGCAGAAGTCAACCGAGACAAACCATCACGACAGATGCCTCAGACCTCGGCTGGGGGGCACACATGTTGGACAAGTGCATTCAAGACCTATGGACTCAAGAGCAGCTACATCTGCACATAAATCTAAAAGAAATGATGGCAGTAAAATTGGCGATCCAGGCATTCAGACCCCTTCTCCAAGAAGGCCAGTTGATGGTAAGAACAGACAACACCACAGTCATGTGGTACAGCAACAAACAGGGAGGCACACACTCATACCCTCTATGCCAGCTGGCACTCGACCTATGGGATGTGGCTCTGAGCTACAACATTCAGTTACAGGCAATTTATGTACCAGGGAAGGAAAACATTCTAGCAGACATATTAAGCAGAACTACAACAGATGCCCACGAATGGATGCTGCATCCGGACATCTTCAAAACCATCACAACAAAATGGGGATTACCACTAATAGACTTGTTTGCATCCCCACTCAATCACCAGCTGAAGAAATTCTGCACAAGGACTTACCACCCACTTGCTTGGAAGGTGGACTCCCTTTCTTTCAGTTGGAAAAGCCTGACAGCATATGCATTCCCACCACTTCCTTTGATGCACAAGGTGCTTCTGAAGATCAAAGAGGAACGCCCGAGGATCATTCTGATAGCTCCAAACTGGCCAAGGCAACATTGGTACCCACTTCTGAGGAGCATGTCCAGGGAACAAAATTGGACGCTGCCCCTGATTCCTTTACTGCTGACACAGAACAACTACAACATCCTGCATCCAAGTCTAAAGACTCTGCAGTTAACTGCATGGAACATTATATAACAGCAATTAACCAGAATTTATCCCAAAGGGTTAAAGACATAATACTGGAGGCTCGTAGACCTTCCACAAGAAAGAATTATGCAGCAAAATGGAAAAGATATCTCATTTGGAGTACTGCAAAGAGGCAAGATGTGACACTGGTGAACATAGCCAACATCCTGAAGTACTTGGCAGAGCTCTACCATACAGGCCTGTCCTATTCCTCCATCAAGATACATGCATCAGCTATTTCAGCCGAATACAACTTGGATCCTCCTGTCTTCTCACATCCTCTGCTTAGACAGTTTCTGAGAGGAATTAAAAATGTAAAACCTCCCAGGAAACCTCCATTGCCAGCATGGGACTTGAATTTTGTACTGGAAAAGCTAACTTTACCTCCTTTCGAACCAGCAGCAACAGCAGAATTACAATTCTTATCCTGGAAAACTGCCTTCCTGCTAGCAATAACTTCAGCAAGAAGGGTTTCTGAACTGCAGGCTTTGATGACAGTGCAACCCTTCCTGATCTTCTGGACAGAACAAAAAACAATAGAAAGACTGACCAGCTTCTGGTAGCATATGCAACAGGGAAGGAAGGAAAACCAATCTCTAAACAGACAATTTCCAAATGGATAGGAAATTGCATCAGATTTTGTTACTCCTATCATGGGAAGAAAACTCCAGAGAACATCAGGCCTCACTCTACAAGGGCTACAGCCACTACCACAGCTTTCTTACGAGGAGTGGCTACCAAGGACATTATAGAGGCTGCTACTTGGACCTCCGTGCATACATTTGCCAAGCATTATAACTTACCACTATACTCTAGATCCCGTGCTGCTTTTACCACTGCTGTTTTGCAAGGGATCCTAACTACACCATAATCTTTTCTCTTTACCTCCTCCCCTAGTTTAGCTATGGTATTTTACCCATTTGTTATGACTGCAGATGCATCCTTGAAGGACATAGTACAGTTTTGTACCTACCATAAATGTAGATGTCCGAGAGGAATGCATCTGCAGTCAGGATTACCCACCCTCCTTCCCCTCTGAGGTACTCCTAGGGTATTTACCAATCTTCAGCTAGCTTGGGGGGGGGATCTATTATGGTGTATTTGTTTGTATATATGTACATACATGCTTATTTTGTGTGTTTGCTCTCTACTATTTGGAAACTTTGACATTTATCCAAATTTAGCCTTCCAAGAGGGCACCTGGCATCTGGGGCAAGAAACACTGAGGAAAATGGCGTCGGCTGATGCCTTTATACCCGAAAAACTGCCGCAATGACGTCGGGTGAAGTGCGACACCAGCCGAAGCCAGACCCAGACTTTGGAATCCGGCCGACCGAAGGGCTGCCTGACGACAGGACAACCCATTTGTTATGACTGCAGATGCATTCCTCTCGGACATCTACATTTATGGTAGGTACAAAACTGTACTTTGTCTTGCCTGTGGAAAGCAAATACCTCACAGAGATTTTCATTCTTACTGCATCACCTGTTTAGGCCCAGACCACAACGTTCCTCGCTGTTGGTTTTGTGCCTTGTTCAACACCAGAACTGTTCATTGTTGGGCTGTCTTTGTCACTAAATTCTTTCGCTCTCATTCTCCGTATTCCAAAATGGCTTTGTTAAGCCATCCTACTACCGATCTTCCGAAAAAACGTAAGGATAAAGACAGAGACAGACTGCATAGGTTGAAAACTGCTGATGACACTTTCGTTAAGCTAGTCGCCAGTCCCTGGTACTCAGTGAGGTGCTTTTGCAGCACCGATACCCACTTCTACAGATTCGCAGGCCTCTACTGAGACCCATTCGGAGTCCGTTATGCTTCGACTATGGAACCTGCAGATGTCTCTACCTTGGATGGGTCCGGAGTCGCTGTGCAGGCACTGGCTTCTGAGGGTGTATTCAGGCCTTCCGATGTTCGTATTAACCAACTACTTCGTTCTTGACTAAAACTGCCGAATTTCTGAGGCCCAGAGTTCGCACTACACCTAAGAAACTGATGACCAAAGCACATTCTCAAGCTCCCATGCCTCAGAAACAAATGCTTAGAATGGCTAAAGACCTTATTACTTTAATTAGGGGAAGCCAGCCTTCCCCCTCTAAAATACAACAACGTGATTTTCCTTCTGATTCCACAGACCATGAGTCCGATGACTCTGACCCCTCTGATTACCAGGACTTACCCTTATCCACCTATGAGGATTCAGATGCAGAGGATTCCATTCCCTCTGCCTCCCCTCCAGAAGACTTTTCTTTCAGTAAAACCTTGCATACCCTAAGAGAGCATTTCCGCTGGAAATGCCAGGACTACCCTTAGTCAAAAAAGAGACTCAGGGAATTTTTAGACTTGCCTCAGCACAGGCCTCTAGGTATACCCCCTGTCCTGGATATTGTAGATGATGTCTTCATGGAATCGAGTCTTACCCCTGATACTTTACCTCCAGCTCCTAGAAAGCCTGACAGGTACTACAGAGTACCTGACTCTCACAAATTTCTCTTAAAAAATCCTACTGCGGATCCAGAGACCATTTCCCAGGGACCTAAAGGTATTAAGGCTACTACAGCCAAAAAACCTACATATTCGGACAGAGATTCTAGGGCTTTAGACAGATGGGGTAAGAAGGTATATACCTCTACAACTCTTGCCATCAGGGCTTTAAATTGCCAGTTTCACATGTGGAAGTACCAGCAACATATTATAGAACTAATTAAACAAAAAATTTTGTTGATTCCTGATTGTGCAGAAAATAAAGATTTACAAGAGTTAATGCATTCTGCTAACCAAGTTGGTAAACGTAGATTGCAGTGAGGTTTTGATGCCTTAGAAGTATCTTGTAGGACTGCTGTCACTGGGTCTGTTCTGAGAAGGCATGCTTGGCTGAAGGAACAGATCTTGCCAGACCATGTCAAACCAAAGTTACTAGATGTTCCATTAAATCAAGAATGTTTGGCACAAAAGCAGAAGAAGTTCTTAAAAAGATGGAGGAAAAAGCTAAATCTATGCAAACTGTTAAAGATTTCTTACAGGTACAGCCACCTAGATTCAGTAGGCATTGGCCTTTGAGGAACTGGTCTTTTCCAGTCCCACCCAGGCTTTTATTCCAAACCCAGGGACAACAGACCACAAAGACTACAGTCTCACTGTATGCACAGATCTAAACAATGGAGTGCTCCCACCTCAAAACAGGAAGTGGTAAGCCACCCTCTTATGGAAAAAGTTCACAATGACTTCTGCATCCTTCCCAGCCATGCCCAAATAGGACAACTATTGATAAAGACAGACATCACCACAGTCATGTGGTACATAAACAAGCAGGGGGGAATTCATTCCTACCCAATCTGCAGGATAGCCATGGCTCTGTGGAACACAGCCTTGAGCAATCAAGTGCACCTGCAAGTTCAATTCCTGCCAGGCAAACAAAATTCAGTGGCAGACGACTTAAACAGAAATCTTATGGACCCACACAAGTGGAAACTGGAACCCATTCAAACTTCTAATCCACAGGTGGGGGACGCCAGAGGTGGACCTCTTTGCTTCCCCCCCCCCCAAACCATCAATTGAGCAAATTTTTCACCAGAACTCCCCACAACCAAGCATGGAAAGTGGATGCCTTATCATTTACATGGGAAAACCTCTCAATCTATGCCTTTCTCTCACTGCCCCTCTTCTCAAAAGTACTACTCAAGATCAAACAGGACAAGCCAAGGACAATCCTTATTGAACCAGACTGGCCAGACAGCAGTGCCACCCTGGCACCTACATCAGACCCCTGTCTGCTGTCCCAGCAGGAGGGACAGATTTTGCATCTTCAGCTGCATACCCAAAACCTGGCAGCCTGGCTTATTCCCTGAATACATCACCAGCAACACTCAGCAAACAGGTGTTGGATGTCATCCTTGAGGCCAGGAGGCTTAGTACTAGGAAATCCTATTCGGAAAAGTGGAAAAGGTACTGTTCTTAGAGCCAGTCTCAGGGAAAGGACACAGCCGTGCCCACCTTACCTCAAATCCTAGATTATCTAGCAGAGCTGCTCCACAAAGGCCTATCCTTCTCATCGATTAAGATTCATGCCTCTGCCATCTCAGCTCACTACAATACTGAGCCACCCCTCTTCTCTCACCCTCTGATCAAACAGTTCCTGAGAGGAGCTAACAATTTGAGACCCCCAAGGAGAGTTCTCACTCCTGCCTGGGACCTTAACTTTGTACTAGAGAAGCTCACGCTTCCCTCTTTTGAGCCTGCTGCTACAGCAGAGTTAAAATTCCTCTTGAAAAACAGCCTTACTTCTAGCCATCACTTCAGCAAGAAGAGTGTCTGAGTTACAGGCCCTTATGCCGGTGGAACCCTTCATTATCTTCCATGCAGACAAGGTTTCCCTCAGGACTAACCCATCATTTATGCCCAAGGTGGTATCCAGTGTGGCGTTAAACCAATCCATCCATTTACAAACCTTTTTTCCTAATCCTCAGAATAAAGGGAAAAGGATCCTGCACTCCCTGGATGTTCACAGACATCTCAGGTTCTACCTTGACAGGACTAAACCTTTCAGAAAATCTGACCAGCTGCTAGTCAGCTTTGCTACAGGGGCAGAGGGCAAGGCCATTTCAAAGCAAACCATTTCCAAATAGATAGCACACTGCATCCATTTCTGCTACAAACACCATGTGGAAAACCTACCCCACAAGGGGTCAGAACTCATTCCACTAGGGCTACCTCAACCTCTACACTATTTCTCAGGGGAGTCCCTACCAAGGACATCCTAGAAGTTGCAACCTGGAGTTCTGTACACACATTCACCAAGCATTACCACTTACCTAGCTTTTCTAAATCCGGAGCTGGATTTGCCTTAGCAGTCTTACAAGGCCTGCTAGCCAGCCCTAATACTTGTTGACTGCCTCCACCCTTCCTCAGCTTTGGGAATCAACCCAAGTATGACAACTGCGACAGCGAAACACGAAGAACATAGTACAGTTGTGTACACTTACCATAAATGTAGATGTTCGAGTGTATTTACTGTTGCAGTCTTGGTACCCTCCCTCCAGCCCCCTGACTTTTCTATAATTTCTACCTATCCTTTTTTTTGGCCATATCTTATGGCAGTGGTATTTACTTTTTATTGGTGGTGTTCCACACCATGTAATTGCTTCCTATTTTGCGGGCTCCTGACATTTGGGGCAAGAAAAACTGATGTAATGGTGTTGGCTGCATGTTTTATACCCCTGATGACCTGATGTCATGGAAGAGGCGACAGCGTCCAATGCAGAAATCTCAAGATTCTGGTATTCAGGCCGACTGAGGGCTACCTGCAGGCAGATAACCTAAGTGTGATGATGCAACAGTGAATACACTCCATCTACATTTATGGTAAGTGTACACAACTGTACTTTCACACAGTTCTGAGGTTGGTGCGTGCTGACATTCGCTTTATATCTGACATCCCTTTATGACCCACATATGAGAGAGGATGTGTGGCATCGCACATACCTAGCAGTAGCATGTAGTCTTTTGTATACTGGCCAGATGTACAAGTTAGTTGGAGGTGAACTCCCGTATGTGATGAATACTACAGCATATGAATAGAAGGACATCTTATGTTTCTTGAATGGAAAGGGTTTTCTGTATTTTGCCACCAAAAGAATTAGGGCCCTTACCAGCTGGAGATTCCTAATATTATTTGTCTTATTTGTGTGAGTTGCTCAGTTTTGAACTGGCTGTTCTATCAAACCACATCCGTCGGCTATCTCTGCTTGCCTGCCTATAGATCCAGTAATATATTCTTGTTTTGACATCAAACAGTTTTTGAACGGTGTCCTATACATCAGACCGCCAAGGAGAGCAGTTCCCCTTTCTTAGGATCTGAGACATGTTTTAGAAAAACTTATCCTACCTCCTTTTTGGCCTGCAGCTTCTAAAATTCTGTACTTGACAAACTGTTTTGCTGGTAGCTCTGACTTCTGCTAGAATAGTTTCAGAACTACAAGCTTTGATGGCTATTGTACCTTTTCTCAGTTTCCATAAGGACACGTTTCTGTTAGAACTTACTACCCTTCATGCCAAAGGTGGTCAGTGAGATTTCTGCAAATCAGGTCATCAAGTTCTCACCCTTTTTTTCATCAACTCAGAACAAAGTAGGCAGAATATTACATTATTTGGATGTACACAAACAGCTCAGATTGTATTTAGATAAAACCAAAAGTATCTGGAAGTCAGTTTTTTGTGTCTTTTCAAGACAAGTGCTTGGGTTCTGCAGTTTCCAGACATACTGTCCTTTTCATTCTTCCTCAACTTATGGGTTACAGATCCATCCTTGAATCTGACTCAGCCACATAACACAAATCTTATGGATCCAACTCTCAAGTGCCACCCTGTACCCATAATGCCCCAGTCAGCCTGCAATACCTCAGATCTCATTTGACAACATCTTGCATGAACAGGGATCCGCTCTCAGGAGCTTATTTTTGAGAATTGTGAGTAGTTTTCTGCTTCAATAATCTTATTTTCTATAGCTTTTTGCTATCCTGTCTCGACATTTATCAGTTTTTCTTCCATTAGGCCTTCTTTTTAACTATCTTTTTTCTACCTTTGTTGGTAGTATTGTGCATACCAATGTTGGTACCAGTCTTTCCCTTTTTACCTGCCTCTCCTACCCTTTTAAGGGTACCCTTCCTACCATTGCTGGTAGTTTTTTTTCTCCTTTTGAAGTGATGGCCAGGAAAACAACCAGCTTTAAGAAAAACACTTCCTGTGGGCACACAATTCCACATTCTGATGCCCACAGGGATGGTAGGAGAAACAAACTGGTTCTTAAGGGACTGCTGCCTCTATCTTCCTCTTCTTCATCAGGGGGTCAACCCCCCCCCAGTAAACACTGTAATATTTCTTCAGAGTCTCAAAAGAGATCCCCTTCTCCATCTCTGAAAGCCTCTTCTTCCACGTGGCTTTTTGGGAGACTGCTAAGAAGATCCAAAGAATAGGGTCTGTCTTCAGATCCTGAAAGAAAACTATCAAATGCTAAATCCTAAGCTCTGATTGTCATATTGGTAAAGTCTTCCAAACAGCTCTTAGATCCAAAGACCTCAGATCTGACCACTTTATCTAAGTCTCCACGAACTTGCTTACCTGGGTTCACAGTTGATCCTAGTGTATTCCCCCTTTCTTCAAACTATGCTGAGAAGAAAATTGAGACCCCAGTCCACTACCTCACTTGTGAGATCTTCCAGACATCTTTCCAACACTGACGTGGATAAGATGATGAAATTCCTCAGAGCTCAGATTCAGATGAGGGTTACTCTGGCTCCATCTCCCATAAGATCGGTGAGCCTTCCCTCCACTTCCCATGTAGTCATAACTCCTCCAATCCGTCCTATGCCTCCGGAGCCCTTGGATCTGAGAGCCCCAAGAAAGTCAGTGTCTGGTCCAGAGATGGTCAGGTCTTCAACTCCCAGCAGTTTCCCTGACTGGGTCTGCTCCATTCCTTTCAAAGCTTCGGCACTAGATAGCTCGGGTCTAATTCCCTCCACCAGGCATGGGTCAGGGCAGGGTCGACGCTTGGCTTTTTCAGAGGTTTCAGCCCAGGTGTGGCTAGCCACAGCTTCTCTTTATCTGACTGATTTTGAGATAGTGGAGAGAGCGTTCTCTTGTCCAAGAGATCCAATTGCTCACTCTTCTGTGGATCCTATATCTATTCCTCTAGTGGGTCTAAGCTCTGATCCCATCAATCCTACTCAACAGGGACAGCATCCAGACAGCTTCTCTAAAGCATATTCCCCTCTCTTCAGATACATCCCCAGAGCATCCCATTGAGGAGGTTCCCCGCAAGAGAATGTGCAAAAAGAGGTACATAGGTTCCCCTATGGAATCTGTCTCAAAGGATACTGACTTCGAGGACGGGGAAGGGTCCCCCAGATCTCCACTGGATGCTGTCTTATTTGGAGACATCCTAGAGATTCTTAAGCAACAGAGTAGATGGGCTTCAGATACTCCCTCCCCAGTGGAATCAGTTTTTCTGGAAGCTTTTGATTTTGCCTCATGTACGTCTTGGGTGACTCCCCCAGCTAATGAGCTTATTGCCTAGCCTCTTGCTGGGCATGAAAGGAAATGGAGTCTTTCGAACCAGTTTTCCGATGCCCAGATAAAATTTTGGCTCCACCAAAGGACAGACCCCATTGGAGCAAAGGAGTGCCTGTTGATGCTATGGTTGTGGCAGCAGCCATAAAAAGGAGCTAGCTGAACAGAGCTCCTCTGACCATCCCCCTAATAGAGAGTCAAGGGCGATGGACAGATTTGAGAAGTGCATATTTGCTTTGATGACCTTTGTCTGAGGTCCCTGAATTATTTAGCACACTTTACAAGGCTGCAGAGGACTTTGACCAAGGAGCTCTCCAAATCCCTCTCAGAGTCCATGTCTGTGGAGGACTGTAAGAGGTCATCTTCACAACTGACCACTCTGTATCCATTTCCAGTGCATCCATGAGGTTGATATCCCATGCTGCAGAGGGTACCTCACGGGCTGCCAGTTCAGGTATTGCCATCTGTAGACACGCCTGGATGCGGTTATATGATTTTGTGGAACCCTTCAAGTCTTCTTTCATCAATGCTCCTTTTGATGGAACATCCTTGTTTGGCCCTTCTGTTAAAGAAATGTGGATAGACCCTTTCATCAATCCTTTAGGGTTGCCTGACTGCTCACCTCTGGAGGCAGTTGTGGGCACTTGTCCTTGCACCCAAGTGCCTGGGCTTCTATAACAAAAGATTCTTGGTTGTTAAACATAATATCCAGAGGTTATTTTATACCATTTTTCTAGGTGTCCCCAGTCAAAAGAAGAAAGCTTCCTGACATGCCACCCAGTCAGAGAGAAGCTGCAGCTGAGGAGATTCAAAAACTGATAGATAAAAGAGTCATCCAGGAGATCCCACCATACCAAAGAGGATTCGTAACTTACTCAAGTTTCTTTTTACTGCCAAAGATGACACAGGACCCGAGATGAATTTTGGATCAAAGCAACCCGAACCAATTTGTGAAAAAGTTAAAGTTCCACATGGCCACTGTTCAATCCATCCTGTCTTTTTTATGCAAGGATGATTGAATGTGCTCAATCAGTGTTCTGAGCATGTACTATCGCATCAAGATAAACAGACGATCCCAAAGTTATCTGCGTTTTCGGTTGGGAGCCAGTGACTATCAGTTCAGAGCCCTACCCTTTGGTGTCTCCACAGCCCCCATGGTGTTTACCAAGTATTTGGCAGTGGTAGCAGCTCACTTGAGACTGCTGAGACTCCGAGTGCTTTCATATCCAGATAAATGGCTCCTCACCATTCCAACCAGGCATCTCTTAGAACAGTCCAGCTCCAACTTTGTCAAACACTAGGCATTTCAGTCAACATCTCCAAATCAAAACTACAACCAGTACAGAGCCTGGAGTTCATCAGTGCCCATTTGAACACAGTATGTCAGATCGCTGCTCTGCCTCTACCTCGTGTGGATACAATCAAGTTCCAGATACAGCAAATTATTGTTCATTCTACTGCTCCAGCCAGACTTGTCCTTCAAGCTGTAGGTTTGATGGCAGTGTACACCATCTTAGCTCCTATGGCACGTTTCTATGTGCATGTTCTCCAGTGGTCTGTACATGTTCAGTGGTCTATTCTGCAATAACCTCTATCTTTCCCAGTCAGACTCACTTGATTATGTAAAACATCTTCATTGGTGGATTCAGTCGGATGAGATTTACCAGGATGATCCTTTTAATCTGTCTCATCCAGTGAACACCGTGACCACGGATGCCTCCCAGTTGGGGTGGAGGTAGGATATTTCTTGGGACAGACCATCCAAATCATGTGGTCCCCCCAAGAGACCAGTTCCATGCCAGTATCCTAGCGATGAGAGTGGTTCTATTAGCGTTGCAGGCCTTTAAAGATGATGTTCTTCATGTTTCACTGTTGCAGTCATTACATTTGGGTAATCTGCTTGCAGGTTGCCCTCAGTCGGCCTGATTAACAAAGTCTTGGGTCCTGTGTCGGTTGCTGTCCCTTCTTCCATGACTTCAGGTCATCAGGGGTATAAAACATGCAGCCGATGCCATTACATCAGTCTTTCTTGCTGTGCGTGCCCGAAGCAGAAGCAGTTCGCAAGTGCCGGTCGGGCGACTCCTGAAATTTTCATTTTCGAGTTTCAGAACCAAAGTCTTCAACTTAAAGCTAAGTACCCCGTTGGGGAAAATTTTCTTGCTCCTTACCGATGTCAGTAAAAGTTAATAATTGCATTACTTGTGGAAAGCAAATACCTCATAAAGATTTTCACTTGTACTGTATTCCTTGCCTAGGCCCTGACCACGACGTAACTTGCTGTCGGTTTTGTGCTTTATTTAATCAGCGCACTATCCGTTGTCGGTATATTTTTGCCTCTAAATATTTCAGTTCTCAGTTTAATTATCCAGAAATGTTGTCGGTTAGCTATCCGACTACCGGGATTCCGAAAAAAACACAAAGATAAACACAGAGACAAGCTGCCGAGGTCCAAAACTGCCGATGACACTTCTCTTAAGCCGTTCGCCGGTACTCAGTGAGGCGCTTTCGCAGCCCCTGATACCCGCTACTTCTGATTCGCAGGCTTCTACTGAGACCCATTCGGAATCCAGTATGCCGCGAAATACTTCAACTATTGAACCCGTGGATGTCTCTACCTTGGATGGGTCTGGAGCCGTTTTGCAGGTACTGCGGCTTCTGGGGGTGTATTCAGGCCTACAGACTTGCATATTAAATCGACAACTCCTTCAATACTAAGGCCTAAATCTCGATCCATGTCTAAAAAAACGACACCCAGGCCACATGCTCAGGCCCCAATGCCTAAAAAACAAATGATAAAAATGGCTGAAGATCTAATAACTCTAATCAGGGGTAGTCAACCCCCCCCCCTCCCTCTAAGAGGCATAGGGCTGAGCTTGATTATGAATCTTCTGAGCAGTATTCTGTTTCTTCTGATGACCTGGATTTGTCCTTACCTACCTGTCAGGATTGTGATGCAGAGGATTCTATTCCCTCTACTTCCCCTCCTGAGTAATTTTCTTTTGGTGAAACTTTACATACTTTAAGGGAGTATTTTCACTGGGAAAGCCAGGCATTTTCTGATTCAAAAAAGAGGCTTAGGGATTTCCTTCTTCTACCTCAGCTTAGGCTTTTGGCTATACCTCCTGTACTAGACATTGTTGATGATGTTTTCTCAGCATCCAGTTTGGCCCCTGATTCCCTGCCTCCTGCTCCTAGTAAGCCTGACAGATACTACAGGGTTCCTGAGTCCCACAAGTTCCTTTTCAAAAATCCTGCTGCAGATCCAGAGACTTATCTCTCAGGGGCCCAAGGTCATTAAGGCTTGTACTGCTAAAAATCCTACCCCTTCTGACAGAGACTTCAGTGCGCTGGATAGAAGGGGTAAAAAGGTTTATACTTCAGCAACCTTGGCAGTCAGAGCTTTAAACTGCCAATTTCATATGTTAAAATATCAGCAACATGTCATTGGACTGCTTAAACAGAAAATTATGTTGATTCCAGACTGTGTGGAAAATAAAGATTTATAGGACTTAATGCATTCTGCTGAACAAGTTGGAAATCATGCTTTGCAATGTGGTTTTGATTCTTTAGAGGCCTCTTGCAGGGCTGCTGTTACTGAGTCTGTGCTTAGAAGGCATGCTTGGCTTAAGGAGCAATCTTTGCCTGATCATGTTAAAGCTAAATTGTTGGATGCTTCTTTAAATCAGGACCGCCTGCTTGGCAACAAGGCTGAAGAAGTTCTTAAAAAGATGGAAGATAAAGCTAAATCTATGCAAACTGTTAAAGATTTGTACAAGTGCAACCTCCTATATTTAGTAGGCACTGGCCTACTAAGAATTGGTCCTTTCCAGTCCCTTCCAGGTCTTCTCAAGCCAAACCCAGACACAGCAAAACCCCCAGGTTTCAGTCCCAGGGGACTCTCAGAACTAAGCAGTAGGAGGCCTCTACTTCTAAATCTGGAAATAACAAGACACCCCCCTATGGTAAACAGTCTCAATGACTTCCTTTTAAAATTCCCAAGCACTTATCTTTTGACTGCCCCTTTAGGGGGAAAGATTTCTCTTCATGCAAAGAACTGGGAACTCATAACCCAGGACAAATGGGTTTTAAATATAGTGTCCCAGGGATACAGATTTCATTTCCACACGTTGCCAACACCAAATGGGTGGCTAGACCTGCCCCTAAATCAGTTAGAGGCTCAAAAACAAGTACTTTCCCTCTTAAGCATGGGGGCTATTCAGCTGGTACCAGAAGAGGAAAAGGGACAAGGTTTCTACTCCAGAATTTTTCTGGTACCCACAAAAGTCAAATCATGGCGTCCAGTCCTGGACCTGTCTACTCTAAACACCTTTCTGGAGATTCCAAAATTCAAGAAGCTGACTCTTTACCAATTACTTCCTATGCTAGGCTAAGACATTAGGTTGGCAACACTAGATTTAAAAGAAGCATACCTGCACATCCCAATCAGGGAATCTTGCAGAAGATACCTACGCTTCAAAGCAGGCTACACGCATTATCAGTTCTCTGCACTGCCCTTTGGTTGTCTACTGCACCCAGGGTATTCACAAAGTGCCTGGCTCCAGTTATTGCATTTTGCAGGCAAATTAGTATTCAAATATACCCATACCTGGACAATTGTCTAATTCAGGCAGAAAGGCGGGGCATACTTTTGAATCATCTAGCGTTTGTAAAAAGGGTTCTAACTTGTCTGGGGTACACCATAAACAAAAAGAAATCACAATTGGTATCCTGTCAACAAATTACATTCCTGGGAGCAAGCTTGAATGGCTTCCCAGATGGCTTACCTCACACCAGAAAAGCAAATTCATTTGGTAAGCTATTTCAAACAAGTGGCCACAAAAACCCTGCTATCTGCAAGACAAGTACTGCAAGCCTTGGGGTTCATGGCCTCCTGCATTCTTCTAATTCCATATGCAAGACTGCATATGAGAAAACTACAGTGGTAGCTAAAAGGCTATGGAGTCAACATTCTCACAGCCTAGAAACTATGATTCCTATCATACTTTGCCTATGCCTAGAGTTCCTTTGGTGGGCAGAGGCCTGCCACCAAAACAAGGGACTACCATTCACACTACCCCCTGCTGCCCAAACCCTAACAACAGATGCATCAGACTATGCATGGGGGGCTCACCTGGCAGGAAAGTGCATTCAGGGCAAATGGAACCCAAATCAAATGCACCTACATATCAATCAAAAAGAAATGTTAGCTGTACAGAATGTTCTGACAGCCTTCAAGGACTACATTCTTCCAGGACAACTAATGGTAAAGATGGACAACACCACGGTTATGTGGTACATAAACAAGCGGGGGAGTACACATTCCTACCCCGTCTGCAGACTAGCCATGGCATTGTGAAACGCAGCCTTGAGCTACCAAGTGCACCTACAAGCTCAATTCCTGCCAGGAGAAATTAAATACACTGGCAGACGGACTAAGCAGGAACCTCATGAACCCACATGAGTGGAAACTGGAACCAAGGATTTTCAACATGTTGACAAGTGAATGGGGGAGCCCAGACATAGATCTATTTACCTCCCCCCAGAACTACCAGTTGGACAAGTTTTGCACAAGGACTCCCCACAAACAAGCCTGGAAAGTGGGTGCTCTGTCCTTCAGCTGAAAAAAACCTCTCAGTCAACGCCTCCCCCCCCCCCCCACTGCCTCTGCTCTCCAAAGTTCTACTAAAGGTCAAACAGGACAAACCAAGGATGATCTTCTTTGCTCCAGACTGGCTGCGCCAACACTGGTACCCCCACCTGTGCAGTGTGTTGTAGTTATCTCCATGGCACCTGCCTCAGACCCCTTCCCTGCTGTCTCAGCAGGAGAACCAAATTCTGCACCCTCAGCTTCCAACATTGAACCTTGCAGCCTGGCTAATCATTTAAATTCAGCCTTGTCTTCCCTCAGCAAACCTCTGATGGATGTCATCTTCGAGGCAAGGAGGCCTAGTAGTAGAAAATCTTATGCTGAAAAATGGAAAAGATTCTGTGCCTGGAACCAGTCTCAAGGGATGAGTACTGCAGCTCCCAATTTACCTCAGATTTTGCAATACTTAACTGAGATGCTTCACAAGGACCTGTCTTTTTCCTCCATTAAAATCCACGCCTCAGCCATTTCAGCTCATTATAACACAGAACCTCCCCTCTTCTCTCATCCTCTGCTCAAGCAGTACTTCAGAGGGGCCAAAAACCTGAGAACACCCAGGAGAGCTCCAACCCCTGCCTGGGACCTTAACTTTGTACTGGAGAAACTCACTCTACTTCTTTCGAGCCAGCTGCTACTGCATACTTAAATTTCTTTTTTGGAAAACAGCTTTCCTTTTGGCAATCACTTCAGCTAGAATGATATCTGAATTACAGGCCCTTATGGCAGTGGAGCCTTTCATCATCTTTCATGCGAACAAGGTGTCACTCAGGACCAATCCATCCTTCATGCCCAAGATGGTATCCAGTGTGGCTCTTAATCAGTCCATTGATTTGCCAACCTTCTTTCCCAATCCGCAGAACAAAGGGGAGCGGATTCTCCATTCCTTGGATGTGCACAGACAACTTAGATTCTACTTGGACAGGACTAAACCTCGAAGAAAATCTGAACAACTGCTGGTAGCATTTGCTGCAGGGGCAGAGGGGAAGGCTATTTCAAAACAAACCATTTCTAAATGGATAAGCTATTGCATTCATTTCTGCTATAAGCACCGTGGAAAACCTATCCCCCAGGGGATCAGATCTCTCTCCACCAGGGCTGCATCTACTTCTACAGCCTTTATCAGAGGTGTTCCTACCAGGGACATCCTAGAAGCTGCTACCTGGAGCTCTGTACATACTTTCGCCAAGCATTATCATTTGCCAATTTTCTCTAAATCCAGAGCTGGCTTTGCCACTGCTGTCTTGGAGGGCCTTATAGCTGGCCCTAATGCTATATAAACTCCTCCTCCCAACCATAGCTTTGGGAATCTACCCAAATGTAATGAATGCAACAGTGAAACACGAAGAACATAGTACAGTTGTGTATACTTACCATAAATGTAGATGTTTGAGTGTATTCACTGTTGCAGTCCTGGTTATCCTCCCTCCAGCCCCCTAACTTCTTCTGGCTATACCTCTACTTTCCTTTATTATGCTTAAAAGCCTTTTTGGTCTATTTGATTTTTGTTGGAGGTATACCTTTGTGTTTTTATGTTTATTTGCTCCCCATTAGGGGGGCACCTGACATCTGGGGCAAGAAAAACTGATGTAATGGTGACAGCTGCATGTTTTATACCCCTGACGACCTAATGTCATGGAAGAAGGGACAGTAACCAATGCAGGACCCAAGACTTTGTTAATCAGGCCGACTGAGGGCAACCTGCAAGCAGATTACCCAAATGTAATGACTGCAACAGTGAATAATCTCGAACATCTACATTTATGGTAAGTGTACACAACTGTACTTTCTCCCTCTAGGAACTATTGCTATACAAACCAACTTCTTGGTCTGGTACATTGGCAAACAAGTAACAACCCAATCTTTTACCCCCTTTGTTGAGACGCAGTAAGAGTGTGGCAGTGGGCAATCTCCTTCAGCTGCTTTTAGTGGCAACACACATTCTGGGGAAATCCAACATACTAGGAGATAAACTGAGCAGGTCCATTTTATTACCTTATGAGTGATCTCTTGATCAGTCTGTGGTGGAGATGATTTTCCTTTTTGGGGGCCAACCTTGCTGCAATCTCTTTGCATCGCCCCACAACAACAAATGCAAGAGGTCTTTTGCTCTTATCCTCCCTCAGGGGAAGTCAACAAGAGATGCTCTAGTCCATGTTTGGCCCTTTGGTCTCCTTTACGTCTGTCCCCTGTTGCATCCAATTCCAGAATTCTTAAAGAAAGTCAGTTGAAGAGTTCAGTTGTCCTCATTACCCACTTCTGGCCTCACCAAGTGTGGTTTCCCTTCCTTTGGTGTCATCTCCATCTTCTTCCATGGCTACTGGACTCCAATCCAGATTTCCTGCATCCTTTGGAGATGAAGTATCCAACCAAGATTCATGTAGCTGGGGACTCTGTCCCATCGTTGAGGAAAAATGAAAAGCACAACATTGAATGGTAAAGTTATGTACTCACGATAACTATGCATCTATTTTTATTTTCATTCTTTCTCAACTCCCTAGCCTCCTTCCCCCTTCCTTTCATCTTCCAGAGTGATATGGATATTTTGGAACCTTTTGTTCCAGGTTTGAGCCCTAGCTTTACTATTATTTCCTTCCTTCAACCTTATCTTATGATCTTTAAGGCAGCAAACTCGATCTGAGGTATTGTAGGCTGACTGGGGCATAATGGGTAGAGAGAGGAGTTCGAGAGTTGTATCCATAAATCTGTGATATGCAACCGAGTTGGATCCGAGGTCGGATCTCTAACTCATAAGTTGAAGAAGAATGAAAATGGACAACACAGATGCATACTTACGATGAACATTTAACTTAATTTTCAAACTGGATATCTAGTGCTATTTCCTTTTGCTATTCTTTCCATGGCAAACAAGTCAAGGCCTCAGTTAAAGCCGTTTCCATTAGAGCTGCAGTCTCTTCTTGGGCAACTACTTGGTCTCTTATTCGCACTTTTACTAAATATTTAAAAATAGATGTTTTTCTAAGATTATGGTCAAGGTTTGCTAGGTCTGTCATCCAGGGACTTTTAGACAATAACTCAGGGCAACCTCCCCCCCCCTTTTTTCTTAGATAGCTTTGTGAATTTCCCATTTGTTAGTAATATTGCAACAGTGATCCAAGGAAGGGCATAGTACAGTTGTGTAAGAGTGTACCATAACAGTAGATGTCTGATCACTGTAGCATTAATAAGTGTATATATCACTTTTATTTATTTATTTTATTTTATTTTACATTTGTTAACTGGGAAGTTTCGACTGGACCAGGTCCATTTTCAGCGGAGGCCCGGGGAGAAAAGCTCCGGCATCAAGTTATATAAATACAGTACATCCAGCATAATACACAAAACAGGTTATATCGTGTAAGTTGAGCATAGTAATATAACAAAAAATTAATAAAACACTCCAGGTAAAAGAAGATATAGAACACAGGTAAAAAGACAATGTCAGTTACATTACATCTAGCATACTACACAAAACAGGTTACATCATGTATGCTGAGCATAGTAATATAACAAGAAGGTAATAAAACACTCCAGGTTGTTGTTGTGTCTTTCGGGTTTTCCTGGTTAGGAGTCGCCACAGTGGAACTCCGGTCTGCTAATAATTGACAGTAGATTTTTACGTGCCGAGTTGCCAGCCCTGACGCAAAACCTTCAACGAAGGTATGCCCATTCACGCGTCTCCACACAGAAGACGCTCTAGCTGAGAATCGAACAGGACAATGTCTTACTATGAGACGACAATGCTACCGCAGCACCACCACCACAGTAATAAAACACTCCAGGTAAAAGAAGATATAGGATGCAGGTAAAAAGACAATGTCAGCTATAGATTGGTGAAAGTAGAAAATATTTCAAGTAAGATTGTACAGTTAAAAGTACTTTTTCAGATGACCACACTTACAGAGGATCAGAGGGCAGTTTGTGGAGTTAGTAGCAGTGTGGGTAGGGTTATGTGATAGAAGGGCACTTCGGCGAGTCATCACTTCAACGAATGGCATTTCACTGGAAATGCCGTTCATCAACTTATCCTCATGTGGAGGCTGTGCCCCCCACACCCCCCGCTAATTATATATACCATCTCCGAGTTTGCACTATAGTGGGGAAAGGGCAAATTTCCCGACCCTAACTGTACTGTGATCTCAGTATGAACAGTTTGACGAATGGTGCGTTCAATGTAATTGCACTGAAAATGACGTTCAATGAACTGATGTTTTGTTGAAATTATATTATTACATCCATCTCTCTCTTTTGTATTTTTTACCTTTTGGATCAGGGTGGAATTTTTTTTTCTCCTACTTCTTTTGACTTCTATATATGTAGGTATGTATGTAGGTACCTCCTTTGCTTCAGTTCCTTGGTCTGAGCAAAAAAGTCCTGAGGTTATTGCATTCATATGTTCCTTATTACCTCCTGGCTGTTATGTCAGATGTACAGCATGAAAAGAAGGTGCCCATGCTTTGGTATGCTGTCTGGACATACAGCTATCCCTGGCAGGATACTCCATCTGTTAGTAATACTGTAACAGTGATTAGTCGGACATCTACTGTTAGATAAGTTGTTACACCACTGTACTTTCTTCTGTTACAGTTGGTTTACATTTTGATTTCTATTTTCTAGTAATTGCTTGTTGGCAGCCAAAAGCAGAAAACCTAGTAAGGCCGTACTATGCCTCAGCATTAAGACCTTACTATGTCTTAGCATTTCAGATCCTACATCCAAGCTCAAAAAGAGTAATTTCCTTAGTTACAAAATACTCAGTAGGGAATTTTTGAAATCTGCCAATTCGTTATAGTCACCAAAACGTTACAATTACCTCTTTCTTTCCTATCAAACATCTAGCATTCGCTGTGTACCCAATAAATCATTTTTTGGTTTGCTTAGGATATATAACAACTATGCAAACACCTCCAAGCAAAAGTCCTAAACCTTCTGGACTTTGTTGCATACCATACAGTTGTACTCAAATTCTTTTTTTATAAATTGCCTTTCCTTTAACTAGCCTGCAGTCCAAACTTTTGCTTGGCCTCATCCCACATTTTACCTTTCCCTCAGTTGTTATTTGCTTCCAGTACCATGGTTCCGTAGCTAATTTTTTCCAATAAATTCCAACCCTGTTGTCTATTTCTATACATCAACTTACAGTCATCAATAATAGTAAAATTTCCTTTCTCCATTCCCAAGTTGGCTTTGTTCTTAGAATACTTTCTGCTATTTTATAAATATAATATTCTGTATAGTTGTTGTTATTCTCCTGAAGTACCTATATCCAAAATCCTACAGTTTCCTTATTTTTTCAACCTCCCACCTCTTGTTTTTTTCAAAATCACTTTCGACTTTGATTTATAAGCCTCTGCTTGTGTTATGTATATAATCCATAACTGCATAGCTCTGTGTATCCCTTCAAATCAAGTAATCTTAAACCACTTTGTCTATGAGGAGAAACAACATAGCCCTCTTAACTTTTGCCCTGTTCCCCCTCTCATATAAATTCCTTCAACTCCTTATCATCCACAGCTTCTCTGGCTGGTAAAGCTTCTCAGTTTTGGTATTATCTTTTGTGTGGTCTCTTCCCACATATCCTTATCTATGACGGTGGAATCTTTTTTAATCCATACGCCTAAATACTTCATCCTATCCTGTCTTCATAGATAGAGGTACTGCTGAACCAAATCCATTTGCAAGTTGTAACCCTATTCTGTTTCTTTGCCAACTTTTTTTAGCTTATTCATCTATCTTCTTATGAATTAAAAGGTTTGAATTCCAGGTTTGCACTATTTTCATACTCTTAAAATTCATGTTGATTATTAAGTGAAGATCTAAGCCAACCCATAGCTGAGGTGGGCTATTATTTACATAACATCTTTAATTTAGGATCTGCTTATTGTTTGTGTGAATATATAGTGCCTATATCATCAAAGTAGCTCTACTTTAGAAAGTGCCACCAGAAGTAGGTAACAATGGAATGCACGCTATGTTGGTATCCAGACAATGTATAATTGAATTTATTTTTTATTTAATTTTATGTTAGTCATTCCATGATGCCAATTTCTTATTTCAAGTATGCTGTCACTTAATAAATTAGAATATTTATTCATTATTTAATTATTTACTTTATCTGTTTCAAGGTACATTTATATTCCTTGGGTACAAGGCAAAGAGAAACTAATCTCAGGTAGTATACCAGTCTTTTACAGTACATGCATACACCCATGCACTGAGCACACAATCATGACATGCATACCAGCAAAAGTTTGGATGATCAGAAGTCAACTTACTACCTGTCCATGGGATGTGGGAGGAAAATGGACCACCCAGCAAAAACCCACTATAACATAGAGAGGATATGTAGTACATTATAAAAAAACAGTCTGAAACTGCCAATAATAAATAACACATATTTAAAGGTTCAGAAGTGAATCACTGATTAAATGAATTTAGAGAATGATTAAGAAATGAAATGTAGTTTACAGTATTTATTTGTCCATTTGCTTTGTGGAATATCAAAATCCACTGTAGAATGAACCTAAGGTTGAGTTTGTGATAAAGGTCTAAATGACTGAATTATATTACCAAGAATCAGATTAACATAAAACTTGCATGCATATTGCTTTAAGAGACTTGTCTGTGGGTCTAACATTGCTACGGGTAAGTGGAGTTTGCAGTGATGCATAGTAAATGGAACATTTAACATAAAATTTGGAACTACATTGTAACAGACTATAAGGTTCTCAAGATTACACTGCATTGTTTTTTTTTTTAATAAACAAGGATCCATTATCAAGGACCATTAAACATAATGCAAATCCTAAAATTCTTGTAATTTCTAATGCCAAAGCATATTAATATTCAATTTTAATAAAAATATAAAAAATATTTTTTAAATAAAGAATGCTTTTTATTCAGTCACTCTTAAAAGTAAAAAAATAAGGAAGAAGAGTGAAAATTTTGCAAAAGAAAACACAGACAAGATTATTTCAGAAGAGCATTCAAGGTTTGTTTTGCTGATTCCTGCTATGTCTTCTGGTTCTTCATTACCACAATCAGCAAGACCAACCTCGAATGCTTTTCTGAAATGTATATAAGATGGCAGTGACTGACATTAATACCATTATATCTCAGTGGCATGGGAATACACCACTATTTCCATATGCCTGGCATTACAATTCTAAAGCAAACTTGAAATGGATTATGGAAAAGAGAAAGGCTTGAAGAAGAATAATATCATGTTGATATGTCAAGCTCTATTGGCAGTCATGCAGAAAACATTACAATTTTGTAACATGCAGTCAGAGTGATTTTGATGTGTTAAAATAGCCTAGAAAACAATGACAGAGTGAAAAATTAGATGCTTTAGTTCTAAGGTGGAGTTTTCCTTTAACAGTAAAAACTTCACTTCTGTTAATGTTTAAATGAAATTTTGAAATAAACTCTGTGGTAGGCCTACTAATAGTTGTAGAAGTAGAATCACAAATGTATTTTAAATTGAAGGCATTTTAACTGTGTGGGAACTATCCATCATAAAATTTATGAATGCTGGGATTGGATTTAAAGTTTTGTTCACAGCAACTGAACTTGTAATTCTGTAATTCACATTCTTTCTTTTTTTTTTCAAGCAGTGAAGGATTCACTACAGCACACACAGGCTGAGGTATATTTAACGCATGTTAAGTAGCTTTATGGCAGCAAACTCAGCAACAGCTGTTTTCTTTCCCACTTGAAAATAACATCCAAATAGCTCAGCAATGTACAAGTAATCTGCTCAGAAACATAACTATCCATATAAAAAAAGTAAATTAGAAAGTTTTTGAAACATTTATTAAAACATTTTGATATAAACGAAACAGTTAACATTATTGAAAAAAGCACCACAATATATGCATTGTTTCAACTACAGTATAAATATATGAATGACTTCAAGTATGATATTGAGCTAAGTTAATGCTGTCTTTTGTCCTCCTTCCTGAAATGGAATAAAGAAAGTCATTATTGTCTCTGGGAAAAGAGCTTAAATCTGTAAAAGTTTAAAAGAGCTGCTCTTCATGACTAAAGGGATGAAAAAGTGGCCAGAAGTACAGTATATAAGAAGGAAACAGACATTACTGATCCCATCATAAGAAACAAGATACTGAAAGAAGCATGAAAAATGAGATGAAGGGTCAGGGAAAACGGCAATAAAAATTACAGGCATGCATGAGAGGATAGACAAAATATACAAAGAAGTAAAGAGGATTCAGGACTCCTTGATAGGGTATATTAGCAAGACTGACAAAAAAATTGACAAAGTGGAAAATGCCTTATGAACACATTCTGATATTGAGGTGATCAAGAAAGTGTAAAGTGAACACACCATTAAGCTTGCAGAGCTGAAGGCTTCCCAGGAGGAAATAAGAGGGAAGCTAAAGGAGATAGAGGATAGACAAATGTGATTATCTGTCTCAAGAAGGAAGGCAAAATACATTAACTTACCTGTAGGGGCAAAAGGGAAGGAGTGTAAGAGCTTTATGGTTGCACAGTTGAGTGAGTGGATGAGAATACCTAAGGAGAAGTCTTTTGCATGAAAATGCAAGAAAGGAAGAGGGATATGGAGAAAAATGCCAAAAGAGTTGAGGAAATCTGGAGATTGGATGAGATTCTGCAGAAAGTAAACCAGACATGAAAAGAAAAAGCATAGTCACAGCTATAAGAGACTGTAAAGTACTTTAATATACTGTTCAGTTGGTGTGAATAGACTCTAATTAACCTCAACTAAAACAGGTAAGAGTAAAAAGGGGAGAGGGAAGGACACATCAAATACTAACAGGTAGGGATGATGGAGGGACAAAATAACATTTGACCGTAGACATTTGAAGAACACATGACATATGAGCTTAGGAAAAATGCAGTATAAACACTTAAAGAATGTGGTAACAGATGTGCTACCTGATCCAAGCAGGTCCACAAATGTGAATGTGATTATGATGATGTAGCAATGGTTGAAATAATATGAAGGAAGTGTGGCCATCAGTGTGTGGGGGTACATCTGTACAGATGAACCAGTGACAAAAGGCAAGTTACACAGAAGGAAAATTCTTATATTTTGTGAGGGGATATTGTAAAGTGGAAGGTATAGACTGGAAAAAGAGAAAACAATTAGACGTATAAGTAGAATCAAGTACTTTGAAGTTTTATGTCAGTGGAAGTAGCACTGTGAACAGGGTAAAAAAGAGCAAATAAAGTATTAGAAGCATGCTAGCAAGGAGAAACCAGATTGGGGGGGATGGTGGAAAAGTTGTATGTGTAAAAACTAGAAGAGGGGGTGGTTTGATGAATGAGGGGAAACAAATCAAGCAAATAAGAGAAACGATTTAGTCAAATGGTCTAGGAAGAGCAGAAAGGTAAAAAAACAAGACAATGTAACAAAAAATGAGCAAGAAGTAACATATGTAGTGCAATGAGCAGAAAAACAAAGTGACAGGGAGGTAAATTAAATGCAACCAGTAGGATGGCAATTAAAACTGCAAAGTTCAGAATATAAACATGTGAGAATATTGGGTTATGTAGGTGAAAGCTGAGGGAGCAGAAAGAAGGAAGCAAAAGAATAAATAGCAAAGTCTTTAGATATATGTCAAAATGAGATTTAAGTAGGCCAGAGTGGTAAGTAAGGTTCATAGGTTGTTACTAGGCAAATGACCACTAGGGCCTTTACAAGTCTAGCCATACACTCCAAACCATTTGGGTCCCAAGTATCATATGGGGGGACATATTAGTAGTCAGGTAGCTAAGAATTGGTAAGGGAGTTAGGATAACACTTTTCTTATTAATGGTTTCTGTCCATAAAGGACATGGGGGCAATTCTGGGGATTTCACATGCAATTGTCAAGGTTTTGCATGAATAAGTTCAGGGATGAACACTGTTTTATATGGACAATGAGCCTATTCCATAGTGTGGAGATCCTGTGGGACAAATATCTGTCTCTCCAGCATGTGTTTGTCACAGGTGTACTTTAGATCCCTGGATAAAGTGTTTCTGGTGCTGTTTGTTTTGTGCATGTGCAACAGATCAATCAGGGCTGGATCTGATTAAGCCCTGTAAGCCAGGCAAAGATCCCTCTTCAGCAGCCTGTAGGAGACAAACAGAGCCTTTATGAGGTCAGTGTAGGACAGGATATTTGTGCCCTGAAGTCTCCTGTTGAGAAACCTCTGTGGGCCTATCAACTGTTGCAAGTGTCTAATTAGATGCATGCCAAAGGGGGCATTGTATTCAATGATAGGTCTGATAAAGGTCGCGCAGAGTAGTACTATAACTTCCTTGGACTTGGATGCCATATGCCTACCTATAAGTCAGACAGCATAGAATGATTTTCTTATTATCTTACTACATGTTTGTCAAAGTCCAGATTGCTGTCTATGTATGTCCCCAGTTCCCTTACTACTGGTTCGACTCTTAGGGTAATTTTATCACTGGAGTAATTAACTTGCATTGACAGTTTCCTAAACTGCATTGTAATGCATTTTTGGCATTGATTTTAGCCCATAGCTTTGGCACCAGACATTTGTCTGTGTTAAACCCACTTGCAAGATGTTTGTGTCTTGGGGGGACCCTTTAATAGCTCACAACTTCCAAGAAGTAGATGCCAAACAGGAGTGGGCCCGGCATGGAGCCATGGGGTACTCCACTGGTAACTGATCCCTTGGTAGAGGTGGTCTCACCAATCCTGACTTCTTGGGTCCTGTCTGTGAGCCAGCTGACAATTCAGAGAATTATATAAGGGTTTATGCCTAGTTCAGACAGCTTGTTAACAATGCCTGAGTAGGGTATTTTGTATTAAATGCCTTAGCCAGGTATTGGCATAATGGTTAAGGTCTTTACCTTACAAGTGAGAAGTACAGGGTTTGATTCTCATGACAGGAAACTAGATAGGCTTAAAATGATCCACAAGGGCAGCTTGCAAATATGGGTCAGTCAGCTTCAATTTTCCCTCCTGAGCAGAGGAAGTCTGTATTAACTACCATAGACGCTTACCTCTGTGAACTTCACTCACCTAACCACTGACAATTGGGGCAACTTGGGATAAACATGGCTAGGCTTGTAAGAGCTCTAGGGGCATTTGCCTAGTAACCTCTTATGAAACTATAAGATACACAGTATGCACTGTTTTACCCTTGTCTGTTGCCTTGGTGACCCTCGCAAAGAAGTCTATCAGGATAAGTAGGTATGACCTTCCCTTATCAAAGCCAAATTGGGATGGGTTCAGAGTCTGTAGTTTTCCAATGTCATTATTTATCATTCCTATGATAATTTGTTACGTGGCTTTACATATTAGGCTTGTTAGACTGATGGGTCTGTAGTTCCCTGGGTCAGTTGATGGTCTGCCCCTATAGAGGGGAATAACTGTTGCAGTCCTTCATTCCCTTGGAACGTAGTCAGTTTCAAGGCTGTAGTTGAAGAGTGTCTCAAGTGGTCCTGATAGGTTATATTTTAGACTGTTCGGGAGACAGCCGGGGATGTTGTCAGCCACGTTCTTGGCTTTAGTGTGTGCTGCCAGCACCTGTTCAGCTGTGTGAAGTATGTTGAACAGGATTTCACCTGTGTGAGTGGGGTGTGAAATCTGAGCTGAATTTATCAGCCAGTAGATTTGCTATGTCACTGTGATCAATGTAGATGGTACCGTTCACCACCAGTTCAGCACACTGTTGTGTGTTACCTCCGTGGTTCTGGACACAACTGAAGAAGGCTTTCTGATTGTCCTTAGCCTGTGAGTGTATCCTGACCTCATAGTTGGACTTCATTAGAACTCTTAGTTTTTTGTTTAGCTGTATAAGAGAGGACTTGTCTTTAAGGGAGTTGCTTTTCCTGATTTTGGCCATGAGTTTTCTTCTTTTATTATATACCCTGTTTATGTGAGGATATGACAAGTGGGGTTTGTTTTAAGTGTTTATTTTGGGTTTATTTCTGGTAGGTACGGCAGCCTCTATACAGCCATTCACGTTTGTATAGAGACTCTCTGAATAATTCTTCGTAGGTAGCCGTGGTCTTGTGGTTGGGGGGGTCTTTAATTTTGAAAACTGTCATTTAATAAGATATAATTTGCTGGGTTGATTTTTACTTCAAATGAGACAGCTTTGTGATCCGACCTCACTAGTGAGGATGTGACCGGGGGAGGGGGATTGTGCAACTCTCTCCCATGTTGGTGAGTACCAGAACTAGTATGTTTGATCCTGTGGTTGGAGCATGCACAATCTCTTCCAGGGTATTTGTGTTAATAAAGACCAGGAAGCATTGTGCCTGTGAGTTTGAGGCAGTGTACATTTCCCAGTCTATATAGGGATAGTTAAAGTCACCTGTGAATAGTAGGTTTAGGTAAGAGTCCTGGGATTCTAGGGCTATAGATGGTGACCTGTAGCTAGTCATGACATGGTGAGGGACCTTATCTGTGGTGACTTGCACGTGAGTGAGCTCCATGGTATTGTACTGTTTACCCAAACTGAAGGTATATTTTTTACTAACAGATTGAAACACCTCCACCTTTGGCCCAGTATGTGCTGTTGTTGGTCTAAATGTGTGGAAGGCACTGTAGGCCTGCACTTCCTTAGTATTAAGTATTAGGTAAAGTGTATGTTTGCCTTATGGGCTTTGCATTTGGGAGACAGATTTAGGCTTATATGGGATGTTTGGTTTTGTTGAGGAGCAGTGGTTCCATTAGGTAGCTTTGGAGATCTTTGAGATTTGGGAAGATTTCTTTTAAGCATCTCAGCATAAGACAGTCTGTGTTTGTGTGGTGAATAAAAAATATAACAAATAGCCAGCAAGGTTACCACGACCATAAAATAAACATAGACAAGTTTATTAAAGCAAAGATAAGTGCTTTCACATTCATAGACGCTTCATCAGATCCATCATCATCTTCTTTCGGCTGTTCCCATTAAGGGTCGCCACAGCAGATCACCTGTTTCCATTTCTTCCTGTCCTCTGCATCTTGCTCTGTCACACCAACCACCTGCATGTCCTCTCTCACCACATCCATAAACCTTATCTTAGGCCTTCCTCTTTTCCTGTTACCTGGTCGCTTCATCCTTAGCATCTATTTCCCAATATACTCAGCATCCCTCCTCAGCACATGACCAAACCAACGTAATCGTGCCTCTCTGGGTTTGTCTCCAAACCTTCCAACCTGGGCTGACCCTCTAATATACTTATTCCTAATCCTGTCCACCCTCGTCACACCCAGTGCAAATCTTAACATCTTTGATTCTGCCACATCCAGCTCAAACTCCTGCCTTTTTGTCAATGCCACAGTCTCCAACCCATATAACATAGCTGCTCTCACTTCTCTCTTGTAGACCTTCCCTTTCACTCTTACAGGTGCTCGTCTGTCACAAATCACTCCTGACACTTGTCTCCACCCACTCCATCCTGCCTGTACTCTCTTCTTCACCTCTCTTCCACATTCACCATTACTCTGAACTATTGACCCCAAGTATTTAAACTCATCCACCTTCGCCACCTCTACTCCTTGCATCCTCACCATTCCTCTATCCTTCCTCTCATTCACACACATATATTCTGTCTTAGTCCTGCTGCCTTCATTCCTCTTCTCTCTAGAGCATATCTCCATCTCTCTAGGGTCTCCTCCACCTGTTCCCTACTCTCACTACAGATCACAATGTCATCTGCAAACATCATAGTCCATGGGGACTCCTGTCTGATCTCGTCTGTCAACCTGTCCATCATCATTGCAAATAAGAAAGGGCTCAGAGCTGATCCTTGATGTAACCCCACCTCAACATTAAACAAATCTGTCACTCCCACCGCAGACCTCACCGCTGTCATACTATCCTTGTACATATCCTGTACTACTCTTACATACTTCTCTGACACTCCTGACTTCCTCATACAATACCACAACTCCTCTCTAGGCACCCTGTCATATGCTTTCTCCAAGTCTACAAAAACACAATGCAACTCCTTCTGACATTCTCTGTACTTCTCCATCAACACTCTCAGAGCAAACATCGCATCTGTAGTGCTCTTTCCCGGCATGAAACCATACTGCTGATCACTAATCATTACGTCCCTTTTTAACCTTGCTTCCACTATTCTTTCCCATAACTTCATGCTGTGACTGATCAATTTAATCCCTCTGTAGTTACTACAGCTCTGCACATCACCCTTATTCTTAAAAATTGGTACCAAAACACTTTTTCTCCATTCCTCAGGCATCCTCTCACTTTCCAAGATTTCATTAAACAATCTGGTTAAAAACTCCACTGCCATTTCACCTAAACACCTCCATGCTTCCACAGGTATGTCATCTGGGCCAACAGCCTTTCCATTCTTCATTCTCTTTATAGCTATCCTTACTTCCTCCTTACTAATCCATTGTACTTCATGATTCACTACCCCTACATCATCCAAACTTTTCTCCCTCTCATTCTCTTCATTCATCAACCCCTCAAAGTACTCTTTCCATCTCCTCAACATACTCTCCTCGCTTGTGAGTATGTTTCCCTCATTATCCTTTATCACCTTTACCTGCTGCATATCTTTCCAAGCTCTGTCCCTCTGTCTAGCCAATCGGTACAGGTCCTTTTCTCCCTCATTAGTGTCCAACCTTTCATATAACTCTTCATATACCTTATCCTTAGCCTTAGCCATCTCTCTCTTTGCCATGCATCTCATCTCCTTATACTCCTGTCTACTTTCTTCATCTCTCTGACAATCCCACTTCTTCGCCAACCTCTTTGTATACTCTCCTGTACTTCCTCATTCCACCACCATGTCTCCTTGTCGTCTTTCCCCTGTCCAGATGTGATACCAAGCACTTTTCTAGCCATCTCCCTTACTAGCTCTGCTGTAGTTACCCAGCTATTTGGTAACTCTTCACTGCCACCCAGTGCCTGTCTTAACTCATCCCTGAACTCCACCTCACAATTACCCTTTTTCAATTTCCACCATTTGATCCTTGGTGCTGCCCTCACACTCCTCCTCCTCTTCTTGATCACCAACATCATCCTACAAACTACCATCCTATGCTGCCTAACTACACTTTCTCCGGTCACCACTTTACAGTTTCCAATCTCCTTCAAACTGGCCCTCCTACATAAGATATAATCCACCTGTGTGCATCTTCCTCCACTCTTGTATGTCACCCTATGCTACTCCCTCTTGTTAAATACGTATTCACCACAGCCATGTCCATCCTTTTTGCAAAATCCACTACCATCTGACCTTCTGCATTCCTTTGTTTAACACCATACTTACCCATCACTTCCTCATCCCCTCTGTTCCCTTCACCAACATGCCCATTGAAATCTGCTCCAATCACCACTCTCTTACCCTTGCGTACAGTCGTCATCACCACTTCATCCAATTCACTCCAAAATTTTTCTTTCTCATCCATTGCACACCCAACTTGTGGAGCATATGCACTAACAACATTCATCATTACACCATCAATTTCCAGCTTCATAAACATCACTCTATCCGACACTCTTTTCACCTCCAAAACACTCTTAGCATACTGTTCCTTTAGAATAACTCCTACACCATTTCTCCTCCCATCCACACCATGATAAAACAATTTGAACCCACCTCCGATACACCTAGCCTTACTCCCCTTCCATCTTGTCTCGCACACACAATATACCAACCGTCCTTCTGTCCATCATATCAGCTAGCTCTCTCCCTATACCAGTCATACTGCCAACATTCAAAGTTCCGACCCTCACAACCACAGTCCTAGCCTTTCTCCTCTCTTCCTGCCTTCAGCCATGTCTTCTGCCTCTTCTCCTCCTTCAGCCAACAGTAGCCCAATTTCCGCCAGCACCCTGTTGGCTAACAGTACTGATGGTGGTTGTTGTTAACCCAGGTCTCGACCGATCCGGTATGAAAACATTTACTGGTGTCTGCATGAAATGATTTGGCAAAGTTTTACACCAGATGCCCTTCCTGACGCAACCCTCCCCATTTATCCGGGCTTGGGACCGGCACAAAGATTCATCAGATCCATAAATTATCAAAACCATTAATAAGAAACTTGGCTCCCTTTATAAGATTAAACCTTTTCTTAATGCACTTGCAAGAACTGCTATTGCCCTTTTCCATCTACTCTCTACCCTTCTCTATTCTTCCCCTTTATTCACCAATCTGAACAAATCCAACCTTAGCAAGCTCTCTAGCTGTTATAACCGCATTGCTAGATTTGCCACAGGCACATCATTTAGGACACACCACTGTCATAACCTAAATCTTTTAGGATGGCTTGAATTACCTATCCTACTTCAATACAACCAGCTTATAGTGGCATATAAAGTACTTAACCAACCTGAACATATGCCTGCACTTAAAAACATCATTAGCCCCTACAGTAACCTCAGGCCACTTTGCTCATCTAACAGACTGCTAGTTCAAACATTCAAAACCATAACTCAGCTGGGGACTCCCTGTTTTCCAACTTTGTCAGAAAAACTTGGAACTCCCTTCCTTCCGACCTTACTTTAGTATCCTCACTAACGCAATTCAAAAAAGTCTCAGGCAACATGTTAAGACACACTGGTTATGTCCTTGTTCTAATCCTGACTAACTCTTTTCTATAATTGTGTGCCAAACAGTACTTTATACTACATGCAAGCTGTGACATAATTGTTAATTTAGATACTTATATAAGTTTAATAATGATCGAATGTATAACTTGCTTGACTGAACAGAGTCTGTAAAATGTTTGCAACATGTATTGCTATTATGATTTTTCCTGTATTATTTTTTCTGTATGTTGTGTTTGGAGCTTTTCATGCCGGGCCTCCAATGAAAATGGACATGTATCCAGTCGGACTATCCCGGTCAATAAATGTAAAATAAATAATTAAAATTCTAAAACAGAAGTTACAAATGTAAAATAACCACAAGCCAATCACATTGCTTAAAAAAATCAATCAACCAATAAAAAAAAAAAATATATATATATATATATATATATATATATATATTATATATATATATATATATATAGAATATATATATATATATTGCTTTGTGTGGTAAATGGTATGTATGTGGGCTGTTGTGTGGGTATTCCTGACTACCTCATTTGTGTGCAAGATTTTTGCCTACAGGGAAGTTGTGTATTTACATCTCTTGCATACCATGTTATTTTCTTTAATGATTAACTGGTTGTCTGAGAATATGAGACAATTGCTGCATTGCCTTGTAATGCCCAAGTCTATCAAACTGGCCACAGAGACACTTGGAAATTGTGTAACTGTGTTGTCTGTAACAGAGCTGGCTGCTTAAGATTAAGGACTGAGTTTTAACAGGAGTCTCTTAGAGAAGTTTCTGGGGTTAAGGGCAGAAAGTTATATAATGATAGGATATGGTAGTGCTGTTTGATGCAAAAGCTAGCTGCTCTAAGTTTATTTCTGCAGAATGCCATACTGTTTAACAGGTTTCCGATGCAATCCTAACTTTATAGGTAAATTTTACTGTCTAGGTGTTTGCTACTATATAGGGCACTGCTAAATGCTGCAGCCGGATGGGCAACTCCGCACTGAGAAAAAAAGCTCAAAAACTGACTCCTATGCTCTCTAGCCAATAAATAACTACACTTTGAACTTCCTGCAGTGCTTCCCAACTTAGAGAGACCATTCAAATAACTTCTGCCATGAGATGTATGTGTAAAGAAAATGAAAACACTCTCATCTGCGTTAGAATGTTTGGCAGGAGATTTGGGTATATTTTGGATTAACCTGTATGGTATGCCAGCATGTCTACTTGTGAAAATGTAAACACGTTTTAAAATGTTGAGTGTTTCTCTGTTTATACAGAATATTTAGAGAATCTGTAAGTGTTTTGCTTCATTTCCAATTGCACATGTTTGAGAGGGGCATTCTAAAGTACTGTGGATAATCAGCTGAACAGTGAGTGATGTCATTAGAATATTTCTGGTTGGTAAGTGGTAGCACATAGTAGTCAAATGTCCATTGAGGCAAGGTGAGAAACAGAGGGTAAGGGAGCCAGCCAAATTATCATCAAAATTTATATCCAGTCTTAGATGGCAAATAGGTAACTGCTAAGAGGGACACAGCTTCAAATATAACCATTGTGAGGCCTGCAGTGGTTAGAATAGAGCAGTACTTGCTTGGATAGTCCACTCCAGTCAGAGCATTGGGAGGGACCCTGTTCCAAATACCTTGGCTAGGGTCATCTTAACTGGAAGGGTGGAAGAGGAAGTAAGCAAGTAGGTATGTTTGAGGATATTCCTGCAGGTGTCCTGATAGGGAATTACTTCGATGATATGCAGTACCCTGTGTACATGCAGTGACACACAGTCAGCCTTGGAGAAAGGCATGCAGGTCAAGTAGTCTGGGAGAGACCCAGAAAGATCTCATACATGAAACTGGGACTGTTGTGGTGACTGTTTCAGAGAAGGTGCTATCTGGTTGCAGTAAGCCTGAATGTGAGACACAGCTGCTGGTGGGTACTGATGTTCCCATGGACACAGTGACTGCTAGGACAGAGGTGAATTGTGGTACCCAGAGTGACAGCAAGATGCAGCTGTTGGAAGTTACTAGGCTTCCTGTGGAAGGGAAATTTGCATTTGAGAATATTCCTGCAGATGTTCTGATAAGGAATTACTGTGATGATGCAGTGCCTTTTGTGGATGCAGTGACACAGTCAGGCTGGGAGACAGGCATGTAGGTCCAGTAGTCTGGGAGAGAACTAGACAGATCTCATACCTGAAGCTGGGACTAGTGTGGTAGCTGTTTCAGAGAAGGAGCTATCCTCTAGCAGTAAGTCTGAAAGTGAGCCACAGCTGCTGGAAGGTACTGATGTTCCCTTGGACATGGTGACTGCAAGAATGGAGGTGAGTGACGGTACTCAGAGTGACAGTGAGGTACAGCTATCAGAAGATACTTGACTTCCTGCAGAAGGGGAGCTTGGGAGGGTCGCAAATGTACAGTTGAGACAGGCTAAACCTATGAGCTCTACAGTACAAAGCTTAAGGGAGATGGCTAAGGAAGCATCTAAGGTTCATTGTATAAAAGGTGGACTCCTGTAGGTGGGCTAGAAGGCTAATTAGTACAGCAGTTGGTAGAGTCTAGTACCTTCCATATGCCACTTCTAGTTGTGGTCCTTAATATTCCTTGTGCAGGAGATATTGAGGCAGAGAAGGAGGGTTTTCTGTATAAAGAGTGGGCTCCTAATAGACGGCTGGAAGGTCAGGTAGTGCAGCAGTTGGTAGACCCTAGAGCCTACTGTCTGCCACTTCAAGTTATGGTCCCTGATATTCCTTGGGAAGGGGATATTAAGGCAGAGAAGGAAGGTCTGTTGCATAGAAAGGTGACTCCTAAAGGAGGGCTGAAAGTTGAGGTAGTGCAGCAGTTGGTAGGGCCTAGAACCTACCATCTGCCACTTCTAGCTAAAGTCCCTAATATTCCTTTTGCAGATTATCTAATTTTCAGCAGAGTATGTTTTCCATGGGAAATACTGACTGGCCAAGGTTCCAACTTCATGTGAAATCTGCTGACTTGTCTGTGGAAGTGTTGTGAGGTGAAACATTTAAAGAACACCCCCTACTGTCGCCAGACTAACAGTCTTGTGGAGACGTTAAACTCTACATTGAAGGCTATGTTATGGGCATTTGCAGACCAACATGTGAGGGAGGTGTTGGATAGATTAAGTATGACAGGATTAACCATGTACATGTCAAGTGTGTATGGCAGGGGTCACTTACATAGGACACAGAGTGGGAAGTGGTAAAATTAGGCCAGAACTTGTCAAGGTGGAAGCTAGCCAAGTGTGGCCACTTCCTGTTACTAAGAAACAAGTAAGCATTTTTAGGGACAGCGAGGTACTATAGGAAATTTGTGCCCCATTACAGTACCATAGATGTGCCCCTTACAGATCTAACTAGGAAGAATAAACTGGACAAGGTAGTGCAGACCACAGATTGTGAATAGACATTCCAAAAACTAAAAGATATTTTGGGAGGACCCCCTGTGTTAGCCAGCCTAGATTACAGTAAAGAATTTATTGTACATGTGGATGCTTCAAATTATGGGGTGGGGGCTGCGGTCAGCTAAGTTTCCCAGAAGTAGAAAAATGCTGCAGTGGGGTTAATAATGCCAGTACAAATGGATTGCCCACTAGACGAGTGGATTGATATTCCCAGACAGACCCATTTTTCAAGGGTCACTTGAAAAGCATGCTTCAGTCATGGGGAGAGGGGAAGAAATATGAAGAAAATGAAAACACTGTCATCTATGTTAGTATGCCTGGTAGGAGATTTGTGCATATTCTGAATTAACTTGTATGGTATGCCAGCATGTCTGTTTGTGAAAATGTAAATACGTTTTAAAATGTTGAGTATTTTCCAGTTTGTACAGAATGTTTAGAGAATCTGTCAGTGTTTTGATGCATTTCTAATTGTGCATGTTTGAGAGGGACATTCTAAAGTACTGTGGAGAATCAGCTGAACAGTGAGTGATGCATTAGAATGTTCCTGGTTGCTAAGTGATTATTTAAACAGCTGATTGACAGAAAAAGAACTTTGTCAAACAGCTGACTGTTATTTTTTTAAAATAGGACAAGTTGAGACTGAAGTTTGTCAAGTGCTGAGCGGTTTTGTGAAGTACAATCAGTTACAGTGCTTTGCAGTCAGTGGACACCCATGCATTTCTAACCCACCAAAAATTGTAAGCCTGCCTTTGCCTTGCTCTTATGTGTTAGATTACATCAGGGACAGTATTCTTTAATTGCCACTGCAGTCAGCCACTGTAAACAATATCCACTCTATCCCTCTTTCTCTCTCCTCTAACCTTCATACTATTCTACATTACATAACTCTCTCTCCTCTAGTTCCACGTTTTCTATCCTTAACCTCCAGTCTCATCTCAAATCTAACTCTGCCAATATAACATCCCTATTATGTCTAGCCTCTTCCTCTTACCCTTTTTCCCACTGCCTCATATTTCCAACCTCCCTCCCACTCTCCTATTCTTGATTCTTAACCCCCCCCATATTACTTCCACTCATCTCCACAGTTTACTTCTATACTATGCTCTGTAAAGCCTTACTGCTAAACTAGTGTTTAGTCTTGACTGTAATGTAAATATTGTAAATAGTTTTTTGCTTACTCTATTTTTAGAATATGATGTGTAATCTGTACACTAAACTGTTACTTTTTGTACTCTAATGGAGCATTTCTCCCCGGGTCACTGCTGAAAAAGGGCTTTCTACCCAGCCAGACTAACCCGGTCAACAAATGTAAAATAAAATAAAAATAAAAATTTGATTAGGAAAGCTTAGTTATTAAGATAGAGGATTTTTTCTAGAGTAATGGACTTGTATCCTGCAGTTTAAGTTTACATTTACTGTGATTCAGTTCTGGTGTTTACTGAAAGCTATTGATTTACATTCTTGTAATCATTTTACTTTTTAAATGTTTTTCATTGCTTTACATTGTGGTTGGAAATCAGTGTTTTTCTTTAGAGATTAAAGAGTGCTTCTACCTGTTTGATATTCCCCAGGTCACTTCAAAGGCCTGGTCAACTATGGTCATAGCTATTATTTATTTTGATATTTAATTTTCACAACTGGACATCCCTTTAGAAGGGGACGAAAACACTCTGATTGGTGGCAGCATTGCTGTATTATTTTGGGGAAGGGACATAGCTAGAAATCTGTGTCAGGCTTTCCCAGAAGTGTTTGGATGCGTGAGATTTAAATTTACTTTGCATGTGAGTGTATCAGAGGACTTAAACTAGGACACATTGTTCTGAAGTGTATAATAAGCAAATACATTTGGCGTGGACAGAGGTATATAGTTCAGTCTCAGAAAAATAGAATGTGTTGCTGTTGTGCTCTTAGGGGAAATTTGTGAAATATTACTTCTGTTTAAGTGACAATCTCATATTGGAATCAGTAGTGAGGATTGAAGCTCCTTAGTTGCTGACCCAGGATACTAAGGGACATCACATTAACTGCTGGCATTCTGGTGAGATATAGCCAGAAGTCACATTTATTATTGGCGGTCTGGTAGGATATTAACTTATCGTCAGATTAATTCTGACCTTGGAATCCTTTAATGTAAAAGCACAACAAAAGCAGCTGTCAAATGTAGATTAAACAACAAAAAACTAGCAGTGCTTCAAAACTCAGTAAGACTAGGTAAATACCTTCTGTCACAAGATATCTAATACTGGAATTTCTTAGTATGAAAGCACACCAAAAGCAGCTCAGTTGCAGATTAAACAACAAATTACCAAACATCTATGTCCCTGGCTAATTTGTCCTTTTGCAAAGAGATTTGAGGCACACAGACTAGAAAAACCAACAAGGAGAAATGACTATTTTTTACACAAAATTGAGGAAATGCTTTAAAAATGCTAGTGATCACAGTATAAAGCAAGTGCATTGCCTTATAATGCCCAAATCTACCAGGCTGTTCTTAGATTGGATGGTTTGGGTGCAGTTGAAACAATGGAAAAGCGTTGCAGAGTTCTCAGTAAGAGAACAAAGAGCCTTGGAACTTGTCTGATCATCTTGTAAACTGACTCCTATGCCCTCTAGCCAATAAACAACCACACTTTGAGCTCCTTCCAATGCTTCCCAACTCAGAGAGCCCAAGTAAACACCTTCTGTCACAAGAACCCTGGAATCTTAATGTAAAAACACAGTAAAAGTAGCTTTCAAGTGCTGATTAAACAACAAACAGCTAGTAGTACGTGCCATCTCAGAGAAACCAGGTAAACACCTTCTGCCAGAAAATGTCTAATCATGGAATTTCTTAATGTGAAAACACAGCAAAAGCAGCTCAAATGCAGATTAAACAACTACCAAACAACTAGGTCCCTGGCTAATTTGCTCTTCTTCAAATAGATTTGGATGTACACAGATTAGAAACACCAACAGAGAAATGACTGTTTTTGCCTCAGAATTAAATAAATGCTTTAAAAATGCTCCAACTCACAGCACAGCTTCCAACCAAAGCATAGTCCTTACTAATTCTGCACTCATTAGCTTCACAAACACTGTAAACCTTCTCATAAATGGTGGTCAACTTGTCTCATCGGTCTTCCTCGACATGTCCAAAGCTTTCGATACAGTATCCCACCAAATTATTCTGAACAATTTGGGAAGCTTCAACCTCAGTGTAACATACCTGACTTGGTTTCATAGATATCCCTCCAACAGACAGCTGTCCACTAGATGGGACAAAAACGTGCCCCCCCCCTCCTACCCATCTCTGTGAGAGTCTCCCAAGGTTCTATTCTTGGACCCCTGCTCTTTATCATATTTACTAATGAACTCAGTTCTTCCACCCAACTAGCCACTATCATTCAATATGGCGATGATGCCAATGTTATCTGCTCAGCCCCCTCACCACAAGAACTACAAGTAAAAACATAAAAGTCTCTCCAAGATATAGAAAAATACCTCACCATCCATTGACTCATTCTCAACTCAAATAAAACCAAGCGTATGGTTTTTTGCAAGAATAGAACTAAAAATAACCAACCCCCCCTTGCCATCTACTCCTCCAATGTTACAAAAATTGAATCGGTCAGTCAAACTAAACTTCTTGGTGTAGCAATAGACAACTGTCTAAAATTTGACAAACATACATCAATCACAGTTCAAAAAGCTCATATCAAACTCGGCTCACTGTATAGAGCCAAACCTTTCCTAACTAACATTGCCAGATTATCCATGGTCAGATCACACTTGCTTTCCTCTGTTCTTTACTGCTCACAAATCTTCACCACCCTGCACAAGACTAACTTAAATAATCTTGAGAACTGCTATAATAAAAGATCCAAGTTTGCCATAAACCAGCCCCACAAATACCACCACTGTACTGCACTTCGCCAACTCATCTGGCTTGAACTACCCAAGCTATTAACCCTAAACCAACACACCATTGCTGATAATAATATCCACAAACCTGATCACTGTCTTGCTCTCTCTAACCTAGTTGAACCAAACACCAACTCCAGGTGCCTAAGATCATCAGACAAACTAATCCTAAAGGTAAAAAATCCAAAAACTATGGTGACTGTCTTTATTCTAATAAAATATCCAAATACTGGAACATACTGCCCCGACAAATGCTTAATAATCCCAACAATCACAAATTGCTTGGAGCTTGACTTGTGGATGTGCAGCAGTCCCATTAGGGTGGGGTCTGAGATTGCTTTCTATGCCAGGCAGAGGTCACCTGTGAGGAGTCTGTAGGAGACTGAGTAGAGGAACAGGGCTTTTAGCCTTTCTGTGCAGGGCAGATGTTTGAGGCCCTGGATTCTCTGGGTGAGGAACCTCTGTGGTCTCTACAGCTGCTTTATGTGCTTTATGAGGTACATGCCTAAAGGAGTACTCAATAATGGGTCTTATAAGAGAAGAATACAGGGATGTTATGACCAACTTGTCCCTGGATAAGATATCCTTGCTAATGAGGTGGGCCATGTAGAAAGCTTTCCATACAACGGAGGCAATATGGTGGTCAAAAGTCAGTTTGCTATCAAGCTGGGTGCCAAAGTCCCACATGACTGATTATGTGCTTAGGACCATATTATCAATGTGATAATTTGTGGGGACTTCACTCTCCTCAAAGGGGATGATGATGCATTTTTAACAGTATTTTAAGAGGAGAAGTACGAACATCCTGGAAGAAAGCAGTGGTAGTTGTAATACCTAAAGAGGGTAAAGATGCATCAGATCCAGCTTCATACAGGCCCATTTTCAATACTAAACCATGATTATAAAGTGTTCATGTCTAGAATGGCTAAAAGAATGGCAAAAGAAATGCCAAAACTGATAGATATGGATCAGTTTGGTTTCATGGAAGGGGGGCAAACATTTGACAACATTAACAGAACTTGATGATCCAGAGGGAAGCAGAATGTAAGAATATACCATTGTTGGTGGGTTTTGATGCAGAGAAAGCATTTGACAGAGTAAGCTGGGACTTTATGAGCAGGGCAATAGAAGCATTTGCATTTCCTGAAAAAAATTATAAGGCTGATTAGGAGAATATATGAGGGATGGAGGAGAAAATTAAAGTGGGTGGGGCCCTTTCTGATCATTTCTGCTTGAGCAGAGTAACCAGGCAAGGGTGTCCTATTTCCCCTTTATTATTTGCATTATATTTAGGACCACTGGCAAAGAAAATAAGACTCAGAATTTCAAGGATATAATTGGTATGGTAGTCAAGAAAAGCTGGCTCTGTTTGCAGATGATACTATTTTATACCTGATAAGACCAGAAAGAGACATTACAGTGTTGTGGAAAATTTTGAGACAGTTACAAATAATTTCAGGATACAAAATCAATGAAGCTAAAACAAAGGCAATAGTGGCAAATTATGTACCCACACATGAATTGGTTCAGTAATATCCATTGACATGATAAAAATGAAGTATTTAGGAGTATGGATTAAACATGATTCAGGTGTGACAGCCAAGGATATGTGGAAAGAGACTAAAGAAAAGATAATACAATACCTCAGAAAATGGAAGCTTTGTTGTATGGATTTGGATAGTAAGATACAAGCAGTTAAAACATTTTTAGTCCCATTAGTCTTATACATAGGTCAGACATATTTTTATCAAGCAGAGGGGAAGTTGTGGCTAGCAATTAATAAAGAGTTGAAGGACTTCATCTGGGATTGCGATTGCCCAATTTGAAGGGGTATTGCAGAGCTATACACTTAAAGCTCCTATACATAGCACAAGCAGAAAACTGTAATTCAAAGAAGTGTAAAGGGATGATGATGAAATGGGGGAAAGCTCAGGAAACAAGGAGAGACTGGGATTTTAGATGCATGCCTTTAAGGAGAATAACAATAATCATACAGAATATTATATTCATAAAGTAGCAGAAAGTATCTTAAGAAGTAAGCTAACATGGGAATGGAGAAAGGAGATTCTGCTGATAGGGACAACTGCAATTAGGATATAGACAGTAGGCAAGAGGGGGCAGGAATTTATTGGAGAAAATTGGCAAAGGAACCAAGGTATTGGGAGCAAATAACTAGAGAGGGAAATATGATAGAATGGGAAGATGCCAATGATTTATTTGTACTGTAGGTTAGATACTGCCTTCCCTATCAAGGACTGACATCAGAGTATAGGCAAAGAGAAAGAAACAGGAGGGTCCTAAACAAAAGATCAGCACTGGTAGAGTTTTTAGTAGAATCTAGAACAGAAGATGGCATTAAAAAAGGAATAATTAGTAGACCATATACAATATTGTATGACAACTATAAGAATCAATCAAAGGAGATTAGAAAGGATTAGGAAGAGATATTGGATAAGCAATTCACAAAAAAAAAAAACAATGGGAGGATATATGTATGTCTACCAAATATGCAACAAAATCTAGAAAATTTATGATTTTTTGCTTGGAAATGTTTACATAGATATTGTTATACCCCAAGTAGACTCCAGAGAATTTTTCCTCAGGTAGACAGCAAATGTTGGAGGTGTGACAGGGAAGAAAGAGATAATTGGGAACATATTTTCTGGGAATGAGTTGGTGGACTTTAAGGATATCCTGTGGGATGCACTGTTGGAGATGCTGGGTGGGCAGATTGATGTAATGAGGGAGATGATTTTTCTGAGCTATGACACAGAATTGGACTTGCCTAGACATGGCAAGGCCTTGATGTGTCTAATTATGATGGATGACAAAAAACAATTGCTAGAAAATGGAAATCAAAATCGAAACCAACTATACCAGTGAATATAGTAACAGAAATAAAACAACTGGAATTAAGATCTTTATAAAAGGGTAGGAGCAAACTACAGAGTAAAAAAATGGAAATTGTAAGAACAATAGATACAGGGGAGGAATGAGGTTTAAAAGCTGGCAGGACTTAAATGAGCTATGTAATATTTGACTGAAAATTACTGGGTAGATTTTAAATGATGTATAATGTTTGCAACTGGGAGTGTGTTAGTATGGTTTGTGATGTAAAACGCTTGCATCTAGGATTATGTCGGTGTGGTTTGTTTTCATTTATATAAATGTATGATTGCCTATGTTGTAAGTGATGGCTTAATAAAGATTTTTCTTGTTTAAAAAGGCAGGAATTGAATAATTTATGCACTGTTGCTTAGGTTATATGATATATAGTAATATATGTGAAGTATAATGTTTGTAAACATGAACTTATTAATACAGTTCGATTACTTTTATATAAATATAAATTTGCCTATTTCACAAGTGATAATTCAATAAAGGTGTAAAAAAAAATATATATATATATATATATATATATATATATATATATATATATATATATATATATATATTACTAGACAGAGGTATCAGACATGGATGTTTGAAGTGTGGCCAAAAAGAGTGGCCTAACATGCAATTGATGTTATAATGACAAAGTAATTGTTTGAGAGGAAATTTTACTGTTAGGAGGATGTACAAGAAGAGAAAAGGGGATTAGGATGGGAAGAAGTATGTGTGGAAAATGCTAGAAAGGTAAGAGATATTGGAATATAGAGAATTATAACTAATTTTAGAAAGTATGAAATGGAATTGAAAAGAAGGAATTTGGAAGGGCCAGGGATGATTACATTATTGAGAGAATCCTGGTTGGAAAGGGCAGATATAAAAGGATTAATAATTAAAATGTAGTGGGCACAAGTGGAGATAGAAACAGAGCTGGTAGGGAAGAATGGAGAGGGAGATAATGGAATAGATCTGGATAAGACTTTGTAAAGCCCCTAGAATGGCCACCAAATCTTTGAAATTCAAGATAGTTACATAAACGTGCTTACATACATACTTCTACACCATGGAAAGGATGCACAAAATGTTCCCAGAGGTAAGGGAGACATGTTGATGATGTGAACAATATCCCAACGGGGGCTGGAGCCACAATTTCTGGGACTGTGAAAAACTACAGAATTTTAAGATATTTGAGTAAGCTAAATGAGGAGATGTTAGGCAGGGAATGACAAATTAAAGAGGTTAATTTTTGCCTGATCTTGATAGGTGAGATGCAGCTGAGTGGGTATGTAAAAAAGTGGCAACATTATTATAAGTAATGGCTAAGACAGACATAACAAGGAATCCAGTTGAAGAGATTATATATTGACTAGAAGAAATAAAAAAAAAACAGACAGGAAAAGCATAACGTATAGACCCAGTAAATATTGTAAGAATAAGGGATCATTGGGATGTCCAAAAGAATGTTTTGCTAAAGGTGAGGGATGTAAAAAAGGGCAAAAGAGAAAAAGAATAAGTGGGAAAGAAAGAACTGGGCAGGCAGGGGGTTGTCAAGCTAGGAAAAGATTAAAAGGGTATGAAATGCTCACTTATGAGTGGTTCTGGGGGGGTGAAGGATGGAAGCAAATAGCTGTAACTCCTGCTTCTGGTTTGAGCTTGTTATTGTAAGATTAAATAGATTAGAAGATTAGAAAGTAGAGAAAGGGCCAACCATCAGAAGCAGTTAGTACACCATGCATGAGGACTGTACATTAGAATGTCAATGTGCGGTATGAATAAGTCAATTTTTTTTAAAATATATGAACAGTTTTCACTCCCATGTCTTAAAATAGAAAAAAAAATAAAACAACTAGAGACTTAATTGAAGATAAAAAAAATATCTTACAAAATTATGGAAATGATAAACAATGACATAGGGAACTCTCAAATACTGGATCCAACCCAATTTGATTTTCTCATGTCAGGTCATGCCTACTGAACCTGGTGGACTTTGAGAAGGTCATCAAAGCAATGGATGAGGACCAAATGGACTGCCTACCTTGACCTGGCCAAAGCATTTGACAGTACCCTACTCGGCATTGTAGACAAACTCACAAAATTAAGTATTAACCCCTATGTCAACTGCTGGATACCCATCTGGCTCACAGATAGGACCCAATACGTTAGGATAGTGGAGCCCCTTGAAGCTTGTTGCTGGAGCTGTTCCCTTTTAGTAACTACTTCTGAGGTCAAAGCCTCTGGTTATCAAAGTTTGCAGATGTTTGCAAACTAGGTGCAGTCATAGAATCCCCCCAAAACATAGGTGCCCTCCAGGAAGGCCTAGCACAGACTAATAATTGGTGCCAGGACCATGATCTAAAACTCAGTGCCAAGAAATGCATACCATTATTTTTTGGAAGACAACTATCTGTGGAAACTACCACAGTGATAATACTCCGCTGTCAGAGATTCAAGAACACATGAAGGCAGTAACCTGGCCTTTGATCATTGTGTCTGTATTAATAAGGAAATTATTCTGTGTTATGCAACTTATAAGCAAGGGTATGGCATCTAGGTCCAAGGATGTCATTGTTGTGGTTTTCTTGGCCTTCATCAGACCAATTATTGAGTACAAATTTCCTTTCAGTGTGTACCTGATCCAAGCATATATAAACAACTCAAGGGTCCACAGAGGTTCTTCACAAAAAGAAAATGGTATAAGAATGTCCTATGCAGATTAACTAAAAGCCTTGTCCCTGCAGTCTGGCTTATACAGATTGCCTGGCCTGCAAAGCATCCTCTGATTCTGCTCTGATGGACCTGTTGCACATCAGCAACTCAAATAACAACAGAATTACCTGATCTAGGGACCTAAACCTCAACCACAACGTACATAGGACAGGTATGTGTCTCAGAGGCTACCCCTTCCCTGGAACAGGCTTCCCATCCATGTGAAGCACAGTTCTTCCCTAACCCAATTCAAGCATAATGTGGACCAGTGGATGAGGAAATGGTAATTGATTCCTGATCTGACACCTATGTCTCTAGTAGAGAGAGGTGGCCTGTAAATGCTTGAACAACCATGCTCAAGCGTACATATACCTCTTAAAATAAGCCTAGGGCATCAAAAGTTGTCAGATACAGTTGGGAAGCATGGCTAGGCTTAAAGAGGTTCCCTAGGGTTGTTAGCCTTCGGATCGTTTAGAACCTATAACACTCAGTGCTACCTGTACAACCTCTATCCAATTCAAGCATACATTTTCCAGTCACAATTCAACATTGGTGGAAACCTTTATTTTAAACATAGACTAATGTAATCTCACCTACAAATGACTTTGTGATGGTTCAGTTAATGTATTGACTTCCATCTTTAAGATTTATAGATGAGACAGTTCACTAGGTCATCTGTTTACAATGTTTGCTCAGACATGCCATAAGCATCTCGCCATTTAAATGATGTGTTGTTTTCCACTATACGGCAATGCATGACTTCATAACTGTTGCCAACTGTTTTGCTGACAAAGTCCATAACCATAAAGCAGAGTGACACGCTTTAAAGAAAAGAGGTAGTATCTTCCTGTTAAACACAACAGCTTTTCTGTTATTCTAAACCCGTACTCACCTAACACTTAGACAATTCCAAAACTTGTGTATATGACCAACTTTGTGTGCCCTCAGGTAGAACATGTGGCTTTCTCCCTAAAGCCCCTCTTCACAGTATACACAGGAGTCTGGTATTCTCAGTGCATAAATATGACTTATTTTTCATAAACATAACGAGTTATATTGACAAAAAAATAATTCTCCCTCTTCTTCTCTCATCAAGTTCTAACTGCCTATACATGCCTTCATGTGCACTCCTAGTGTTAGAACTCTCTGAGCTCAAAATCAGCTTATATAGATGGAATTCTTTGAGAGAGTCCAGTCTTACTTCTCACCATGACTGCAAGTGAGATAAAGCGTTTAGTTGCACTTCCTTTATAAACTGATCTCATGACCTCAAATATCTTAATCTCAAATATGTTGAGTTATCATAGGTAGTGACAGCAAACTTTTGCATCAAGCCAAATATATTTGCTTGTTTGTAATGTCTAATTTGCTTGATGTCACCTCAGGACCCCACCCACCTTGCACCACCCCTTGCAGACCCTATTTAACTGACCATCTTACTTAGGTAAGCTGCACATACTTAGATATGTGAGTCTGTTACTGCCAGTCATGTCTTATTTATACAGGTTTACAGATGTCATAATTATGTTTTTCTGTGTACTGCTAATGATTATTAGTGCAGATTATTTGTGTATTCTCTGCCTTTAATATGTGTGTCAGTTATTTGCTGTGCATTTTCATTCTTGTTATTCTGCTTGTTTTGGTGCTATGTTTACCTGTGACATTTATGTTCCTGTTGTATTTCTTGTATTTGCCTTATGGCCTGGGAAGTAACTTTAAAAAGAGTCCCATAGATGTCTGGTATGACAGTGTAGAGTGAAGATGCGATCATGTGGTGCTCTACTGTCTCGTGACATCTGCAGTAGTAAAAAAGTAGTATTTAATTCACTTGGTATCTTATCATTTTCAGGGAAACCTCCATGTGAATGGTAGTGAGGAAGAAATGTCAAAAAGGATTCAAAACAGCAAAAATGCACCTCTCTAATGATCGCAGACAGAAGACAATATTGTTAGCAAATGAGAAGAAACTAATCATAGCACTGGCAACACTGGAAAATAACGCAGACCACATACACAGTGAAATATTTAAGACTATCACTAACTTGGAAAAATTATGTTGCTAACACAAAAAAAAAATGCAGGAGATTGAAGAAGCAGTACCTCAGCAAACAAATGAGATACACGAGCCGTAGACTGGGAGAAGAAAATAAAGGAAACGTTAATTGAATCAGAGAAATTTTGAAGAAGCTGCAGCAAAAAAAAAAAAAACAGAATTGGAAGACCAGTTGAGGAGGGAAAGTATTCAATTCACTGCCATTCCAGAGTTAGTGGAAAACTAGGACTGCTTTATAAAGAAATGCTGGCATGTATGGATGGAGATCCCCAGGAGGCAAACTGATAGAATGAGCAGCCTAAACCCATGCTAGTGAAATTCCAGATGTCTGCCCTGAAAGAGAGACTGCCGTTCATCCACTGGAAGAAAGGGACTGTGTATGAAGCAGGTGGAGTAAGGGTCTTTGCTGACCTTGACTACTATGTCCAAACTTAAAGGTGTAATGAATATATTCAAGCAATAAGGAAATGGTGAGGGATGCATCTTCACTTGAAACTCTAGTACCCAGCAATTTTCAAAGTTTTTTTTTTATTCACTAGGTGTTGAGATTTAGAATAACCCAAGGCAAGCATTTGAAGAACTAAGTAAAAGATATGAAGAAATGGGAGGACAGCAACCAGGCATAAAAAGCACCTAAACATGAGGATTGCAGTCAGCTTTTAAAGGTGAAAATGCCAGCGAAACAATTCCCTGCCTTTCAAAAATGGATGCAAGGGGGGAAAAAGCAACAGAACTGAAGGCTTTCTCTCAGAAAGTACTAAACAGTACGAACAGTGTACAAATGTAGATTAAGGACCCTTAATACTTTTTTTAGAGCAAGGATCACTGGGTCTCTTATGGACTCTACATAATGTCTGATAAAAATGAAAATGGGAAACTGACTCACTGTATTGAAATGAAACATAATGTTAGCAAGCTACGTTCTTCATTCTCTTTTCCATGAAACTATAAACAACTAACACACACAATTAAGCTAAGAGATATGAAAAGAGAGTCAGTCGACATGGAATTTAAAATCTTGAAACTGTTAATAGTCAGGAAAACAGTATTATTGCAGTCTCGAGCCCTTCAGTGGTTTGTTAATGCACAACCCATATGTTGCCGGCCCTTGTAAAGATTGAGATTCATCAGACCTTTTTAAAATAATAATTAGAATCCACTGGCAAAGGGTATGTTTGGCTGATTGTTAGCATTGATCAGATGCAAGAGCGTATGAGAAGATCATAAAAAAGTGATGCATTGCTTTAAAAGGGCCAACCTAAAATCACTTAGAAAAGTGCAGCATACCATTAGGGGAAGTACAGGAACAAAAAAGTGGGACTTAAACAGTCAGTTAGAGACTGTTGGAATCCTAAAGACTTATGAGTGACTAAACCACAGATAGCAAAGAGGGTGGGAAGAAGACTAGGGAGGTGGAGAGAAACAGAGACTGCTGGCTGACATAAAACTGTTTCCATAAATATGAGTATTGCTGAACCAATTCTCATTGTGGTACATTGGTTACTGTTATAGCCTTTGCTTTATCTTAATTTATTTTATATCCTGAAAAGATTTTAAATTGTCTCAAAATATTCCACAACTCCTAGAAAGCCTTTTCTGTATTTATCAAATACAAAATAACATTGTCGCTCGTCTAGTCAGGATACAGTAGACAAACTTTATTATATACAAACACAAACATATATACAGACTACTTGTCTCATACATAAATGTTCACATTCTGGCTGTACTCACAATATGGCACTGAAGATAGCATGTGTCTGCTATTTATACTGCACATTCAGGTCTTGGAAATGCTTCTTAAAGGTACAACACATCTGTTATTCCTACATCCTCCCTCTTTGAAAAATTACATTGACAATATTAACAGGCATGCTATAGGTACAAAGTAATTTTCCATCATGCAATTATACAAAACTAGATACATATATACAACTACATCCAAGTTGCTGTGTATCTCACACTGGGCCTAGAGATATGACCACATCATGTGACGTATAAATTGGAACTGGCATGGTCTCTGCTGAATGTTCAACCTTAGGGATGTTATGAACATTATCAGAAATGGTAGTGGGAATCAAGACATGTTCTGGGACTGGAACACTGTCTGAATTAGTCTGGAATTTAGAGTATGTGCAGGGTTGCCAGATTTCCAATTGGCTGGGTAGGGACAAAGTGAGGACAAAAAAAAAAAAAAGGTCTTCAACGCTCAAAAACATGAGCTACTTCTGTTTAATAAGGAACATCAAGCAGTTCCGCATTAAACACAAGTAGCTCCGTGTTTACTAATTTTTGATTGGCCTGTATGCAGGTATACAAGCCAATCAAAAAAAAAAGCAGAGGGCTGTTTTGCCGGGATTTAAACCAGCAGTGCGGGACTCGGGATCGGGCTGCTGATCCCAGGACAGTCCCGCTCAAATAGGGACGTCTGGCAACCCTGAGTATGTATCACAGGAACAGTGCTGCGATAATGGTTCTGGTACAGGGAGTAGATGTCTGCTATTCCTCCTGCACTCCACACCCTCAGATTTCACAAGATAGGATCTTGGCTCTTCACATATATTTGTTAATTGACCAATCTGGTTGAAAACTTTTGCTGTTTCTATCCTTACTGTCTCTCCTTCTTTCAACGGATGAAGAAATCTGCTCAATTTCTCATAGCTGGACTTCTAGAAAGAATGCTTTTTGAACAATTGGCTTTGATTGCTTTGTTGTTTTTAGCTTTAGGCCTCAATAAACTGGAACTAATAGGCAATGTTGTTCTGGTTTGCCTAGATAGAAGTCTTTGAGCAGGTGAGGCAAGTATATCATCACTGAGTATGTTTCTGACACTGCGTAAGTTTAAAAATACATCAGTATTGTCGCGCTTTGACTTCTCAAGTAATTGCTTTGCACTCTGTATGGCATGTTCAGCTAGCCCATTTGACTGCAGATATTCTGCACTACTAGTAATATATACAAAGTCCCATTTTGTTGCAAATTTTTTAAACAACTGACTGGTAAATTGGGTACCATTGTCAGAGATTAGCTTTTGTGGACTTCCATGGCCAGAGAAATGACATTTCAACTTGATAATAGCAGTAGTGGAAGTTAGGTTGGGTAGTAAATTGATCTCAAATTAGTTCGAATGAGTCTGCCTGTACTAAGTAATGTTGACTGTTACACTCGAATATGTCAGTGGCTACTGTTGACCAAGGTAGTTCAGGAACTTGACTTAGCTGAAGTGGTTCTTTTTGCAAATGCAGTTTAGTACTATTGCATACTGAACAAGGAAAATGTACTCTACCAATGTCTTTTGCTAGAGAAGTCTAACATACTAGTTCTCTTGCCCTTCTTTTGGTAGCTTTGAAACCTGGGTGACCACGATGCAAAATCTGGATATATACTTGTAAGGAAGCAGGAACAACAATTTTAGACCTTTGAAAATAATGGCATCTTTCATCAACATCTCATCTCTATAAGGAAAGTAGGGTTGCACTTCAGGTGGTACACTAGATCGCTTTGATGGCCATCCAACATTAATGTAGTGGTTGAGCTTTTGTAAAGCTGAATCAGTCTTTGTATGGTCTCTTAGCTCATCAAGTCTTGTGGTAGAAAAATCATGCAATTCCATGACATCAAAGTCAAAATTTTCTGTGTCAAGCTGCTCTGTTGTATTTCTGGGTGATGTGAATAATGTATCAGCCAGATAAAGAAGTTTGTCTTTTGTATAGACCATTTTGTAGTTGTACTTTTGCAATTTAAGCATCATTCTTTGCAATCTTGCTGTAGCTGAATGCATAGGCTTCTTTAAAATAGTAACCAGAGGTTGATGATCAGTTTCAATCTGAATATCTCGACCATAGACATAATCATGAAACTTGGAACATGCAAATACTATTGCCAAAAGTTCTTTCTCATTCTCAGCATATTGCATTTCAGTTTGGGTAAGTGTTCTAGATGCATAGGCTATTGGTCTACCATCCTGAAGAATACCTGCGCCAAGACCAAATTCTGAAGCATTACATGAAAGAGTTACTGGTTTGTTGACATCATAGTATCTTAATGTAGGTGGAGTAGGTATTTTCTGCCTAAGGTCTTCAATTGCTCTCTGATGATGTTCTAACCATGACCATATAACATTCTTACATGTGAGCTGTCACAGAGGCACTGTCAGCTCACTGAAGTCTGTCATAAGCGTGCTTAAATAGTTGACCATACCTAGAAAACATTGTACAGCTTGAACATCATCTGGTGCTGGCATCTCAAGAATGGCTGCTTGCTTGGATGGGTCTGGTCTCAAGCCAATGCTAGTAAATAAATGGCATATATGTAACTTCTTGCACTTTAGAGGACTGAGCTTTAAGTTCACGTCACATGCTCTGTCTAGAAATTTCTTAAAATTTCTGTCATGCTCTGCTTCACCATTGCCGCTGACTGACAAATCATCTACTATTATGGCACAGGGATAACCTGAAAAAATTTGCTCCATTGCAAGCTGAAAGGTTTCACTTGCAGAATTTATTCCAAATGGCATCCTAAGAAATCTGTATTTTCCAAATGGGGTACTGAATGTAGTCAGTAATGAAGATTTGCGATCAAGCATTATTTGCCAAAATTAACTTTTTGCATCTAAGACAGAAAAAAAGTGGCATTCAGTATTAGAGCTGCAACTTCTTCAACTGTACACATGGGATGATGGGGTCTTTTTAATGCTTTGTTCAAATCTCTTGGGTCAATGCATATTCTGATTTCGTCTGAGCCTTTTTTGTGAGCTGCTACCATGGACGACATCCATTCGGTAGGTTCTGTAACTGGACAAATTACACCTTGCTGCAGCATTTAGTCCAACTGAGTTTTGACTTTATGCTGCTTATTTGATGGACTTCTTTGGTAAAATAATTCAGATTCATTCTCAAACTGTCTCTGAGACCCAATAATGAATGGTGCATATACAAATGAACGCTCTCTTTCTGTGCCCTCTGACCATACTAGGTTTAGTAAAATGCATGCCCTGGTGCATGCATCTTTATCACTCTTGCTCAAATATTCTCCAATTCTCTGCAATATTCTGATCAAACACAAGTGGTAGCAGTTTGCAAAAAACATCCACCATATTAATACACCTCAGTGAAGACTTTTGCCAGTATGCATGAACACACACACATGTACATATGCCTGAAATTTATGCCAGTACTTGTAACTATGGCCAGTAGCACAACAAGCCTCTGTATAACTGAACTTTGCAAAATATGTTTCCCAGGCACTGTAATACTCTTGAAATCACCTTACTGTAAAAGTCACTTGCCATCATTTTAAGAAACATTTCAAACAACTGCACTGTGTGAATTAACTGGGCAGAATTGCACTTTTGCAAATAAACAGTACACAGCACACTGAAATTTCCCTAAAATGGCTGTACTTTGCTAAACAACTCTTTATAGTGCAAGAAACACTCTGTAATGGTGGCACTGTGACTAGATACACCCAGCAGAAGAAACTTTTCTGAAATGGCTGTATTTGAATGCACTTTATGAAATAGTGGCACCTTGCACACAACAAACTCTTCTGAATAAACGCACAGTAATAAACACACACTATAAGCACTTTTACACACTTTGAGATACTTCAAATAACTTTAGTTATACTATTCAGAGCTCCAATCAATGCAAAGTAGTAGTTTATGCCAAAACACAGTTGTGTCTTTCAGCTTTTCCTGGTTAGGGGTCGCCACAGCGGAACTCCAGTCCGCCAATGATTGGCAGTAGATTTTTACATGCTGAGTTGCCGACCCTGATGCACAACCTTCAACGAAGGTACGCCCATTCACACGTCTCCACACAGAAGATGCTCTAGCTGAGAATAGAGCAGGGCAATGTCTTACTGTGAGGCAACAACAGTAATTTGCCAAAACACATGCAGTCACCTTGCTTTATTTATACTCAATGTGCCCTTTTTGCCCTTAGTTATATTTGTTTTGTCATTTAATCTCTTTTAATGCCCATTATATTTCCTTGTGCTCATTTTAACTGTAAACATGCTTGTTTTACTTTAAACATGCTCGTTTTGCAATTCTGAGGTAATGCTGAACCCTTTATGTGCTTTTCTGATGCTCATTTTATCAAATCTCTTAATTTTGAACATTTCACTTAATAAACTTTTTACGCTTTTCGTTTGCTTAACAAATGTTTTTGTGCTATTTCTTTGCTTAGTAATGCGTTTTTTGCCCTTGTAATGCTCTGTTTTATCTTCTTTATAAAATCATTTGTGCAAGTTTTCATTACCTTTAGTTTGTTTCTGGGCCTTTTTTGCTCTTGGTTCACTTAGTTCGCCTTGACTAACTCTGCACCTTGTGCCTCTGAAAAGCAGTCTCTGGAATCCTGGGTCTGACACCATGTCACTCATCTAGTCAGGATGAAGAAGACGAACATTGTGGGTTCTGTTCAAGCAGCTTTATTATATACAGACACAAACATACATACAAACTAGAATGTACAAATGGCATTACCGGTGGGAATAAATCCACATCTGAAAACACTGGCAAAACCTGAACAAAAAGCAGGACGCAGGGCACAGCTAAAATAACAGTTTAATAAAATAAAACCAGACAAACACTTTCTGTAAAAACCCTTTATCAAGTCATAAAATCATACTGAATGCAGAAACATCTAAAAACACACCATTAACCAATGACACAAAGCATTCAAATAAAATAAACCTAATTTGTTGCAGTACACAGCATAAGACATGGCAAAAAGTACATCAATTTTTATTTTAAGACTTCTCTTCATTTTTTACATTGCAGTGCCTATGTTTCTTAAAACTGAATAAGGATAAAGACAGAAGAAGGGAGAAAAACAGGAGCACCTGTTTACATTAGTATCCCCATTACACTTAAAAAATAACAGAAAAATTATATTTCTGGATTTTCTTGTCCTTTTATGTTTCACAAATATAATTATTGCTTTCCAATCCCACTTTTGGCAGTTTCCAAGTTATTGGTTTTATTCCTGTTCATTTCCATCTCCCAAATCCTGACACTGTTTCATTTCCAACATTCTCTCTTTTTTCTAGTCAACTGTTGTACTGTTTTCCTTCTCTCAAGTTTTTTCTGTTTTAACATTGGAAAAGGTTTCACTGGCATAGTCTTTATGTTGTCTTTTTACCAAAAGAACAAGAAGCAGAATCTCCTATTTCACAGCTCACTTTTTGTTGGGCAAACTTCTGTATTTACCCCTTGGTATGAACTGCATCAAAAAATATTTGTCCCTCCAGGAAAGACATTTTGAAGATAGCTGGATACAGCAGTTTGAATCTCATGTCTGCTTATCAACATTCCCCGAATAGTGGAATAAATTTACTCCTCTTCTGCCTGTAGAATGGGTAGTCTCCACAGACAATCTGCGGTCTCCCACTTTTTGTAGATTGTCCTTCTGCCACAGTTTTGTCAGAAGCAACTCTTTCTGTTGATAGGATTGCATGTTTACTATTAAAGGTCTAGGTTGCTTTCTCATAGCCAGGTTTGGAGCATGCACACAATGTGCCCTTTCAAGTAACAACTCCTGCTGTGGAACAGCATCTATTTTACCCGATCGAACGTTTAGGTTAGCGAATACCTAAACATCGAACTGGTAATATCGAAAAATTAAAACAGTGAATGGCCGATTTAATGTAGGGAATGAATCCTTCGGCCACAAAAAAAAATTAAAACAAAATGAATGGGGGTCTTTGACCCCCACACCCCCCGATGTGGGGGGCTGTGCCACCCACACCCCCCTAACTAAATATACCAATTCTGAGATCACTCTACAGTGGGGAAAGGGGCAAAATCCGCATAACGGCCAAGGGAATTCTTTCCCTGCATTAAATCGGCCATTTGCGGGTTTTTTGCTTTTGCTATTACCAAATAGACGTTTAGGTATTCGCTATTCATTTTTTACATTGCAGTGCCTATGTTTCTTAAAACTGAATAAGGATAAAGACAGAAGAAGGGAGAAAAACAGGAGCACCTGTTTACATTAGTATCCCCATTACACTTAAAAAATAACAGAAAAATTATATTTCTGGATTTTCTTGTTCTTTTATGTTTCACAAATATAATTATTGCTTTCCAATCCCACTTTTGGCAGTTTCCAAGTTATTGGTTTTATTCCTGTTCATTTCCATCTCCCAAATCCTGACACTGCTTCATTTCCAACATTCTCTCTTTTTTTCTACTCAACTGTTGTACTGTTTTCCTTCTCTCAAGTTTTTTCTGTTTTAACATTGGAAAAGGTTTCACTGGCATAGTCTTTCTGTTGTCTTTTTACCAAAAGAACAAGAAGCAGAATCTCCTATTTCACAGCTCACTTTTTGTTGGGCAAACTTCTGTATTTACTCCTTGGTATGAACTGCATCAAAAAATATTTGTCCCTCCAGGAAAGACATTTTGAAGATAGCTGGATACAGCAGTTTGAATCTCATGCCTGCTCATCAACATTCTCCGAATAGTGGAATAAATTTACTCCTCTTCTGCCTGTAGAATGGGTAGTCTCCACAGACAATCTGCGGTCTCCCACTTTTTGTAGATTGTCCTTCTGCCACAGTTTTGTCAGAAGCAACTCTTTCTGTTGATAGGATTGCATGTTTACTATTAAAGGTCTAGGTTGCTTTCTCATAGCCAGGTTTGGAGCATGCACACAATGTGCCCTTTCAAGTAACAACTCCTGCTGTGGAACAGCATCTATTTTACCCGATCGAACGTTTAGGTTAGCGAATACCTAAACATTGAACTGGTAATATCGAAAAATTAAAACAGTGAATGGCCAGTTTAATGTAGGGAATGAATCCCTCGGCCACAAAAAAAAAATTAAAACAAAGTGAATGGGGGTCTTTGACCCCCACACCCCCCAATGAGGGGGGCTATGCCACCCACACCCCCCTAACTAAATATACCAATTCTGAGATCACTCTACAGTGGGGAAAGGGGCAAAATCTGCATAACAGCCAAGGGAATTCTTTCCCTGCATTAAATCGGCCATTTGCGGGTTTTTTGCTTTTGCTATTACCAAATAGACGTTTAGGTATTCGCTAACCTAAACGTTCGATCAGGTAATAGGAACCCGTGGACTACCAGTCCAGTTGCTTATTTGTGCTTTTATAAAATTAATACAGTCTGATCCTTCCAACTTCTCTGGTACAACAGAAAATCTTTGTTTTTTCCTTTGTGCTCTGTCCTGTAAGTCTGTTATTTTTTGAAACATCTCTTCTTGAGCAGTCTTATATTCGGCCAGCCTCTTCTTCATTTCAGCCTATGATTTTTACAGTTTTATCACTTCATCTGAATATCCTTTTAAAGCTTCTTCCTTTTTTCTAGCTTTTTGTTATTTGAGTTGATATACTTCATCAGTGTTTCATTTATTTTAATCAAGTCTGTGTGCAGTTGTCTTTTATTTTCCTCTAGGTTACTGGAAGTCATGTCTGGAGCTTGGACTGCTTTTTGCTGAACAGCTGCAGTATTCTTCCCAGTCAGTGTTTTTCCTCACCTTTTGTAGCTGATTTTCATTCAGGTCCTCTGTATTTCTTTTTTCCTGGCATCGAGGCAGTGCACTTACTAGCCAGTTACTGAAATTTACCCAGAAATACAAGTCCACTGGCTTTCTTTTCTGAAGTTCTCTGCTGCTCAGTGTGTAGCTATCTCAGCAGTTCTTCAAGCTTAACTTTGATTTCAACATTACATTCAGCCCATTTTCTTAATGTTATGTTTCTAAGCTCTAAAAGTACCCAGTTCCACATTTTAATACTTGTAATCATATTTTTTACCTACATTATCAATGGTTTGTCTTTTTTTTTTTTTCATTTTTTAGTTATTTTTTTTTAGCCACTATCACCTATTTAATATGTTATTTTACACCAAATCAACAAAAACAGTTATAATGAGGTTAAATTCTTCTCCAAATATAAAGTTTATCTTATTATTTGAGAAAACTTTTAGCTGAAGCAATTCTGTACATTCCCACAATACGTGCTCCCAAGTATTTCTTTCGGTACCATCATAGGTTCATAGGTTCATACTAGGCTATCTGCCCTAGGGCATTTATAAGCCTAGCCAGAATGTGTTTGGCTTTCGCCACCCATTTTAAATTTATTTTGCTATGCCCTTTTTCGAGGTTAGTATACTGTGCCTCTGTCTAACAGTGACACAGAAGTGATACCCGGGGTAAACCTACGATCTCCCATCCACTCATCAAGATTCCTCTTGAAGAGAGTCAATGAGGGACTCTGCCTAACCTGGACTGGGATTTTATTCCAGAGTGAAGGGAGCCTCTGGGTTATGAATCTGTCCCTCCAGCATGTCCTATTTATTTCAGTGCTGAGGTTCAAGTCTCTCAAGCGTAGCTCGATGGGATTTGGATTTTCTGAGGTGCAGCATGTCCATTAATTCCGGGTTGGACATGGCTTTATACGTCAGGCACAGATCGCCTCTGAACAGGTGGTATGCCACTGAGTAGAGCTGGAGTTTCTTTAACCGGGCAGCATATGGCATCTGTTTGAGCCCTTTGATCCTCTTGGTGAGGTACTTTTGGGGTCTTTCCAGTTGCTGCAGGTGTCTGGTAAGGTACATCCCAAAAGGGGCATTGTACTCAATTATGGGCCTGATGAGGGATGAGTAAAGAGGCATGATGACCTCCCCTGATCTAGATGTAAATCCCTTCATGATTAGGTGGGCTATATAAAATGTTTTTCTAACCACTTTGGCCATGTGGTTGTCAAATGAGAGATTGCTATCAACTTGGGTCCCCAGGTCCCTAATTATTTCTTCTGTACTTCATGGATTACCACCTATGTGGTAATTTGTGGGCACTTTGTTTTTGCCAAAGGGGATGACTATACACTTTTTGGCATTTAGCTTGAGGCCATGGCTCTGGCACCAGTTGTCTGTTTCTATGAGGCCCTTTTGGAGGATGCTTGTGTTGGCTGGAGAGTCAATTATGGTGCCCAGTTTGCAGTCATCTGCGAACTTGGTCAGCCACAGTCCTTCCATGTTGGCCTGTACCTCCGAGAAATATATACCGAACAAGAGAGGTCCCAGGACTGAGCCTTGTGGGACACTACTTGTAACTGGTTTGGAGTCTGACATGGCTCCAGCAATTCTAACCATGTGGGTTCTGTCCTTGAGCCAGTTTGCAATCCATCTAGTGACATCAGGGTTTATATTTAAGCTGGTGAGCTTATCTATAATGCCCGAGTGGGTTATTGTATCAAAGGCTTTTGCGAGGTCCAGGTAGGCTGTGTGGACCACCTTCCCTCGTCAATGGCCTTGGTGACTGTTTCAAAGAAATCAACCAGGTTTAAGAGGCAGGATCTGCCCTTAACAAAGCCGAACTGGGTAGGATCCAGTGTTTGTAGGTCCCCAATATCTTTATTTATGAGGTCCATGATGATCCTTTCCATAGCTTTGCAGACCAAGCTAGTCAGGCTTATGGGGTGATAGTTTCCAGGATCTGTTGAGGCACCACCTTTATGGAGAGGGACCACTGTTGCTGTACGCCACTCTTTGGGCACATATCCTGTAGTAAGGCTGAGATTGAACAGTAGTTTTATGTTTGGGTTTAGCTCTTCTTGGAGTTCATGTAAGACACAGCCTGGGACACCATCTGGTCCCACTGATGCTGTGTTTTTTGCTTTGGAGAGGGCGGCTCTTACCTGAGCATCTGAGATGTCAGGGGGGCAGCACTATGCTGGGATAGATATTTGCCCTTTTGGTGGGGAGCAGGGGGAGAAGTTTGCGCTGAACCTGTCAGCTAGGATGTTGGCAATGTCTGTGGGTTCGGTGTATTTTTTGTCATTTTGGACTAATTCTGAGCATATCTGGGAATTACCACCCAGGTTCCTAACATAACTAAAGAAAGCCTTGTGATTATCCTTAGTGTCCTGTGCAATTTTTCTCTCGAAGCTGGCCTTAGACAATTTTATGTGTGCCCGTAGTTTTTTGCTAATACTGATCAGTGATGCCTTCCCTTTTTGGGATTTTGCTCTATCATTTAGTAGCTTCCTCCTTCTATTGTATAGTTTGTTTATGGCTGGGGTCCACCAGACAGGACGTCTGCCTTTCCATCTCCAACAGTTGCCTTTTGTCTGCAGAAATATTTTTCCAGTGTCATAGGGGTAAAGAAATTTTTGTGCAAACATTTCCATGCAAAATTCTAAATTTTCCCAGTTTAGTTGCATATCTAAAATGATGGCATATTTCCCTCCATTGATCATGTGTAATCTCTTTATTTACAAAGTCACTTCCTACTCTTATTTACCATTACACTGTATTGTATTTTAAATGGAATATTGCCTTTTATTCTGCACTCATTTTTCATTTCTTGTCTGACGTTAATGTTCTGGTCTCAAATACAAAATCTAGTATTTGTGGTGTAACAAACTTACTGTCCAACCTTCTCCTATCTTCCTTGAACACTAACTTTAGACCTGTACGTGCAGGTTATACTAAGATCAATAATCCAAATGTTTGTCTAGCATCATCCCACTTAATTTTATCATCTGTTCCCAAAATCTCTGTTCATTGCTATTTTCTAAATGCTCATTACATTTTCTCCTGTGTCGATATTAGTGTATACAGTATAATCTATTGGTGTTATTCTATTTTTCCAAGATCTAACTTTCTTTAACATAAAGACTTGCTTATCACTTTTATGTACATAAGTCTACACGTAATGCTGTCTATATTCCTTTCTAGGATTTATCCAAATGCCCATGTAATCATATAATTATCTTGTTAGGTACTATGCCTATCATGTACTTCCATTTGGACATATATTCCATATCTTGAATCAAATATATGCATCTGAGTTGGGTACTTATAGTATGCCACCAAAACTTGAAGTTCCAAACCACCCTTTTCCTTTGTCAGTATTAGCTTTTTTCCCACTGTGCTATCTCTCTTTTGTTGTCCCAAAGCAACTCCTTAATTTCCTTTCTGATATTCTTCCATATCTGATGTCTTGATTGCTACATATAAACCTGACATACATAAAGAACCATCAGGACCAAAAACATCTTATTATCAATGTCCATACATATCAGTTCACATAGTTTTATCTTACTTATTCTCTTTTCGGCCATCTGTTCCATATTTCCATAACTGCTTGCTCAGTACCCCATTTCAACCAAATCCCCCAAGTATCTCATCTTGTCTTGACCCCACAAAAAGGGAAAATTCTGTACCAAGTCATGAGCTGGGGCATAGCTCATCACTATAGCCTTCAGTTGTCCTTCATTTAGTTCATATATTGCTATAATATTAAAACATTTCAGTTTATCAAATACAATTTTTATTACATGCTCCGTACTTGTAAAATATAATATGTCATCTGCAAAAAGGGCTATTTTCTCATTAGCATTTCTCCATATGTTTCCAATTATGTTTGATTGTCTTACAGAGTCATGGTAAGAGTGGACAACCCTGCCTAGTTCCTCTTGTAAAGCTAAATGTTCTAGACAGCTCACCACAACAAGTCACCCTAGCTTGGCCTCCTCTGTAGATGTTAAGTAATAATGTTGCCCATGTTTATGGAAACCCAAATGCATCAAGAGCTCTCTTCATAAATTCTCAATATGGTCAAATATTTTTTATCACCAAAACTAGTAACATTAAGATATCATTATTGTCCAGTACATACTTTTGAATTGTGAGTTGTGTTAATATTGCCAAATGTTTGCCTGCCTTCTATAAACCTACACCAATTCAGTTTGTTATTCTCTGCAGCATCTTTGCCATTTGTCTTGCCAAAGTAGTAAAATACTTTGTAGACATGGTTCAGAATCAAAATGGGTCTGTGTGAAAAAAGTCAAAGTAAACTTTATTGGTGATCAGATATACACAGCAGTGCAAGCTGAACAAAATTACTTTGCTTTGGTCCCCGTGCAAGATGTAATGAACACATAGTTTGAATGACAGTAAGACTAATGCACATACAGTAATAATTAAAATATTAACAACACAATAAATTACCACACTTGGACAGGAAGACATTAGACAGTATTGTACTAGTAAGAATTGCAACACTATGACTTCACATTGTGACTGCTTAGAATATTGCACTTCATCAGTTGTAGTATGATATATTCATATTGTACATGTATGAGTGGTGACTCACTCCTGACTACTGCATATTCAGGAAATAATAGCATAAGAAATCAGGCTAACTGTACCGGCTATTGAAGCAATTTGCCAGAGTGATTACTATAGCAGAGTAAGTGGCATATTGATCTAATTATTCACTATCATGCCTGGCATTCAAGTTCAGCAGCCTTATGGATAGAGGGAAGAAGCTCCTGTTCAGTCTAGATGTTTTGCAGTGTAAGCTGCAATACCTCCTGCCCAAGGAGAGGTGGAAGTACATGCCATGGGCAAAGAGAGTGGGATCGTTGATTATCTTTCTAGCCCTTTCCACACACCGAGTCCCATGCAGATCATCCATGAATGGGAGCGAGGAATCAATTACTTTTTCTGCTGTTCTCACTACCCTCAGGAGAGCCTTGCAGTCAGATTCTTTACGGTTGCCATACCAAACTATGATGTTATTTGACAGGACACTCTCGATGGTCCCCCTGTAGAAGGCTTTGAGGATGGACTGAGACAGGTTTGCCTTCCTCAGTTTCCATAGAAAGTGCAGACGTTGTTGCGCCTTCTTCACTGTGTAGCAAATATGAGTCGACCATGATAAGTCATCTGAGATGTGCACCCCCAGGAACTTGGTGTTTTTGACTCTTTCCACTGCCACTCCCTTAATTACCATAGGTTGATGTATCTCCTGAGTCCTCCGGAAGTCCACTATTAATTATTTGGTCTTGCTTACATTTAAGACCAGATTGTTGCTGTCACACCAGCCTATCAGATGCTCCACTTCACCCCTGTAGGCTGTTTCCTCACCATTTCTGACAAGACCTCCGACAGTGGTATCATCTATGAACTTGATGATTTTGTTGGATTCATGCTTGGCCATGCAGTCATGCATCAACAAGGTGAACAGCAGAGGACTCAAGACACAGTCCTGAGGGACTCCCACACTGAATGTAATACTGATTGAACTGTTATTTCCCTCACATACTTTTTGGGGTCTGTTGATGAGAAAGTCCAGTATCCAGTTACATAGGGGGGAGTGTTGATGTCCAGCTGGATCATCTTCAATATCAGATTCTGGAGGGTGACAGTGTTAAAGGCAGAACTAATATCGATGAACAGCGTTCTGACATAGCAGTTCTTGTTCTCTAGATGTGTCAAGGATTCATGAAGTGCTATAGCTCTAGTTTAAGCTGCGCACTGGTTAGATCTACAAGCAAACAATAATGTATCCAGTGTTGCAGGTAGGCTTGAAGAGATATAGTTCTTGAGCAAACACTCAAAACACATCATATTGTTGATGTAAAAGCAATTATCCGGTAATCATTTAGGCTTGTCGGTTGGGATTTTTTGGGTAAGGGAATGTTTGTCGTATTTTTGAAGCAACTGGGTACAATGGCTAGTTGCAAGGATGTGTTTAATATATCTGTTAGTACAGTGAACAGTGGTAGCACAGTCTTTTAGAACCCTTCCCATAATTTTATCAGGACCAGTTGCTTTTCTTGGGTTTACTTGCCTCAGGGTCTTCAGAACATCATATGTTCTTAAACATAGCACCTCCTCACCCTGTTCGACTGGGAACTTATTTGGCACAGTGTTGTTGTCCATATCAAATCTGTTGAAATAGGTGTTTAGTTTGTTCAGAAATTCTGTGGTGTCATCACATGAGGAGGATGCAGACGTGTAGTCAGTTATGGCTTGTATGCCTTGCCAGAGACCTTGCCTTTGGACAGAGAAGTACCCCTGAATTTTATGCCCATAGGTCCTCTTAGCCTCCTTTATACCTCTACTTAGATTTTTATTTGGCCACTCTCAGGGCATCCTTGTCTTTTGATTTAAATGCAGCATTTTGTGCTTTTAGCAGCTCATATACAATACCAGATAGCCAGGGTTTCTGATTAGCGAGCATAGTGACACATTTAATGACTGTTACATCATCAACTCATTGAAATATAGGCCATTAGAGACTCTGTATACTTCTCCAGGTCAATATTGTGGTTCTTTACAGCTGCAACTCTAAACACTGACCAGTTTATACATTTCAAGCAGTCCTGTAGTGCCAAGACTGCCCCCTCAGGCCATATGCTTACTTGTTTGGTTGTAGGTTTTTGCCTCCTTTCAGCAGCGGTGTGTAAAGGAAGCAGCAGGATGGCCATGGTCTGAATTACCCAGATGTGGATAAGGAACTGCTTTGTAGGCCAGTTTTACATTTGTGTACACCTTATTCAGAGTGTTCACCCCTGTTGTTGCAAAGTTCACATGTTGATGGTAATGGAGTAATATGGATTTGAAGTCAGCTTGACTGAAATCACCTGCAATTATATGGGTAAACTCAGGGTTCTTATTCTGGAGGTAATTTATTAACAGATACAGAATGTTCAATGCCACACTGGTATTAGCACTTGGGGGGGATGTAAACAGCTGCTATGCTCACTCCATTCAATTCCCTAGGCAAGTAGAAGGGTCTGTATTTTAATGACATGAACTCAATGTTCTTTGAGCAGCGAGAGGCAATTATTTTAGTTTGTACACCAGTTGTTGTTAATATACACACAAACACCCCCTCCACGATATTTGCCACAGAGAGACTGATTTCTGTCAGCACAAAATAATGACATCTCCTACAAATATACTGTACTATCATTTACACTGGAGTTCAGCCAAGTTTCAGTAAACATAAGTAAACAACTATTTTTCACCTTAGATTGTGTGGAATGATCCATCCTTAAATAGTCCATTTTGCTTTCCAGTGAGCATCCATTTGCCAGCAGCATGGAAGGAATTGCAGGCCAGTGTGGATTTCTTTTCAGTCTGGCCTTAATTCCTTCTCTAGAGCCTCTCTTTCTTGATCTTTCACATCTTTCCCTTTCAATATGCTTCCCATGTCCGATTGTCAACTGATTAGACAGGTTTTTGCAGTTTTTACCATGTTCCAGTAAGATTCCAAGCTGCAGGAGTTCCTGGAGTGTTTTTGAGTTTACAGGCCTCCCTGCTAGCAGTTCATCAAACATGCAGCACAGCAAGGTATGAGATAGGATTTCCAGAATATTCGCAGCATTGTAGTTAATCATATACCTTCATTTCTTGCCCATAAAGCTGTATTTTCTGTTGTTTCTCACAAAAAAGCAAGACAAATAGTGCACTTTTATATAGGGATCCGATAGTTGCTGCCACACAGGGTACCGCCTTTTTTTTTTTTTTGAAACTGGACCAAGAGGATATTTCCCACGCTTTTGCATAAATACCACTACTGCTTCTTTCCAAGTCAAGGGCACATCACCACCTAGAAAAAAATATTCTTAAAAAGTACTAGCCAGACTTTTATCTCCCACTTCTTCTTTCTCCATACTTCTGTTGGAATTCTATCACTACTGGGAGATTTCCCTGTATTCTGGTTTTGCATTGCCTCTATACTTTCAACTTCCTTTAGCTTTTTGATGCATGTAAATAGCTAATAACAATGTTGCCTTGTGAAACACTGTGCAGTCCCTATTTTTTGATGCATGTAAATAGCTAATAACAATTTTGCCTTGTGACACACTGTGCAGTCCCTATGCATAGTGAACTGATTGCTGATATAACCATTTTATAATTGTATGTTTATACAGTACTAGTTAAACAGCCTTATTTCAGTCAGTGCTTACATTCAATTATTAGTAACTGACCCAGTGTTCATAGGTTCATAGGTGTGCACTAGGCTAATGGCCCTGCAGCCTTTACAAGCCTAGCCCATAGGATTACTCTGGCATCGTGCCACCCAACCTTAGTTCCCAGTGCCTTTGTCGAGCAGAGCCACAGGAGTGATCCCCGGGGTGAATTTTCTATTCAGCATGCAGATCTAAGTATCGCAATCAGCTATTATGTCCAGTCTTTTTGAATTATCATTTGTGACATTGGCAAATTTGCATTTATATTTTATTTTATTTAAAAGTAACTAAACTGTATTAACAAGTTCACATTTACGAATATTATACATCACATATATTGGTACATATCCTATAATCTAAGCAACATTACATAAATTATTCAACCTCTGTTAAACCTCAGTCCTCCAAACATTTTTTCTATGTGTATTTTTCCCAAAATTTACATTTTTTTTCTATGTAATTTACTCCTACCTTTTTCTAAAGATACCACTTCCTCTTATCTCTTTTACAGTATTGTTATTATAGTTGGTTTAGATTTTGATTTGTATTTTCTTTTAATTGCTGTTTTGGCAGCCACCAAAATTGTACCTAACAAGGCATTACTATGCCTAGGCAATTCAGATTTTGTATCCCAGCTCAAAAATATATATCATTTCCTTAGTTACACTCATTTGCTCACCTGGTATTCCTGAGTACTGTGTAGGGAATTTCTGAAGTCTCCCAATTTATTAAACTCCCAAAACATATGTACCAAGTTACCTGTTTATTCCCTATCGCACCTCCAATATTTGCCTTCTTCCTGAAGAAAAATTCTTTGGAGTCTGCTTGAGATATAAAAGTATCTGCGCAAATACCTCCAGGCAAAAATCCTTAATCTTCCAGATGTTGTTGTATATTTGGGAGCAATATACATCCTTCCTTTGTTTCTTTGTGAATTGCATGTCTAATCTCTATTCCAAATCTTTTCTGACCTCTTCTGATTTATTCTTATATTTATTGTGTAATATTTTATATACCCTAATAATTATCACATTTTTTAACAGCAGCTTCTGTTCTAGATTCAACTAAAATATCTCTTCAAATCAGATAATCTTAAACCTCCTTGTTCTACTGGGAGGCTCAACTTATCCCACTTGACTTTTGCCATCTTCCCTTCCCAAATAACTTCCTTCAAATCGTTATTAATTACTATCCACAACTTCTCTTCTGGTTGATACAAATATGTTTGATGTGTATAAAATTAAAGGGACTAAAAACATTTTAGTACTTGTATCTTGCTATCCATATTCATAGGTAAGAGGTTCTACTTTCTCAGTTTTTGTATTATATTTTTAGTCTATTCCAACATGTCCTTTTTACTTTATACTCCTAAAGACTTCATTTTGCCATGCGCTTATAAATATGGACATTGCTGGATCAATTTATGTATGGGTACATAGTTTATAGCTATAGCCTTTGTTTTATCTTCATTAATTTTATATCCTGAAATACAGAACTATTCATAGTTACTAGGCTAACAGCTTAAGGGCCCTTACAAGCCTAGCCAATATAACCTGATTTTACTCAATATATGCCCCTAGGGCAAGAGGATGGCATGGATTTGTGCCAGTGCACTGAGCATCTTACAAATTGCTCCTATCCATAAGAGACAAAGGCACTACCCCAGTTTGAATTTGCAATTCCACATACATTTTTTAAACAAAAAACGTCTTTATTAAATTATCACATATGATAAAGGCAATCGTACATTTATATAATGAAAACAAGCCATACTGACATAATTTTAGTTTCAAACATTATACATCACAAACTGTATTGATATAATTGTAGTTGCAAACATTATACATCACTTATAATCCATCCAGTTATTGTCAGTAAAACATTACATAGCTCATTCAAAGCCACCCTTCTTTTAAACATCATTGCTCCTCTGCATGTATTGTTCCCACAATTCCCATTTTTCCTATATAATTTTGCTCCTACCCTTTTTTAAAATCCTAATTCTAGTTATTTTAGCTCTGTTACTACAGTCACTACTTTTAATAAAGTTGGTTTAGACTTTGATTTCCATTTTGTAGTAACTGCTTTTTTAGCAGCCACCAAAATTAGACTTAGCAAGACTTTACTATGTCTAGGAGATTCTGATTCTGTATCATAGCTCAAAAATAATTTTCTTAGGTACACTAATTTGCTCACACAGTATCTCTGACATAGCAATTTGCAGGAAATATTTAAAGTCTGCCAACTCATTACACTTCCAGAAAATATGTTACCAGTTACCTTTTTCTTCCCCATCACACCTCCAACATGTGCTGTCTATCTGAGGAAGAATTCTTTGGAACCTACTTGGGGTATAAAAATACCTATGTAAACACTTCCAAGCAATGGTCCTAAATCTTCTGGACTTTGTTGCGTATTTGGGAGATATACGTATACCCCCCCCCATTGTTTCTTTGTGAATTGCTTGGCCAGTCTCTCTTCCCAATCCTTTCTAACTTCCTCTGATTGATTCTTATAGTGCAATACCCCATCCATTGATCCAAATTGCATTTGAAGATGGCTAGGGAAGGGCTCTGCTTAATGTGAATAGGAAGCCTATTCTAAAGAAAGAGCTATCGCTGAGACACATATCTGTCTCTACAGCATGCTTTGTTTGAGTCACTGACTAAGTTTAGAACCAAGATCAGGTGACCCTCATGCTGTTTGACTTGCAGATGTGTAGCACCTCCATCAGGGCTGGATTTGTGAGTGCCTTATTGGTCAGGCATAGGTCACCCCTTAATAGTCGGTTAAGAGAGAGTAAAGGGATAGGGCTTTTAGTCTTCCCACATAGTTCATATTGCTTATACTCTGTATTTTATTTGTGAACCACCTCTGAGGTCACTCCAGCTGCTGTAAGTGCCTAGTCAAGTACCTGCCAAATGGCACACTTTACTTGATTATTCATCTAATGAGGGCTGAGTAAAGCAGGACTATAATTTCCTTGGATCTGAATGCCATACCTTTACTTATAAGTTGTGCCTGAATATTACTGAACATTAAGATGTCCTTTTCTGATTCCATCACATAGAAAATAATGTAATCTGCAAATAAATCCAACATTTCTTGAACACCATACTAATTATACCCTTGAATTACTGAGTCCCATATTTTCTTTGCCAGTGGTTCTAAATATAATGCAAATAACAAAGGGGAAGGAGGATACCCCTGCCTGGTTCCTCTGTTCAGACACTTCAGAGAGGAATTTTTATTTTTTGCCTCCAGTCCCTCATATATCCTTCTAATTAACCTTATTATTGTATCAGGAAATGTAAATACTTCCATTTCCCTACTCATAAAATCTCAGCTTACTTTGTCAAATATTTTCTGTGCATCAAGACCCACCAATTACAGTGACATTTTCTCACATTCTGCTTCCCTCTGGATCATCGTTGTTCTATTAATATTGTCAGATGTTTGCCTCCCTTCCAGAAAACTACACTGATCCATATCTATCAGTTTTGGCATCACCTTTGACATTAATAAAAAAACAGCTCAATGTGTATGATGTCACAATAAAGGCAATTAGATTTAGCGCTTTCTTCCACTTTATTTTAAAAACGTGAACTTCTTCAGAAAAAGACATGTGCCCTCCCAAACACAAGTCTTTTAAATAAATTAAACAGGATATGATGTCATAAATTTTCCATTTAAAAATACAATGTTAATTTTCAAATGTCTTAAAATTATTACTTCAAAATGCAGTATCTTTACATTAAATACATTGATAAAAATAATATGACAATTATAGTAAATATCAATAATGTGTGAATATACAAAAAATATATGTATAATCTTATGTGTATAATACACAAGAATCATACTTCCATATAATTATGATATAATATTATAAATTGATGTTGATTTTAGACTGAATTATATAACATAATATAATAAATAAATGATAACATTCCTAATTACTTACTAGATGGTGTCAGCCTAAACTGGCACCCTAAAAATACAATACAAATAAAGCCAAAATGGGACTAGTTTAGAAAACTCTAATAGATCTTGACGTATGAGTTTAACATATGAGTTAATGGCAATAAAATGGATGGCAGAATAGTGTCCATCAAAAATCATATTAATTACTAATTTATAACATCTCAGGTAATACATATGTATATATGTGTGTGAGTATGTTCTTACACATATTAATTATTTATATAGCAAAAAACATTTGATGTTAATAACCTCGTTAAGACCTGGAAATTGATCTGCCCCCAATAATAATTGCCAAAGAGCTTCCTTCTGTTCTAATATGTTATTAAAATCTCCCATAAATGTACCTTTATCTGTGAAATCCAAAACAAAAAATTCAAACTTTTTAAATTCTGTGCATACTAAAGCGTGTCTTGCTAGAGCATTATTTTTGTCCTTATTTTTGATAGCCAGGACATGTTCATATATCCTGCGTTTCAGAACTCGAACAGTTTTGCCTATATAATAACATTCACAGGTCACACAGGAGGCTAAATAAATAACATAATCGCTATGACAATTAAAATATTTTTGTGCCCAAAATGTTCTTTTTACGTGCTTCAAAGTAACAAAGGACGTGTTACTTAAAAATCTACATTGTCTGCAGTTATTACAAGCAAAGGTACCCTTTTTAGTGGTTACATCTCTAGTCCTAGATTGTGATGACAAATCAGCTTTTTCTAAAATCTTTCTGATGTTATTGACTGTTTTGTAAGTAAATTGTGGTCTCATTCCTAGACAACCTACTAGGTCTTTATTACCCAAAATTATTCTCCAGTTTTTCTCTATAATGTTCTTAATCTCCCTTAGTTCATTCACTATAGGGAGTGGGAATGCTGTGTAGAACATATTTAAATTTTGCTCTAATCTATTTGAAATCTGACTTTGTTGTACTATTCTCGGTGTTTCCACTAATATGTCTGTGGCTAACAAAATTGGTTTTGCTACACCTTCCCTTAATTTTGTTACTTCTTTTTCCAACTTTTTAATCCAATTGATGTTGTAACCCCTCACGACAAACATTTTCCTCAAGATCATTAATTCATCTCAATAGACTTGATCTTCTGTAGTCAGTCTACTTAGCCTTATCATCTGCCCCTTCACAACACTCTTTTTCATGTGTTGGGGATGAAGGCTATCTTTGTGGAGGTATTGATTTGTGAAACATGATTTCCTAAAGATATTACTTAGAATCTTACCATTTATATTATTTATATATAAATGCAGATCTAGAAAGTTGATGTCTCTACCGAAATTTCCCATTTTAAAATATAGAAAACTCGTAGTGTTGTTCAAGTCAGTGATCATATCACTGAACTCCCATTGTTCACCTTTCCATAAGAAAAACAAATCATCTATGTACCTAAAGTACATCAAGACCTTCTCAAAACTAGGGTGATTTTTCATTATATAATACTTCCAATGCTCTAGAGACTATCAATAGAGCATTGGACGGGCCTGGACAGTCTAATGGTGAGTCAGCTGTGGTCAACTCTCCGAACCCAGAATTGGATCCGGAGGTTGTAAAAGATAAGGAACCAGAACTATCTACCGAAACTAATGACAATAATTTGAATAATGGTGATGTAAATGTAGGGGCTGCAACTAATTCTAGTTATGCTGAAGTCGCAAGCCAGCAACATCGTCAATCAAATGTCCCTTTTCATCAACAAAGGGTACAAGAGAAAAGGACTACAAGGTGGTACAATTCCACACAACAGAAAGGGAAAATGAAGGGCAAAAACAAAAAGAGATGGTGATTCCATCTACTAAAGACATTGATTACACTTTAAATGTGATTAATTTAAGTGATTTATTGTTGTCTGTAGATGCATATAGTGTACTCAACAAAGGCTTTACCTTCATTCCATCTAATAGGGTGGAAACAAGTAGGTTGTTGGTTGATTTTAGGTTATATTTACGTAAACTAAATTTGAAATATATTCTTAAAGACATTACTGATTATAATACATCTAAGAATAATTTACCAACTAAGCCTAGTACATTCAGCCCACCCCTTATTAACACACTGCAAGTCTTTCGGAGTTTATGTGAAAAAGAATTCAAAGAAATTTCAGTTTTTAGTGAATATAACAATTTGAGTGAAACCGAAAACAATGCTCTAAAAGAGTTATCAGATAATTCTGAAGTTAGAATAATGAAAGCAGACAAAGGGGGAAAGATTATAGTCATGAATACTATTGACTATAATAGAGGAATATTAGATATGTTAAAAGACACTGTCAACTATTGTAAAGTCACTATAGAATGTGTGAAAATCAATTTTAGGAAAATAGATGTCCTTTTATTCGATATGTTTTGCCAGGGTGAAATTGAGAAGAATGATTATGATTTTCTTCTAGTAGAACATCCCACAATGGCACATTTTTTTGGTATACCTAAATTACAATATGGTTTGGAAGACCTTACATTTAGGCCAATAGTATCAGCCAAAAATTCCAAAACTGAGAATATCTCTATTTGGCTTGACAGTATTTTAAATCCTATGGCACAAAAAGCGGAATATTTTCTTAGGGATTCCTGGCAACTTTTGGAGATTTTAGGAAAAGTTCCAACATTAGAAAAGGAAGTAAATTTTGCAACATTGGATGTTAAGAGTCTATATACTTCCATTGACCAGGTGGAAGGGATAGAGTATATGAGAGAGTATCTAGCACAGAACACAGATATGAGTGGTAATAAGGTTAACACATTATGTTCCCTTATGGAAATAGTTCTTGATAATATTTTTTTCAGATTCAATAATGTGCTTTACAAGCAAACATCTGGAGTAGCGATGGGGGCTAGAGTGGCCCCGGCTTTTGCCAATATAGTGATGTCAAATTGGGAACAGAGGTTTTTGAAAAATCACCCTAGTTTTGAGAAGGTCTTGATGTACTTTAGGTACATAGATGATTTGTTTTTCTTATGGAAAGGTGAACAATGGGAGTTCAGTGATATGATCACTGACTTGAACAACACTACGAGTTTTCTATATTTTAAAATGGGAAATTTCGGTAGAGACATCAACTTTCTAGATCTGCATTTATATATAAATAATATAAATGGTAAGATTCTAAGTAATATCTTTAGGAAATCATGTTTCACAAATCAATACCTCCACAAAGATAGCCTTCATCCCCAACACATGAAAAAGAGTGTTGTGAAGGGGCAGATGATAAGGCTAAGTAGACTGACTACAGAAGATCAAGTCTATCGAGATGAATTAATGATCTTGAGGAAAATGTTTGTCGTGAGGGGTTACAACATCAATTGGATTAAAAAGTTGGAAAAAGAAGTAACAAAATTAAGGGAAGGTGTAGCAAAACCAATTTTGGTAGCCACAGACATATTAGTTGAAACACCGAGAATAGTACAACAAGAAAGTCAGATTTCAAATAGATTAGAGCAAAATTTAAATATGTTCTACACAGCATTCCCACTCCCTATAGTGAATGAACTAAGGGAGATTAAGAACATTATAGAGAAAAAACGGAGAATAATTTTGGGTAATAAAGACCTAGTAGGTTGTCTAGGAATGAGACCACAATTTACTTACAAAACAGTCAATAACATCAGAAAGATTTTTGAAAAAGCTGATTTGTCATCACAATCTAGGACTAGAGATGTAACCACTAAAAAGGGTACCTTTGCTTGTAATAACTGCAGACAATGTAGATTTTTAAGTAACACGTCCTTTGTTACTTTGAAGCACGTAAAAAGAACATTTTGGGCACGAAAATATTTTAATTGTCATAGCGATTATGTTGTTTATTTAGCCTCCTGTGTGACCTGTGAATGTTATTATATAGGCAAAACTGTTCGAGTTCTGAAATGCAGGATATATGAACATGTCCTGGCTATCAAAAATAAGGACAAAAATAATGCTCTAGCAAGACACGCTTTAGTATGCACAGAATTTAAAAAGTTTGAATTTTTTGTTTTGGATTTCACAGATAAAGGTACATTTATGGGAGATGTTAATAACAGATTAGAACAGAAGGAAGCTCTTTGGCAATTATTACTGGGGGCAGACCAATTTCCAGGTCTTAACGAGGTTATTAACATCAAATGTTTTTTGCTATATAAATAATTAATATGTGTAAGAACATACTCACACACATATATACATATGTATTACCTGAGATGTTATAAATTAGTAATTAATATGATTTTTGATGGACACTATTCTGCCATCCATTTTATTGCCATTAACTCATATGTTAAACTCATACGTCAAGATCTATTAGAGTTTTCTAAACTAGTCCCATTTTGGCTTTATTTGTATTGTATTTTTAGGGTGCCAGTTTAGGCTGACACCATCTAGTAAGTAATTAGGAATGTTATCATTTATTTATTATATTATGTTATATAATTCAGTCTAAAATCAACATCAATTTATAATATTATATCATAATTATATGGAAGTATGATTCTTGTGTATTATATACATAAGATTATACATATATTTTTTGTATATTCACACATTATTGATATTTACTATAATTGTCATATTATTTTTATCAATGTATTTAATGTAAAGATACTGCATTTTGAAGTAATAATTTTAAGACATTTGAAAATTAACATTGTATTTTTAAATGGAAAATTTATGACATCATATCCTGTTTAATTTATTTAAAAGACTTGTGTTTGGGAGGGCACATGTCTTTTTCTGAAGAAGTTCACGTTTTTAAAATAAAGTGGAAGAAAGCGCTAAATCTAATTGCCTTTATTGTGACATCATACGCATTGAGCTGTTTTTTTATTTTATTTTTTTATTTTTTTATTTTTTTATCTCAGTTTGCGGTTAGTCTGTGGTTTCTATTTTTGATCACCTTTGACATTGTTTTAGCCATTATAAATGTAAACACATTATAAGCATGGCTTAAAACTGAAATTGGCCTAAATGAAGCTGGATCAGATGGGTCTTTGCCATCTTTAGATATTACAGCCACCACAGCTTTTTCCAGGATGTTGGTGCCTCCTCTCCTTTTAAAATACTGTTAAACAAAACCTTTCAGGTCTTTATCACTTTCTTCCCTCCTAGCTTCCAAACCTTCACCAAAATTCCAGCCATTCCTCGAGATTTTCTGTAGATTGGTCATACATCACCATTTTTATCTCCTCTCCTGCAATCTTAACTTTTAGTTGTTGAGCCTCATCTGTCTCTATCCTTGCATATATAAGTCTTCCATAAATATTTCCATTTATGCTTTTTCTTGATTTTCCCCACTCCTCTGCTTTATACAAATTTTCATAAAATTTCTGAAATATCTCTAATACCTCTACAGGATCTTTGGTTGTTGTTCTTGTTTTAAAAGTCTTAAAACAAATGCGCTTATATGCTTACTGGATTGTATCTGAGATTTTGTTCAAGGATTAAACCTGTGTTTTTAACGAATTGGACTTGAACTGCTTTATTTCCAGCAACAAGCATTAATAGTTTGTGGTCTTGGAACTCTATCTTTTCTTGGTTTGGTATGGCTGCTGAAAATGATGGTTTGTCTCAACCATAATTCCCTGATTCAGGAGAGAGCATGCTGAGGTCCGAAATTACGGCGCTGCAGCAAACGGTTGGTAACCTGATACTATTAGTGCAGCAGTTATCTCAGCGTTTGGAGAATACATCCCCACACACGTCCATTACAAGCTCCGGTAACTCTGGTGGGGCTAAGCAAGCTAACATATGAGGGAATCAGCAAATTACCAATGAACTCACCAGTACATCAAATGGTAGTAGTAACCTGGCTTGTTTTGGTAGTAACGTATTGATGGGGTATAGCAACAGTGGGTTGGCTGCATGGAATGGATTCAAAAAGGTGTCGGTTTTATGAATGAGAAAAGTATATTGGAAACTTCAGACATTTCACGGAAACTTGAATTACTTGATCAAAAACTGTTTAAGCTAAAAAAATTGCAGCTGGAGAATTTTTATCTAGCTGAAAATATCAAAGTGAACAGAGTGCTGAAGGTCTTTAGGCAGTGGAGATATACCACTGGGGCAGACATTAATTCACCCCTGCATAAATATTTTATTGCCCTTTTTGACAAGCAAGGGTGTGAATTTATGGAACTTATTGTTCACCATAACACCAGATGTATTGATAAATTAGCAACTGAGGTAACCAGATTAAATGAAAGTATAGTCAATGATAAATCGTACCAAGATTATAAAACTGAACATGGGCGTGTTTTCTGCAGCATCGAGCAGAGCAGAGCAAAAACCAAGGGGTACAAAATGAAAAAATATGAATGGGATAGAAGGGATTATGAAATGGGTAAAGCCTAGCCCCACCACCGGCCTCACAAACATGGAATGGGCTTGATGAACATTCCAGAACTCAGGAAGCAGGGGTAGCACTTGATAATCACAACAACATGGAACATGAGAGAGGATATGAATGATGGCCATTGGCACAACAATTTTTCTTCTAACAACCCCAATTACTAGCAGGATTTTCCACAACCCAGGAGGTCAGAATGACTACAGAACCAACAAAGGGTGTATTACAACAGAAATAACCATATGAAGGGCCCATGTCAGGGCAATGGGACTACTCACTATCAAGGCAATGTACCACCTATCAGGGGAGGAGAACTTGAACAGTCCTGGAGATGGGAATATACTAATTTACAGGATGGAAATGGATTCAGAAATGTTCAGGAGGGAAGGTCCAGTTGTGGTATACAAGGATTTTAAATTATATAATTACACAGAACATTGTATACGGACTGACATGGCCGATTTTTTTGCTAAAGATATGAATTTTGTACCTAAAAATGAAATTAACTTAACTAATGTATTAATTGATTTAAAACTATATGCACATAGATTGAATTTCCAACTGTTATTTAATCAAGACAATAGTAACAATGTCTATGAAACATTAAGAGCAAGTAGCTTATATAATCCACTTGTGCACCCCGCCTTGAGTATGTTTGAAAAAATGTGTGAAATTGATTTACGGACACATTATGGGAATAATAATAAAAAAAGAAAGAAAAATGATAGCAATGACATAGGAGAGAAAATCATGGATTTCATACATTTTAATGAGTTACGGGTTATGAAACCCAATAAGGGCAGGGGCATTGTAGTTATGAAGCAAGATATATATAAGAATAACATACGAATGATGTTACAAGAGGAAACATATGAAAAAAGTAGTAGATCAAAACTAAATAGCACATATACAAGACTAACAAATCAAATTAGAGACATGTTTATAAAGAGAAGAATAGACATGGATGAGTTTATAGATTTAAATGTTATATCACCCAGAATCCCTACAATTTTTGGAGTACCCAAAATCCACAAGTCTGTTATTAGTCCACCTATGAGACTGATAGTGGATGGTAGGGCCTCCATTACTGTTCCGTGTGCTCAGTATATTGACATCAAGTGTAAGCATTATTTAGCACAAGAACAGCATTTATGTAGGGATTTTTGGGATTTTTTGGCAAAAATGAATGCTATTATATTTGAGAAGGAGGACATTATGACTATGATTGATGTAAAGGATTTATATACCATCATCCCACACTATATAGCTTTAGAATGGACTAGAGAATATTTGGAGAACAAAAGTTTGGACCAAACAATAGTCAATAATGTTATAGAACTGTTAGAAATAGTTCTTACTAATAATTTTATATACTTTGAAGAAGATATTTACAAACAAAAAGAAGGAGTTGCTATGGGCTCCCCGGTGGGGTCATTCTTGGCAAATGTAGTCACGTTGAAATGGGAACGGAAGTTTGTACATAATAGCATTCATGTGGGAAACATCAAATTCTATTTACACTATTTGGATGATATATTCCTCATATGGAGAAATGATGAGACTACACTACAAAATATTTTACAATATATTATTGAAAGCACAGAGTTCCTTAAATTTACATGTCAATATGACAAAAATGAGATGCCATTTTTAGATGTTATGCTCAGAAAAAATTATGACCTGGGTGAATATGTGGCTAGTATATACAGAAAGCCCACCTACTCCAACGTTACTTCACTTTTCTAGTTGCCACCGCTTTAAACAGAAAAGGGCAGTGTCAAAAGGTCAACTGGTAAGGGCGGTCAGAATGAACACCTTGGATGCAGATTACTATAAGGAAGTGGACATTCTAACAGGCATGTTAACCAGGTGAGGTTATCCACCAGGATTATTAAATGAGCTAACCTTAGAAGTCACATCCAAAAGAAATAGAGGGTTCTATCAACCTATTTTGACAGGGAACTCATAAAGTGAAGTAACTACCAGTATTAACGGTAACCGTAGTAATAACAAAAGATACAACAGTGCCTTCATTACAACTTTTAACTAGGCTAGTGGTAACATTAAATGGATTATGAATAAGAACTGGAAAGTGCTGTATGAACATTTAAATACAATTAATGGCATTGGTGAAGCACCCACTATTAATTATAGAAGGGGTTGTAATATAAAAAACATGGTTGAAACAAAAAGGAAAACTATTAAGCTCTTCAAATAATAGGATGACAAAATGTGGCAAATGCAATTATTGCAAATATATACTTGAGGGCACCCATATTAGTATAAAGGGAAGGAAATGAAATATAAAAGGTAAATATAACTGTGATCTATAGGAAAAATTTATATTGCAAAATGCCAGGGATGTGAAGGATTTTATATCGGAAAAATGGACTGGAAGCTCCGTAACTGAATTTACGTACATCTATACGAAATTAAAAAAGAAAGAACTACAAATGCATTGTTTAGACATTTAAATGAACACCCTTACCACAATTTTAAATTTAGTATATTAGAAAGAGTTGAGAAAGAAAAAGGGGGGCCCTGAACAGTAATTCTGGAACAACATGAATTAAAATGGCAACTGCAACTAGAAGCATATAGATATCCAGGATTAAATGACCATGTCAGCATAGCACCCATCCTGAAACTAAAAGCTTGGGAAAATTTACAGTAGTTTATTAAATGAAAAGTATTTAATCATTTGTATTTATGGAATGTATTTATGAAACTTACATGAACTAATATTTTAAAACAGTATAAATAGTATGCATTATTTATGTAGTAAATTAATAGAACGGTTAGTGTACACATATATAAGGGATGTGTCAAATAGGGGAAATGTTACTTTAAATTTCAGGATTTTGAAAAAGTCATGATTCATTAAGTTTATTTAAATGGCTTGACATTTGTTATACATTGTATCTGATGAAGTTTTAAAAGTCTTAAAATGAAAACTCTTATACACTTACCGGATTGTATCTGAGATTTTATTCAAGGATTTAACCTGTGTTTTTAACACATTGGACTCAAACTGCTTTATTTCCAGCAACAAGCATTCATAGGTTATTGTTCTTGTTATAGGCTCCCTAAGTCTGGCCACAACCCCTTCTGTTACATATAGTGATAAAAAATAAAGAAGCCAAAAATGAATCCAGCAGTTTATTTAAGCGCTTTTGTTTTGTCTATGAGAAACTTCATCAGAAAATGGCACAGTGCATATTACCCAGCTTAAATACTCCCCCTAATTAACAATTTAAAGTGCTACATGCATTTTAAATACATTTCTTTGCCATTTTCTGATGAAGTTTCTCAAAGATGAAAAGAAAGCGCTTAAATAAACTGTTGGATTTGTTTTTGGCTTCTTTATTTTTTATCAGTTTGTCTGGACCTGTGTTCTATGTGTTGTATGCTGTTACATATAGGGCAGGATTCACGAAGGCTTGCACGGAGTGTAAGAGACGTGTAACACTCCATGCAAGCCTCGCGATCCAGGAACAGCCCGAAACTCCGTGTAAGAGACCAGCTAAAACGTCTCTTACACGGACTGGGCGTGGATATGCTAAATACCTCACTTACAGCCGAAAGGTATGCAAATGAGGTATATTAGCGATCCATGAAGCAGAAACCAGCCCGTGTAAGAGGTGTGTTAGCTGCAGAAATGTAATCAGTTGACAACTGAGTATGTTTCTGCAAAAAGCACAATGGAGCCATGTCAGCTCCAAATAAAGGGTGCATATGTGTCAGGCAGCATGCCAATGGCCAAATATGTGGCCATTGGCAAGGTAACCCGATGCAAATATAAAAAAAATATAATTTTTTTTCTCGGTGATCGCCGATGTTTAAACGTAGCGCAGCCCCACGCAAACGGGCTGCGCTGTATAAAACATAAAAATGAAGGTTATAAACCCACAAATGTGGGTTTTATGCAATACATGGAATGATAATGCAGGGACCAGCACACCAAAAACAACATGGCCACCGTGTAGTGGTTGCTAAGGGGGGAAGCTGAGTCTAAGACATGTAACTAAGCACTAGTAGGCAATCTCATGTAAATGAGGGATAGGATACTGAATCCCACAGTCACATAGCAAATGAGCACAGTCTGAGTAGTGTAAGAGATACATAAGGGGGTGGAATAGAGTAGGAGATAGGTAACATCACAGGGGGGAATGGTAGAAAGAAATGCAGTTCATTGGAGATCAGTGTAACATGACAGATGACAGACACAGATCAGGGAAAGAGGAGTGCCACAAGATAAGCATGGGAAAGTCAAGAAATGGAAGGTGTACACTGTTACTTACACCAAAGTTTCTTGCTGGGCATGCATGCGCACGTGTGAGTGCCATGAAGCTCGAGTAGGGCAGTGTGCGCACATGTAAGGCAGACTGAACATGTGGGAGCGTGTTGGTAGATTTGTAACACGGTTTGCGCTAGTGTGCGTGCATTTTAACCCGAATAGGCAGATCCTGAACCATGTAAGCATGTGTGCACGCATTTCTGCTGGTATGCACGCTGCTCCCCCCTGAGGAAACAGAAAGGAAAAAGGAAGCAACAGAATTATTAGGAAGCTAGCAGGAAATACTGCTGGAGCTAGCAGGTGAAAACAATTAGAAGCAGGCAATTACACAGGCAGAATAGTAGCCCAGCCCAGGAGATAGTGGAGCGCTATAGAGTGGACAGAGAGCTCCTGCAGCAAATAGTTGTGCTGTGCAGGCCACGCTTCACACACAGAACCAACAGAGGGGAGCCCATCCCAGTGGAAACCAAGGTATGTGTTGGCCTAAGAATACTAGCAACAGGTACCTTCCAGAGACCAACTGGTGATATGATGGGGATATCACAGACATCAGCCTCGAGGGTACTGCACCAATTCCTGGATGCCATGTCAGCACATGTCGGTGATCATGTATATTTCCCCAATGCCCGTGAGGTATTGGCCAGCAATATGCGTCTCTTCCAGCAAATAGCGGAATACCCTGAGGTAGTGGGTGCAATAGACTGCACGCACATACGGATCAAAGCACTAGCCGGTGAGCAGGGTAGGGCCTACATTAACCACAAGGGCTTCCCCTCCATCAACTGCCAGGTCGTGTGTGATGCCCAGGGCATAATAATGAATGTGTGTGCTGGCTGCCCTGGGAGCTATCATGATTCCCACATCTGGCATTTGACGCAGCTGTACCAGACATTTGCCAATGGGGACATCCCACACGGACACCTAGTGGGGGATGCAGGTAATGCACTGTAGCCATGGCTGCTGACACCCATCAGAAACGCACACACACCTGAACAGGAACGCCATAATGAGGCACATGCACAAACACATAATGTAATAGAGTGTGTGTTTGGGCTGCTCAAGTCACGGTTCCGGTGTTTGGACACATCTGGTGGAACCCTGCAGTACTCACCAACTACATGTACCCAAATTGTCATGGTATGTGCTATGCTACATAATATGATCTTGCGAAAACAGCTGCAGCAAGACCAGCATAGGGCTGGGCCAAACAGCCCCCCACCATTGCCAAGGCCATCACAGGCAGAGCGTGACTCAGAGGAGGAACAACCTGAGCTTGCCCCAGTAGGCAGAAGGAGGCATGCCCAGTATGCCCTGGCCTTGGCAAAGAGGCAACGCATAGCACATACACTGGCTCAGTAGGAACCCTGGGAATGATACCCCCTCTGACTCACTCAAATAATAACAGGGATGCCTAAAATGACATGACCTGCTCACAAACATGTACAGGGAGTGTAATATGTGCATCCGACAGAGGCAGCTCTGCAACACCACCTGAGGCATGAATGCCATGTGTTAAGTAATGTAACACCATGTACTATATGCACACCTGAGGACCCTGACTAACATCCACCCTCACCAAGCATGAAGCCACAAAATGACGATGGGATGATCAATTGCAATAACTGGCTGAAGTAATGCAGTTAATCAAAGGGGAGCCAATGTGTTTCAGCCTGGGAAGACATGCTGAGCATGACATGATGCACCACTTGCTAGGGGTGGCGTGCACCTATCAGTCCAGGCCCCATGGATACTGGCAAAGGCTGTCAGTACCCACAGCATGCCCTGAATAGGTAAGTCACAAAACACAAACCCACCTTCATAGGTACCACAAGGGATAGGAACCTAGATGTAATGCTACCCAATGCCAGAAGTCTAAACAGCAAGATGCATGTAGTGTAAATGCACACAGTATGGAGAATGTTGACATCAGTCCCATAATAGAAAACTGGGTCAAGGCTCACATCAGCACCCTAACACTACCAGGTTACACCTCATACTGTGCTGTACAGCCGCAAAACATGGAACACGCTACAAAAGGAGGGTGACTAGCAATAAATATCAAGGATAACCACACCCCCATGTTGGTACCACAACAAGAAGCAGCATGGATTAGCCATGGTTAAATACCAATGGCTAAAACCACCTCCAAGTATATAGCCTGCTGCAGACTACTGTCCTAATACCAGGAACTGCACCTGGCCTATGTTGGAATACATGAATATATCAAGCCCCCTAAACCACATTATATTGCTTGACTGAAAATATCCAGACATACACTGGGAGCATTATACTAGCACCAACACAGTAGGAGAAAAGTTCCCAGAATCCATAAACCAAAATGCCCAGGAGCAACGTACCTCTCCCACAAGAGGGGTAAGCATACTGGATGTGATAATCAGCAACATGTGTACTGGATGGCAAGATGAGAAGTGTATCCCTCACTGGTAAGACCAGACCATAGAGTAATCACACCGGATATACACATCCTGACCACAGTCCCTAGCCAGAAAACCACAGTGAAAAACATGTGTAAAGCATAGGTTGCACCCCACCAAACCGATGTGGAATCCATGAAAGGCCCTGTGCAGGTACAGAATATGGGACACACCGCAGAACATGTTATACAGGCATTCCATGAACACAGCCAGGAATGCTTGGATTATGCAATCACAAATAACAACAAGACACAATGCCATACACGCAGGCATCTGGCATGCTGGACTCCAGCCATTCCCAAACCATGCAAGAGAATGAGGAAGCTACTACATGATAGAGCAAACATAAAAAGGGAAGTAATCACTGGTCAGTAGTATGGCAATAAAATATGTCCACACATACAATCCACTAAGGCCAGCTACAACAAGTAGAATCTGTGAATCCAGAGGCAATGTGACACCTGCCCCAAGTACACAGACAACCCACAACTCCCCCCAATAAATACAAATATATGTGAGAGATGCAACCATTTATCCAAACAGGAGGCTGAGCTCCTCCAACTCAGTACTGTCAAAACTAGTCAGGAGGAGAAGGTAACCACATACACCACAAACCCAGTCCCACATAGACCTATCACAACTGTAAACCAAACACATAAACACTGAAAAACATTCCCAGAGGCCCTAATTACAGACACACCACACCAACAGAGGCCTCCAATGCAAACCCCAAGCATCCACAACCTCCAGACATAGCACATGCAACACATAGTACACAAAGCTGGTGTGCCAAACAGTTACAGGCCAGAAGGAGAAACAACATGCCTGATACAGTTGTAATAGGTGTCTGTATAGGCAGACAAACTGCTGTCCCACTCACCAGACTGAACAAGGGAAAGGGTACAGTAAGCTGCCTGTAGGCTGCCACAATATGCCACATAACACAAGTACTCAGGTCACCCCAAAGCAAGCAGAAAAATGATGCACTCATTGTCCATGCTGGTGTGAATGACCTGAGATGTACCTCCCTGGACTACATGAAAAGAGACATGAATGAGCTCTCTGAGTATATATTCCAGGCCGGTATGACACTGGCCGTTTGCAGCATCCAACCATCACCAAGAATGATGCCACAGTACAAACACAGAATGATCAGCTTTAACAGGTGGCACAGTTACAGCTGTCAGTTCAAGAGGGTATAATGTCTATCTGCTTGAGATGTCATGCATGACAAGCCATGCTGCTGTTCCAGAGATGGCTTGCACCTGCTACCCCTGGGCGTCTGGATACTGGATAAGGCCTTTGCCACCTCCATAGAGCCGTACGTAGGCAAGGCTAAAAAGACTAACCCACCACCCTATAAAACATAAGTGGTAAGAAACATAAGGGTAATGCTGACCAATGCCAGATGTGTAAACTGCAATATGCATGCACCTGAGGCACTTCCCAGTATGGAGAACATCGATGTCTGTGCAGTGATAGAAGCCTGCTGCAAGCCTACTGACAGCACACCAGCACTACTAGGTTATACCACATATCATGCGTTATGACCCCAACACCTGCACCAAAACATCAAAGGAGGGGGAGTATCCATATGCAGCACAGACACCCATATGGCCAGGTAACTGACAATGCACGAAGCAGCGGAGACCACCCATGTGCACCTAAGTATAGTCAAAACTGCTGTACAGTCTGTAGCATGTGACAGACCACACCCTCACACACAGGAACCCCACCCAGACATCCTGAAGACACCGGACAGTATGAATGTCCAACCAAATACCAGACAAGGTACTCGCAAATTATCACATAGGTGGTAAACCATTATGTATGCAAGGAGTAATCAGGGATGTAGGGACACAAGTCGACAGTAACCTGTCATGTGACACTCACAATGCCAATGTGGCTAGGAAGACTGTCTATATTAGACACCGTATCATGAAAGGAGTCGCATCTGCATCAACAGAGGTCACTGTGCCCCTGTACTGTTCCCTTATCAGACCCATAATCTAGTACAATGACTCATATGGGATGTACCGTACCTGACACCTGCAGCGGTTAGGAAGACCTCAAAGGTACCTCACCAAGAGGATAAAGGGTGTCAAATATATGTCATATGCTGCCTGGCTGTAGACCCTGGCTGAATGCAGTCACAGACTGCCTACACAGAGGCATTGTATGTCTGTTGTACAAGGCCATGTCCAACACAGGAGTAATGGACATGCTCCACCCCAGGAAATCAATGCCATTGGAGCTGTGAGAGTGACAGATGTCAGCCTCAACACATAATGAAATAGGATGTGCTGGAGGGACAGATACATAACCCAGAGGCTCCCCACACCCAGAAACAAGATCCCAATCCATGTTAGGCAGAGCCCCTCACTGACACCCCTCAACAGGAATATTGCCAAGTGGATGGATGATCGTACATGTACACTGGGGGTCTTCACTGTGTTACGTCCAGACAGAGGCACAGTAAAGAAAATCATAAATGGCCATAATAGTCACATAGCAAGGGGCGGCGGAAGACACACACACTCTGGCTAGGCTTACTAATGCCCTAGGGTGGATAGCCTAGTATGAACCTATGAACCTATGAAGATACAAATTGTACAAGGACACTAAGGATAATCACAAGGCTTACTCAACTGATGGTAGGAACCATGTTGGGAATTCACAGATAGGCTCCGAATCACACAGATATTACAAACAACATACCAAACACACACACATATTGCCAACATACAACCTGACAGGTTCAGTGCAACCCCCCCCCCCCAGAATGCAAAATATCTATCCCAGCAGACTGCTGGTCCCCTGACATTGCAGATGCTGAGGTAACAGCCATCATCTACAAAGCAAAACACACAGCAGCAAAGGTATGTGATGGTGTCCTGGGCTGAGGCCAACATGGACTCCAAGAATAATGGAATGCCAAATCACACTACTGCCCAATGTCAGCCTTACCACAGGATATGTACCCAAAGAGCAGTGTACAACAACAGTGGTCCTTCACAACAAAGGTGTTGCCTGAATGGATACTGCAAACTACCACCCCAGGATCCTGACAAGCTTGGTCTGCACAGCTATGGAAAGGATCAGTATGTACCACAGACATAAAGCTATCGTGGACCTACTGACACCGAACCCTACCCAGTGTGGCTGCCGTAAGTGCAGATCCTGCCCCTAAACATGTTTGACCCATTTGAAACAGTCATTAAGGTCATTGATGAGGGCAATGTGGTCCACACAGCGTAGCTGGACCATGCATATGCTTCCAGACAATACCCTATGAGTTCAATATGGATGTGTTCACCAGCTTAAATATAAACCCCTATGTCAGTAGAGGGGTTGCAAACTAGACCAAGGACAGAACTGACATGGTCAGACATGCTGCATCCATGTCAGACTACAAAGCAGATATGAGTGGCATCCCACAAGGCTTGGTCCTGGGACCTCCCCCGTTCCGTATATATGTCCCATAGGTACAGGCCAACATGGAAGGACTGTGACTGAACATGTATGCAGAGGAGCACAAACTGCCCACCATATCTGACTCCCAGCTGACACAAGCAACCCACAAAAGGGCCACATAGAAACAGACAACTGGAGCCATAGCCATGTCAGCAAGCTAATTGCAGAACTGTGTATAGACAACCACTGTGGATATACAGTAAGTGCCCACCAGTTACCACACAGGTGTTAACCCATTACGTACCTAACATGTAATGAGAGACCTGGGGACACAAGGTGATAGACATCCTGCATTGGACAAACATGTGGCTGTAGTGTTCGCATAAACATACCATATACCCACCCAATCATGAAGGTTGTCAGATGTAGATAAGGGGAGGTCACTGTGGCTCTGCAGTCATCCTTCATCAGCGTCACAATTGACTACAATAGCCCCTGTGGGATATACCTCAGCAGACACCTCCATCAACTGTAAAGTCCACAATAGCACCCCACCAGGGGTAGCAAAGAGCATGAACAGATGACATGTGTTGCCTGATTAAACAAACTGCAGCTCCACACACTGCCATACTGCCCACCCAGAGGCAAGCTGTGGCTGATGTATGAAGCCATGTCCAAGCTGGAATCAATGAACATGCTGCACCTTGTACAATCTGAATGGCAGTGAGCTATGCACATGAGAGACCTGAACCCCAGCACTGACATACATAGGACAAGCTGTACAGAATGATCCATAACACAGAAGCCATCCCCCATTCTTGAGTAAACTCCCAGTACAGGTTAGCCAGAGAGTCACCTATCGACACCACTCAAGAGGAATCCTGATGAGTGGATGGGAGATGGTAGGTTAACCCTGGGTATCACTGTTATGTCAGAGGTAGACAGAGGCACAGTATACTAAACATGACATATGCCATGGCAAACTCCAGTTACAATGTGTGTCGAAGGACAAACACACTCTGTGACTAGCATCAGAAATGGCCTAAGGAACATCGCTAGTGTTTGCCAATGTCCACATATGTTGTGGAATACACTACCAATGTTGGACAAGCCTGGTGCAGGTAGTCCATATCTGAACATAATGCAACATGGTCATATGTGCACAACTGGCTCCTACACAGTCTGTTGTGCTCACTATGAAGATGTCAAGCAGTGATAGGACTAAAGCCCAGGATACTGTCCACTACAGTGAAAGTACTGAACCAGTACACTATACGGTACTACAGTGTTAGGTCATTATGAAAGGATGTTGATAACTGTATGCAAAGTATCCCATGCAATCCCAGCAGGCACAGTATAATCCCTGTTGTGGCAGACACGAAGCAGTTGGGCAGTAAGTACACAACATGACACCCAACACACAACCATAAACATGAGATATTGTTGAAGTTCACACACATCCAAATATGTGGTGGACTGCAGAGTTCAACATATGGAAAGCTCACACTGGGCCTGCTTGCACACTTTGATAAATGAGGCATATGTCAGACAACATGCCATGGAAAGGCTGAACTGGGCATGCTCACACACTTAGGCCATATGTCCGTTTAGCAGTTGGCCACACATATCTGGTATTTGTACGTGTCATTCCAGGAACCAACCACAACACAGCAATCTGTCCAGTGCACACAGTAAATGACTACAGAGACATAAGTGATATAGTGGATCACCCTCATATTCAAACATCTTCCACAGATACACAAGTTGTTCATAGGAACAGGAAATGTTATGGCAATAAAGACCTGCAAACAGTCTAACAGCAAAAAATATTGTGCATCTGACAATTAAACATGGAAGGACTGTGACTGAACATGTTGCCCTAGAGGAATACAAACTGCCCACCATATCTGCATCCCCAGTACAGTAGGCTACTGTGCCACTGTAAAGGGTCACATAAGGCAATGTGTGAGGCTAGTGAGCTGTGCCTCTGTCAAGCAAGCACAGTGGAGATCAGAGTTTGAATGTGCTAAGCCACATCCATGTTGTTGGTGTGTGCTGGAAGAGGGGGCTGAGGACCGTGGATATACAGTAAGTGCCCACCAATTACCACACAGGTGTTAACCCATTACGTACCTAACATGTAATGAGAGACCTGGGGACACAAGGTGATAGATATCCTGCATTGGACAAACATGTGGCTGTAGTGTTCGCATAAACATACCATATACCCACCCAATCATGAAGGCTGTCAGATGTAGATAAGGGGAGGTCATTGTGGCTCTGCAGTCATCCTTCATCAGCGTCACAATTGACTACAATAGCCCCTGTGGGATATACCTCAGCAGACACCTCCATCAACTGTAAAGTCCACAATAGCACCCCACCAGGGGTAGCAAAGAGCATGAACAGATGACATGTGTTGCCTGATTAAACAAACTGCAGCTCCACACACTGCCATACTGCCCACCCAGAGGCAAGCTGTGGCTGATGTATGAAGCCATGTCCAAGCTGGAATCAATGAACATGCTGCACCTTGTACAATCTGAATGGCAGTGAGCTATGCACATGAGAGACCTGAACCCCAGCACTGACATACATAGGACAAGCTGTACAGAATGATCCATAACACAGAAGCCATCCCCCATTCTTGAGTAAACTCCCAGTACAGGTTAGCCAGAGAGTCACCTATCGACACCCCTCAAGAGGAATCCTGATGAGTGGATGGGAGATGGTAGGTTAACCCTGGGTATCACTGTTATGTCAGAGGTAGACAGAGGCACAGTATACTAACCATGACATATGCCATGGCAAACTCCAGTTACAATGTGTGTCGAAGGACAAACACACTCTGTGACTAGCATCAGAAATGGCCTAAGGAACATCGCTAGTGTTTGCCAATGTCCACATATGTTGTGGAATACACTACCAATGTTGGACAAGCCTGGTGTAGGTAGTCCATATCTGAACATAATGCAACATGGTCATATGTGCACAACTGGCCCCTACACAGTCTGTTGTGCTCACTATGAAGATGTCAAGCAGTGATAGGACTAAAGCCCAGGATACTGTCCACCACAGTGAAAGTACTGAACCAGTACACTATACGGTACTACAGTGTTAGGTCATTATGAAAGGATGTTGATAACTGTATGCAAAGTATCCCATGCAATCCCTGCAGGCACAGTATAATCCCTGTTGTGGCAGTCACGAAGCAGTTGGCCAGTAAGTACACAACATGACACCCAACACACAACCATAAACATGAGATATTGTTGAAGTTCACACACATCCAAATATGTGGTGGACTGCAGAGTTCAACATATGGAAAGCTCACACTGGGCATGCTCGCACACTTTGATAAATGAGGCATATGTCAGACAACATGCCATGGAAAGGCTGAACTGGGCATGCTCACACACTTAGGCCATATCTCCGTTTAGCAGTTGGCCACACATATCTGGTATTTGTACGTGTCATTCCAGGAACCAACCACAACACAGCAATCTGTCCAGTGCACACAGTAAATGACTACAGAGACATAAGTGATATAGTGGATCACCCTCATATTCAAACATCTTCCACAGATACACAAGTTGTTCATAGGAACAGGGAATGTTATGGCAATAAAGACCTGCAAACAGTCTAACAGCAACAAATATTGTGCATCTGACAATTAAACATATGGGTGTAGAGGTCAATACTAGGCTTGTTGCCCTAGGGAATGACAGCTTAGCCAGAGTGTGCTTGGCATCTGCATCCACAGTACAGTAGGCTACTGTGCCACTGTAAAGTAGGTCACATAAGGCAATGTGTGAGGCTAGTGAGCTGTGCCTCTGTCAAGCAGGGGCACAGTGGAGATCCCAGGGTTTGAATGTGCTAAGCCACATCCATGTTGTTGGTGTGTGCTGGAAGAGGGTTGCTGAGGACCTCTAACAGTAAGTGGGCATCAATAACAGACTGAGGGAGCCCTATCTGCATTGTCTGGACAATTCCACTGTCAACACTGTGTTGTCATGATTATGTGGGAATGAAGTGTCATGCGGTACTGTTCACAGATGTCCTCCTCTGTGGGCTACAGCTCTACAATGTATTAGCTCACTCTGTCTGTTGGACGGCTCATATATGGCTGGTGTACAACTGACAGGTGTCCTGTTGTGGAGCAGTCATGGGTATATGTGGGATAGCATGATCAATGCAAACCTTACACATGCTCATAGAATGCAATTGTCAAGGATTATGCAGAGTGGCCAGTATAGTCCCCCAGCATGGGTCCTTTGAAGTCGTCCACCCCAGTCTTCACAAGTGTAGAGTCTGCTTGTGCTAAATGCAGTTTGTTTGCAGTGACAACCTTACATGGGGGTGGGGATGGGATATGGATGTCCAGGGAAAGGTGGGTATGGTCAGATATCAACAATGGTGGTCTACCTCTGGTGTGGAACAGTGAGTACCCATGTTGCAGATGGACAGGTGCAATATGTATTCCCCCATGTGGCTGTGGTGAGTGGAGCTGCCATAGCACATGGACCCACAAATTGTAGTGGCTGTAGGGTAAAGTTGTAGAAGCCTGAGTAGTTCCCACACACAATATGCCTGTACCTGATGTTAACAACTGGAATGGTGTATGTGAACACCTGCATATCCTGGCACTGTTCCCAGGGAAGCAAAGTGTGTGTCCTGGATGTGGGAGTGGTGTTCTGGACTGGTTGTGTTGTGTGTTACAGGTCCTGTGGTCATGAAGCATGGTATAGAACATAACCTGCCAGTGCGATGTGCATATCTGACCCTGAAGTAGGTGGCTGCAAATGCATATATATGCTATCCCCCACCTGACAGGTAGTACTAGATGTACATACCTCTGTAGAAATAAAGATGTCAGCACCCTATAAATACTGCAGGTGCAGAACAGATGCCCAGTAATTCAGATAGCGTGCTCTGCTAATGTGTCTCCCTCAAGTGCCATAATATAGTTAGGTAGGGGTTTGAACCATGCAAATGCTCAGTGTGTGTGTGTGTGTGTGTGTGTGTGGGTGAGCGGGGTTGATGTGTGTGCAAGTCTGTGTGAGGGAAGTGTCCCTTTTGGCAACTGGGAAAACACTCTACAGGATGCACATTCCTCTTTCTAAGCAATGATGATGTCAGCACCCTATAAGTACAGCAGGAGAAGGGAAACCTCCCAGTAATGCGAATAGCGTGCTCTGCTAATGCATCTGTCACGAGTGTCATAACATAGTTAGGTAGGGGGTTGAATCCTGCAACTGCCCAGTGTGTGTGGAGGGGTGTTAGTGTGTGTGCAAGGGAAATGTCCCTTTTGGCAACTGGGAAAACACTCTACAGGATGCACATTCCCCTATCTAAGCACTGATGATGTCAGCACCCTATAAGTACAGCAGGAGAAGGGAAACCTCCCAGTAATCCGAATAGCGCACTCTGCTAATGCGTCTCTCTCAAGTGTCATAACACAGTTAGGGAGGGGTTTGAAACCTGCAAATAGCAAGTGTGTGTGTTTGGATGAGGGGAGTTTGTGTGTGTGCAAGTCTGTATGAAAGACATGTGCCTTTTTGGCAAAGGAGATCACACTACATGAGGCACATTACCCTTTCCAAACACTGATGATGTCAGCACCCTATAAGTACAGCCGGAGAAGGGAAACCTCCCAGTAATCTGAATAGCGCACTCTGCTAATGCGTCTCTCTCAAGTGTCAAAACATAGTTAGGTAGGGGTTTGAAACCTGCAAGTGTGTGTGTTTGGATGAGGGGAGTTTGTGTGTGTGCAATTCTGTATGAAAGACGTGCTTTTTGGCAATCAGGAGATCACACTACATGATGCACATTACCCTTTCCAAACACTGATGATGTCAGCACCCTATAAGTACAGCTGGAGAAAGGACACCTCCCAGTAATCCGAATAGCGCACTCTGCTAATGCATCTCTCTCAAGTGTCAAAACATAGTTAGGTAGGGGTTTGAAACCTGCAAGTGTGTGTGTTTGGATGAGGGGAGTTTGTGTGTGTGCAATTCTGTATGAAAGACATGCTTTTTGGCAATCAGGAGATCACACTACATGATGCACATTACCCTTTCCAAACACTGATGATGTCAGCACCCTATAAGTACAGCTGGAGAAGAGGAACCTCCTAGTAATCCGAATAGTGCGCTTCGCTAATGTGTCTCTCTCACGTGTCATGACATAGTTAGGTAGGGGTATGAATCCTGCAAGTGTGGGGGGGTAGAAGGGTGTGTGTAATTGCAAGTGTGGGAGAACAGATCCTTTTGGCAAATACTACAATACACCAGATGCTGCATATTCCCCCAGTAAACACAGGGGATGTCACCACACTATCAGTACAGCCAAACAGGGCTACTTGGCCAGTAATGCCAATAGTGCGCTCTGCTACTGGGTCTATTACCATTGTCAGAGCACAGATAGGTATGTTTTGGAAACCCACAACTGCCACGTGTGGTTGTGTCACACAATATGACCTTGTGTGGGTTGTTGTGCATAACAATGCATGCCATTGCCTAAACCAGCAATGGCAATGCACACATGGTGTATGTGTCATAAATACTTGTGACCTTCAGTAGTTACCATGTCTGACACGTGCCTCAGGTGGATAAATGGTATTCGCAATGCATAACAATATGACTGTGTCTTACTGTACAGGGGCTGCAAGCGGTATGTGTCTATACAGTGTGGGTTGTATATGGTATAATACCTACAGCAGGGGATACACATCTGGTCTGGGCCATATAGTCTACATGTAGTCGATGAACAGGTGCTGCATGTTCCCACCTGTTGTGGGAGTGGTAACATGTTATTCCACTGCAATTCAGTGACCACATGCTGGGAACCTTTCAGCTAGTGTATTGTAGCTACAGTAATGCTCACACAGAATGTTTGGCTGGATGCAGTCCAGCCATATAAAGACATTTCTTGAGACTGTCATATTGCCAGTGTTGTTAGGGAGGATAGGTGGGTTTCCTGTGTATGGGAGGGTTGTGTGTGCCAGGCTATGAACCAGAAGGCAGTCCAACACACTGTTAGCTGCTCATGGATAGGCCCTGATGCTTTGTGCTGTGCCAACAACCTGGAGGTGTGTGTATCTGTGGTGCCTTGGGATACCACCCCCCTGTCCATGTGTTACATGTGTAGGGGATGACAGGCATGGTATGAGGTATAACCTGGCAGTGATGGGTTGCACCTGTGAGCCGTGAATCAGGAATGTGGTACTGCACAGATATTGCAGTTCACCATGCTGAGGACAGTGTCCAGTGCATGCATCTTGCAGTGTACACTGCTGGTGTTGTGTAGCATCACTGTTAGTGTCCTATCCTGTGTGATACATGCGGAGGTGGCTATGTAATCCGTGTCCTGCAGCAAAAGGCACTATGTGTGTATCAAGGGGCTTTGCCAATATACAATGGCCCATGGGTGTCACGTGCAAGCTGCCCCTTGCAAATCATTGTGGCTTCCCTAGCATGTAAGCACACGTTGACAGCCAGTGGATACCCTATGAATGACATTGGAGATTGAGCAGAATGTAGACATAGAACACCCTTCCTACATATTGTGGTAGCATACCTGGTGAGGGTATGATGGCAACCAAGATCAGGCTCATACTGGCCCATGCCACATGCTGAGAGATCCCTTCTATGTTCCCTATCATGTAGTCCAGGGAGGTATGTCTCAGGTCATCCATAGTGGCATGGTCAATGACTGAGTCATATGTGTTCATGCCTCTGACTGACCTGTATGCATGTGTTTTATGGTGGACCATAGTGCCCCACAGGCATATCACTGTGACCTTCACCATGTACAGCCTGTTGAGTGGGACCCCACTGCAGCGGCCAAGAGGTACCTGACACATCTGTAGCAGGTGTGTTGTGTAGCCCTACAGGCTGTGAGTGTGTGGCACATGGGATGTGTGTGCCATGTGTGGCATGTGCTCTGTTCTGTGTAACGTATGCCTGTGTGCCAGCTGCGGAGGTGTGTGATGCTCAGGCAGGATGCTATTCTGAGTCTCCAAGTATGCCCCAGTGTGTTCAGATTGCTGTCAGTGCGGTCTATGTCAGACTGGTATTGTAGTCACTGTAGTATGTCATGCCACCTGACAGGGTATGGCAGTACTGGGTTCAGAGTGCTCAGTCCCCAGATTGGCTATGTGGTGGCATCCCACACATGTGTTGTACGTTCCTGGCCAGGGAGAGGGTTGACTGCATACATGTGGCAGCTGTGACATTGCCACATGACTCACATAAACCACAACTGGACCATAGAGGTGATTCACAGGTTACCTTTGCACATGCTACCATAGTAGTGTGATTGCCATGGTGATTACCAACACATAGGGCCAATGGGGAACAACATACTGAAGGTGTGTATGTGTGGGTGTACTGCTACTGATTTCATAGCACTGGCATATATGACTGCACATGTGGGTAAATGCCAGGTAAGTCATGTGCAATGTGTCACAGGCAACGTGCATGCGAACAGGACAGACAGTGACGTTCTGTCATGTGGAAACTTGACATACATATAGTATGCTATGCAGATGTCACTAGGAGTCCACAGAAGCACTGTAACTCTGCATTGCAGGTGGAAGCAGTGTTCCAGGGAACCCAAGCAAACATGCATGCAAACAAAGCTACAGTAAGCAGGGCTGGAAGTAGTCCATTGTACAACAAAGAAGGGGTAACACTTACAGTAGGTAACAGTGCAAATATGTAGGCACTATCAACATGTACCCAGGAATGCACAGCTCAGATGTCCATGGTAGAACTGATATTATGTCATAGTTAATTGTGATTTGTATTACATTGGTACTGCACACATATCAACATGTGCAAACATCCACATTGCATAGTCATTGTGGGCAACTTGCCACCATTACTGTACATGTCCATCATTGCATATCACTACTTGCATTAGCTTCCCCCCTGTGCTACCTATGTATGTGGCTATCTGTTGACATCCTTACCACCGGTATGCAATAATGTGCAGCTGTTACACTATGGTACTTACTATGGGTGTAGATAACAATTCAGGACAGTCATACAGTTACTGCATCAGGCATGCTGGGATATACACACAGTCATATCAGCACACTGTACTGTTACCAACATGATACTAGTAATACACTTCTATGTAGTCACCCTGTGCATCAGCAATGTGTTTACCTGTTCCTGCACTGATGTTGGAGATTGCAGGAGGTGGCACAGTTTCATCATATGCACAGGGTGTGAATTAGGTATGCCTGAGTCTGCCACTGATACCACCAATTGACATGTGTGTGTATGTGTGTTGGTGAGGGACAGCAGTACAGGGTGGGGCACTGTTGGTGCAGTGTGTGCGTGTATGTGGTAGCCCTAGGTGTTAACATTTCGCATGTGTGTATGCATGCACACAGTTCCACCTCATGGCTGCCATATACTGAAGTTTGTGGACAGCCACAGACTGCACCTGGCAGGTCATACAGATCAGTGTCTGTGGGCACGGACATGGTACCTGTGCCTGGCAGGGGTGCTACTGACCATATCCGGTACTAAGCCAGACTGGGTACTGTCATCAGAAGTGGGGGTGTGTTGACTGGACACAGGTCTCTGTTGGGACTGTCCAGAGCCACGTGCACGTGGTCTCCTGGGGCGTTCCGATGACAGCACAGACCCAACATTGCTGGGGCTGCTGCTGGCACTATGGGGGCATCCACGGGCCTGTTGTCATCTGCGCCGACTGCCAGCTGCTGCTGTTGCTGATCGACACCACAACTGTCCACCATTGCCCTGGCTCATGGACATGTGGTTGTGGAACTGCTGTAATATGTCCCCACAACGTCTGTCTATGACATCAGTGAAATTACAGATAGCATCCGCGATGTCACGCATACTGTCAGTCATGGCTGTGCGACATGCTCTCAGCTCCCTCAGACCCTGTCTGGTGTACCTTTCCATACGCGACTGTGCCTGCATGACAGCCCGAAACATAGCTGAGGTTGACAGACCTCTTTGGGCATGTCTGCCAGAGGCAGTATGCCCACGGATGCTCCCACGAGAACCCATGGGCAACTGTCTGTGTGGTACCATGGCAGGACCCTGCCCATGGCTGCTGTGTGGGGAAGCATGTGCCACAGATACCACATTACCCTGGTCAATGCCCACTGTATCCTGTCCATCACCTAGGGACAATGGTGACATAGGATGTACTGGCAGGATGACTGTGCGCAATGATGGGGTTGACAGCTGTGTACTGTCAATTGGCTGACCAATGACGGACCCTGACACACCTTCCTGTGCCATTACACAGATATCATCATTATCAGTACCTGTGGCACCAGATTCAGGTTCCCTGCTGCAGGACACCAGAGCAGCACCAGAACCTGTGGGAGGAAGACAGGAAACACAGTTTACAATGTCTACACAATGTTACCAGTGATGCACTAATGCACACATGCACACAGGCACACATGCACACCTGCATACATGCACACATGCACACGTGGACACATGCACACATGCACACATGCACACATGCACACGTGGACACATGCACACGTGGACACGTGGACACATGCACACATGGACACATGCACACATGCACACAGGCACACATGCACACGTGGACACAGGCACACATGCACACATGGACACAGGCACACATGCACACATGCACATGCACACCCTGCAGTATACACACAGAGCACTACTGAGTTACACTAGTATTACTAGCACTATCAGGACTATTATAGGTATTGTTAAAACACACTCACCAGCATGGATGGGCTGCCTTGCTGTAACACCGGAGGGACCTGCAGAAATGAGGAGATTAATGTCAGTGGGCACAACTGTGCCATTGATACTGCATATGATACAGTGCAGTAGTACACCAGTTGCCTTTCACATGTCAGCTGCTGATATTGGCAATATCACACCTGCACAATTACATACTATGTTGACAGCTACATACCATGGACACACCTTACACATGCATAAACTAACAGTGTACAGAACAGTCAAGTGTACATGTGGCATATTACCTGCATGCTCCATGTCGTGTTGCTGTGTGGATCCAGCCTCCATCATGATGCAGGTGTGTTGCTGTTGATGTTCTGGGGCTGGAGCCACAACACTTAGGAGTAGCCCCTCCAATCTGGTGAGGGGGGGATGTGTGGCCACCCCACCTCCTGTGGCGACCTGTTGCCTGTGGATATCCGATGCACGCTGACGGACATTTCTGATTAAATCACTGCAGTGATGTCATACCTGCCCATATGTCCTATTATGCATGCCAATGTCATTTACCCTACGGACAAGGTCTTGCCACAGTGCAGCCCTCTCCTGCTGATTCTGGCTGGTGCGGGAAAACAGTATGTCATAATCCCGCACCAGGCTCTGGTGTATCTCCTCATCTTCTGCTGCAGAGTAGGCAGGATTACGCTGACGTGCCATGTCCCTGGAAGAGAACACAAACAGGATATCAACAGACTATGTCAGCAATATATGGCACACATACTATACATGATACTCAACTGTAGTGATATACTACTACTCCCATATGTAGCATGTGTGTGTCTCTTGGTGGATACACAAGTACATGGCCAGATATCAGTGCTCAGCCAACACCTGTGCAACAATACCTGCCACATTCCATACAACATAGTAGCATGCCCCATCGGTCAGCACACTGAGACAGGTCCAATGCACAACCTCACTCTGGGGGTTCATACCAAGGTACTGTATGTGGAATGCCATCCACTAGTGTGATCTGGACACATATTACTCAGCCTGGATATACATATCCCACCACCACCACCACCAGCACAGTAGACTACTTTGATATATCTGTGATTAGACAGATATTCACTTGTTAGGACTGACATGGTATCCATGCAGCCCACTGGGCCAGTGGAAGCCACAACCCACACTGCTGACCCCTTTGCGAATGCTTCCCATGGACATCCCAAAGAATGCATGGAACATGCACACACATTTCTAACCCAGACCCTATGCACAAAGGTTAGGCATCCTGTCTGGTGGACCCCAGCCAAAGGCAGATTGTATAACGATAGAAGGAGGCTACTGCAGGACAGAGCAGATTCACATTAAGGGAAGGCATCTGTGGTCAGCACTGGTAATAAGCTATGGTCTCTCATAACAACATCCACGGCCTACTCTGGGAGGGAAATGGCCACGAACACTATAGATAACCACAAGGCCTTCTTCAGTTATGTTACACATATGGACCAAACGCCTCAGATATGCTCTGAGTTACTACACACCTACTTAACATTCACCGAACACACAGATATTGGCAACATTCTTGCAGACAGGTTCGGTGCACGTATCCCCCCTCCTTCTCCCCCACACTTAGAAATACTTATCACAGCTGAATGTAACCTCCCTATCATCTCACATGTCCAGGTGAGGGCCGCCCTCAGCAAAGCAGAACACACAGCATCAATGTGACCTGATGGTATCCCTGGATGTGTGCTATGTGAACTCCAAGAGGACATACAACCGCATATAAGACTGATATTTAACCTTGGCCATACTACGGGATATGTACCTGAACACTGGCATACAGCAACAGTGGTCCCACTCCACTAAGGAGGCACCTCTACTGACCCTGGGAACTACCGCACCATAAGCTTAACCAGCCTGGTCTGCAAAGCTATGGAATGATTCAGTATGGGACACATATACAGCGATATTGGGTACCTGCAGACACTTGTTCCCAGCCAGTTTGCCTTTGTGATGGGCTGATCCTGCCTTTTGAACCTGGTTGACCTTTCAAAACAGTCACTACAGCCATTGATGAGGGCAACGCAATCCATACAGCCTACCTGGACTTGCCTAAGGCCTTCAACACAGTACTCCACTCAGGCATCATAGACAAGCTCATTAGCTTACATGTTACTACATATGTCACATGATGGGTTGCACACTGGTTGACATACAGAATCCATAATATCGATATTGCAGGAGCCATGTCAGACTCAATGCCAGTCACATGTGGTATCCCACAGGCCTCTGTCCTAGGACCCCTCTTGTTTGGCATTTATTTCTCAGATGTAAAAGCAAACATGTGCGGGTTGGGGATGACAAAGTTCCCAGATGACTGCAAACTAAGCACCATAGTCGTTACACCAGCTGACACACACATCCTACAGACAGGCCTCACTGAAATGGAAAACTGGTGCCAGGATCATGGCCTAACACTGAATGACATGTAATGTATAGTCATCCCCTTTGGGTGGAACTACGTGCACACAACATATCACATGGACATACCTATAGATACAGACCTATGACACATATGGAGGGTTCACAGTATGTAGACTATTAACTTGTTACTTTACATTACCTGTGTTTGTCACAGCTGGTTGTGTTACCGCTTCTACAGCTTCCTGCTGCTGCTGGCCCAGCTTGGTACTGACACTGCTGACAGCTTCAACTTAGTTTGTGTACCGTGTGTTGTTTGTGTTCTTATTTTTTTTTTCTTTCTCTGTCTCTCTCTCTCTCTCTCTCTCTCTCTGTCTGCCTCCAGACAGTGCAATGAAAGTATTGCATGTGTGGAGTGTGAGTACAGGATGCTTTTGTAGGTATCTGCATAAGTCCATGTGATGGCCTCTGCACCAATTGTAAGCCAGCATTTGCTAATTGCATGCAGCCAGTTGTGTACTGATTGCAGTTCTCACTGTGATTTCAGGACAGTGCTATAAAAGGGTATGTGAGATAGGCATTGCCCTTTCAGATTGTAAGGCGGGACCATGCTGGTATGCTGTGGACACTGTTCTGTGAGTGTAAAGGTTAGTATCTCTCTCATGATTCAGGCTGTGTTGTAGATTCACATTTCTCCATTCCTCTCTCCTGTTTCCTGTAGTAAGTGTGTATGCACACTGACACCTACAACTATATATATATATATATATATATATATATATATATATATATATATATATATATACATACATTTATATATGTACATTAACTGACATTATTACCTACTAGCTACCAACTATCATGGCTGTTTCTGTTCACACACTACTATTATGGAAATCCACTAGTTTTGACAGTAAGTATAAATGACATGCTTTGTGTACTACACATCCTATATTCCCATTACATTCATTCCTACTATTACATGATATATTTATTTTAGCACAATGTTCTTGTATAACAGTCACGGTGTAGTGGTAGGTCATGCAGACTACTGTTTCCGAGGTCCTGGGTTCGGGACTGACAGTGGGATTTTATTTTGCTTTTGAACTGACTACAGGACCTGTCACTCAGAGTGACTAAGGCACTTTTAAGCAGTTGTAACCGGGTTAGCGCTGGTTTGCGCGGAACTCCCACATGCACACTGGTGTTCAGCTCCGCGCACACCCGCTTACAACTGCTTAACAGTGCTTACTCTGGCGCACCCGCGCTATTTTCTTTGAAAGAAATGAAAATGGGGAGACAGGAAAGTGGTGAAAAAGGGGTCACAAAGAGGGTAAGACAGTAGGGAAACAAGCTTGGGTTTTGCAGGAGGGATGTAGGTAAGGCCTATACCTGCCCATTTCTTCATCAGCAACAGCTGTGCATATGTATGTAATTTGGTGTGACATTTGAAACCTTCCACCCCTGAGAGAGGTGTCAGGACAACAATAATATTTGTTGTACAGCCAATTGTAATTGATAGTTACCATGTCCAGTAGACATGTGTGCGGAATGGGCAGCTATGTATGGGGTGTAATTTTTTTGTGGGTACAGAGTGCCCTTTTTTTTCAGGTGAGAGTGGTATGTCAGGTGAAGGAAGTCAGTATAGCTGGGGAGGTAGGTTGGGTAGGTCAACAGACAAGACAAACAAGACGCATACAGGGGCGGTGTATGACACATGTGGGGGGGGTTACACAATTGACGGGGATGGATGTTTGGATATCCAGAGCCCATGAGCCCACAGATGGCAACAGTGGAACTGATATCCCCACCCATGGGCAGTTGCCACTGTTCCTTCACTGCCCAGGATGGGGCTGTGCTGGTGGCTGTGTAGGCCGGGCAACAGGCATGCCCGTAAGTTGTGCCACCTGTGCCTCAAGCTGGCATAGGGGCCCAAGAACAAAGTCCCGGATCTCCCTACGCACCACAGTCCGGACGCTACGGAGGGTGAGTGGTGGTTCTCCTCCGCCACACTTGCAGAGGGATGGGCCCCATCCCCTGCAGTGCTTCCACCTGCAGGTGGCACAGGGCCACCGGAGGAGGGTCCAGACTGGGCACTAGTGCCAGGTGCACTCGCCAGCTGAGGTGGGAGAGGTGGGTCTGCTGGAACCCGCCTTCCTGTCGCCCTATGTTTTGCATTATGTCATGACAGTTTGGGTTAGTAACATACAATACCATTCGCAATTAGTTGTAACAGCATGCATTAGTATTCCCATTAACCAAACACCCAGATATTCACACCATTGAACAGCGAGCATATCACATGCATAATTTGAACAGCAATACACAGTCCAACAACATGCAGGGTTGATTGATGGCAACAGGCCATCAGGTTTGGATGTATGAACAGGGCAGATGCATCAACGTACATGCAAATATTTATGACCCAACAGGACAAATGTCCAGGGGTGTTAATTGTGATTGCACATACCAATTTCACGTGGAATGGATTATATGTGGTTATAGGGTGGGGTGAAGAAAATATTATTAACACCTTTGAATACCAATACATATGCTGTACATTTCTAATAGCTGCAGATATATACACATTACTGTTCTAACTACAGTTTCCTATATGATAACTACTTCAATTTGGTGATAGGACTGTTACTGCTACATCAATATACATTTTATTGTTATTCATACACGTTCATATCTGGCTTTGTTCAGCTACATCATCCTGCTACATTTGCTTTATATAGCTATGAACAACTGTGGATGTTTGGTATTTCAGACAATCATACTATCTGCATATTGTAGACTGAGAGCAACATATCCAGATTTTGGGATACACATTCCAGCTGCAGCAACACTTTGAACACATTTCGCAGTTTGGTTCTACTTGTCACATTAATTTCATTCTGTACTGACTGCAGTATACTTTATTCAGGGGTTATTACTACTTTATTGGTGGATTCATAACTCTTTCTCACACTCTCTCACTTGTTTTCATTTTACTATTCAGGATGGTACTTACTTCTAGGCTTTATTGACATGTTTTACCTGTAGTTATTACAATCCTTTCCAGCAGTCTCACTTCTGTCATGTTTCAGTATTTCAACAGGGATATATTTCACACATGTGATTTGCTCATCTTCTGCAGCTGTACTTTTCAGCCTGCTGCAGGTTGTGTACTATTATATTACAGGTGGAGCATCTTTATTTCAGACTTTATTTCAGACATTTTTATTATTCTGTTTGGATTACAGACTGCAACACACTTTTGTAATCAAGCAGTACTTGCAAGCACTCTTACACTGTTACTTGCACATTTTACTACTTAGTGACTACACTGCACTCTTTTGCTAACTGTCATACTTTTATATTTCTTTACAGTTACTGGGAGTGGATTGCTGATCTGCCTGGTGGCGCAACCGCACCAGCCTATTGCCATAGGCTCTGTGGTTCACAGAACGGACACCTGCAGCTGTAATATAAATGAAGTAATATTGGAATACACATCTCCATAATATCAGCTAGTTTAATTTCTTACATACATAATTAAATGTAACTTACTCAGTAGTGGGGCATTGGGCATTTGCCGGGCCTCCTGGATCCAAAGGTTTAATTGGTCCTGCTTACGTCTCTTCAGGTCTGCATGGTGGTGACAGACCTGCTCACCAGTCCTTGGAATCCCTGTGGCACTGGTGAGATCATGAGCCAACCTGTCCCATGCCTCAGCCCTATATGCTCCCCACAGGACCTGGCCCTGCATGAGTTGGGCCTCATGATTGTGGACTAGGAGCCAGACCATGTATCTGGACTCCTCAACGCCCCACCTCTGTGCTCGAAAGCAACTACCCTCACCTACTCCTGACATTCTGGCTGCAAGTTAGTTCTGCAATCGTTTAAGCTGTGTATTCACGCCTATGGGGCTTATATATGCCGTTTTTCCCGCACTTATCTGTGATTGGCCATTTTGGAATTGTATCAACTTCACAAAACCTGCTTTGTCATGCTCCACTTTCTATTCATTCCTATATATTTGCTATTACTGCATTTCTAAGTACAGCTGTCATGGCTTAGTGATTCAGTACCTTGACTATGGTGCATGGTATCCTGGGTTCGAACCTGGCCACTGCTTTTTATATTTTATGACTGTCTAGACAGGCTAGGGGGTATGTCTGTGTAAAGGCAGTTTTGATACAGCTTGCTCAACGTTGCCCATCGGTTAGCTTGTTGGCGCGGTGCGCAGCTCCGCACAAACAGGTTATGCTAGTTTATGCTTCATTTGGCTGTCAGCACACATATTACGCTCAGCTCAGCTAGGGGCACACAGTTTCAGCGTGTTAAACCACTGCTCACCTACGGGCACTCATTTTACACCTGTTAAACCACTGCTCACCTACGGGCAGATGCACTCACCTTGTTAAACTGTAGCTCAGCTATAGGCACATGTGGCATTTTTTATTATTTTATCTCACATTTCTTCAAAATAAATGGCCTATTTCATTACATTTTACATAAAATATAATTTTATATGTGTACATATTTGTCAGGGACTTGTTTCGTGCTTATTTTACTAAAAATAAAAATTGATGTTGTGGGGGCTCGAACCATGACTGCCTGCTCTTCAGCCGACGTCTCTACCGCTACACTATTGCTTCTTGGCTTACTTTGCATATTTAGTTCTTATATGCTTTTCCACTGACTGCTAACTGTGGCTAAGCTACGGGCACGCCGGCGCAAACGAGCGCACTCACGGGCAAACATTTTTACAATTTTAAAAAAATATATAACATGTTCAGTTATATATTTTATGTTCATAGTCTGTGGGGGCATGTGTTGTGTTGTGTTTATTCACATTTACATGGACTCTGTCGTGGGTGTTTACTTTGAGCACTTTTACTCTTCTGGGGCGTGTCTGCTTGCAGGGCTCGGCCTACGGACACACCCCCTACTGTCTTCCACGGACCGTGTTAGCCTTAGGTGTGATTCAGCATGCCCTCATGCATATGCATGACATGCTGACGTCACACTGTTTAACTGCAGCCTCCGTGTAAGCCTTGTATCTCTTACACGGAGGCTTTGTGAATCCTGCCCATAGTCTTAATTCCATGCATGATATAATTTATCTCTAATGTTAATAAAACTCTTTCTACTTCTAACTGAGGAAGTTGTGTTTCCAGTTCCTGTGTATTACTCTTTGCTGTTGTTCATATAGTATGTTGCCACAAACTTTGAGCCAACAGTTTGGTTGCTCTCTGGTTATTATCAGAAAATAGTTGCTTTAAAACATTGCTCCATGTTCATTCACATTTTCTAAGTACTCTTTCAGTCATTCTAGCTTCTTTGCTCTTCAGCCTGTTGTGCTCCACTTATTTTTATTTATTTATTTGCTTCTGCACATTCCTCACTTTTTGCAAGCCCTCTAGATACCTACTGAGACTATTATTCCTTATCTCATTTGCCTTTTTGGGACTGCATTTCTAATCTTTAATTTACAACTGTCACAATCCTTTGCAAACCATTAACAGCTTGGGTTCAACTCTAATAACATTTCGGTTAATGCTTAACCTAGCCAATCATTAAATGGGTTCCTTCCCAGATGAAATACTAGAAATTGCAGTGTTTACTACATTATATTTTACTTGTTAACAAAACTTGGAAGACTTGCATGATCTAGCACTATTACCTGATGATTTTTCATGGATCAGACCATGTTACAGTTATGTACTGAATCTTGCCCAGGATCCGTATTTCACTGGGAAGTGTGTATATTCCACTTCATTCTAATTTTCATTATATCAATAAGTCCATATACATATGCATCATTCTCTAAGCTTCTTCCCTCGGATAGTATTCTTTGGTATCTCAGCCCTCCAGAGATGTCATCCCTATTCTCTACAGTGTTACAGTCTCCTGCAACAAGGCCTTAATGTCTGCCATTATATTCTTCATGTCCTGTCTTACTGCTTTTGTTGGAATATATAGTGTAGCCAGTGTAATTCTTATACCCTGCCAATAAGCTCTCAACACTATAAATCTTCTTCACCTGTCCATTCATTTCTTAATCTTTATTCCTATACTCTTTTAATTAATATTAAGACCCATTTCTTTCACCTCCTTCTAATCCAGAAAGTAAATCCTCCTTCTCACTTTTCTTACAAAACTTTCATGTTCTCTGTGATTCAGGTGATTTTCCTGTAACATTATTATCTGTGCATTATTAATGCAACCATGCCAGTTTCTTCACATGCTTTTTTTCTTACCTACAAGTCCATTAAAATTTCAACTCATTAAAACAAATTATGCCACAGTACAGTTTATGTTGTATTATACTTAACTTAGGTTGCCTGTTACAAACTAGAACTTTGTAGTTTTTTTCTGTCCCTTTTTGTGTCATTTTACATATGTTTGTGTAACCAACTGAACCTGATCTCTTACTAGAAAACGCAGTTTCCTCCATACCCAGTAAATAATCATCCAGTTAACTACTTAACACATTTTTGCAAAACAATAGTGTTGACACCACATACAAAACAAACAACGGTACACATCTAGTGATTTTTGATCTCTCTTCTGATCCTTTGGACTTAGAAATGGATTATACATTTCTGATATGTTGGTTTCATTTAACTACGGCAGTTTATTTTTGACGCTGTTCCCCTGCCTTTGTGTTGCTAGCTAAACAGTCTATCTGGAATCTTTCATATTCATTTCTACAGCTATATTTAAAAATGTGCACTGGCTGCATGATGAATAATCTCCTTTCACCTTTCATTGTGTCTCAAAATCTGTAACAAATATGTCATGCTTTACTATGAGCCACACTGATTCCACCCTCACAAGCAAGCACATTTTATCAAGGAAAGGAGGAATCTGTATTCCAAGAGTGCCAGAGGCACACGATCTACAGATCAAGATGGCTTACCTCTAAGTCCAATAAACCATTCATTTCATTTTTTGTCACATTCATTTTTTTCAGTGCTACTGATTGTAGTAGTTTTAAAACATTTTCAGGTGTTCATATTTTACATTTTCATTATTAAACAGCCTCCTGCATTTAACCAACTTTCCTCAGTCAGTGATTCCAGGGCATTATGTTTGTGAATCGTGCTACCTAGCTTCCTTTCAGTTAACATACTTCTCATTAACTTTGCATGTATTCCTGCACCTGGTGCATGCATTACCAGCATTAACTTTAGGGTTCCTATCAGTTCATTGAAACTTCAGCAGTTCGAACACCATATGTTCGAACTGTGTAGTTCGAAATCCGATTATTGCGAAGCCTTGGAACACCAAATTCTTTCCCAGGGAAAGAATTCGGTGGGCCATTTCTGTGGCTTTGCTATTTTCAGCACTGTGGTGAAAAGTTATGGGTTGGGTTCAAGTAAGTGTGCGATTGTGCGGATGTTAGGGTTAGGTGAGTTAGGGTTGGGGTGCAGGTGAGGTGGGTGTGCGATAGTGACTGACTGTAGGGTTAGGGCGGAATAGGTGAGTTAGGGTTAGGGCACAGGTCAGGTGAGTGTGCGATAGTGATGGACCTTAGGGTTAGGGTTTGGGTTAAGGTAAGTGGATAGATAGTAGTGTATGTACAGTTAAGTGTAAGGTTAGATGTAGGATTTTAAGTGTATGTGTGTGGATTGCTGTTTTTTTTGGTCTGCTTGTGTTGTGTGTGTGCTTCTTGTTCTAAGCCTTTGATGGTTTTGCACTTCGAGGTTAGAAGTTTGAACATATGGTGTTTGAACTTCTGCCGTTTTGTCGAAATTATATAAACCCTTAACTTTATACTATATAGTATTGTCTATTGCTTTTCATCCTATAATATATTATTTGCCTTTTTCATTCACTAATGACTTACTTTATTTCCCCCTTCCTTCTGCAATATCATAGTACCTTTATTAAAAGCACCATAAACATAGTTTGTACTTTGATAGCAGGGTCTGGGGATTCATGAAAGGGCCAGACAGAAGCTGGACAGCTCTTTCTAAAAAGGCCCTACTACCATGATGCAATATTTTGCAATTCACAATGAGGAAAGACCTCATTATTCGCTAATTTATATGTCTCTGAATAACTGATATTGCTCCCAGGTTGCCCCTGAAAAGGGATTGTGGTGTCCAGTGGTCCTACCTTGTTAAAAAAGGGTATTATTATCTAACTTGCAAAAGGAGATATAGGGGAAAGGCAGTCAACTCAGGGACAGGTATGGGGGACTGTGCACTGTGTGTGTGTGTGTGTGTGTGTGTGTGTGTGTGTGTGTGTGTGTGTGTGTGTGTGTGTGTGTGTGTGTGTGTGTGTGTGTGTGTCTGTCTGTTTGTGGGCATGCACCTATGCCAATACAATGCAGGCACAGCAGTTAACTGCTGTGATGTGCAGATCAGCAATGACATTAACCACATAAACCTTTGCATCTCCAACATTTAAGATCTTTCCTTCACAATATAGAAAGAATATCCTCCTGTAGCTGATATATCTACAGTGTAATCAGTATGCCTTGGCTGCTTTCTCAGTCACAAGTTGGGTATATTTACTATATGTTCTCTCTATTTTAACATTGTTAATTGAAACTCCGGTCCATGTAATGAGGCATTTTCTCATACGTCTTTACAAGTCGTCTCTTCATTTTGTTCTGGTACTGCTGTAATGCCCAAGTTGTTGCTGAATGACCTAACCTTGTCTCAGGTACTTTCTGTTTCATTTATTCATATAATTGCTTTTCCATTTTTTGTTTTCATCACTTCTTTAGCATTCAGCCATTTCATCTGAATGCCTGTTTAAACACCTTCTATGTCCTACGGTCTTCTTTTATTTGTATGCATATATTCCAACAGGGACCTATTTACTCTGATAATATCGGTCAATCTTTCTAGGGTGAAGAGCTGTCTCCTTCAGCTGCCATTACCATCTGTTTTCCAGCTCTGCTCCAACTTGCTGCTTTCAGTCACCCTCTGTGTTTTGACAGCTGATCTCCCCTTTGCTTCACTTTTTCTTTTCCTTTTTTTAAAGAAACATCTTTATTAAATTATCACGCATGACATAGGCAATCATACATTTATATAAATGAAAACAAACCATACTAATGTAATTTTAGTTGTAAACATTATACATCAGAAACCATATTGACATAATTTAGTTGCAACCATTATACATCACTTATAATCTATCAAGTCATTGTCTGTGAAACATTACATAGCTCATTCAAATCCTGCCTTCTTTTAAACCTTGTTCCTCCTCTGCATGTATTGTTCCCACAATTCCCATTTTTTCTATGTAATTTGCTCCTACCCTTTTCTAAAGATCCCAATTCCAGTTGTTTAATCTCTGTTACTATATTCACTACTTCTAGTACAGTTGGTTTAGACTTTGATTTCCATTTTCTAGTAATTGCTTTTTTGACAGCCACCATAATTAGACTCAGCAAGGCCTTAATATGTGTAGGTAATTCCAATTCTGTATCATAGCTCAGAAAATCATTTCCTTTTTTCATTTCCTTGTGGACCTTCTACACATTATAGACATTTAAACTGTGAATTTCTGTTAACAATTTACAGTAGGATGCAGGCTTTCACTAACTGAAACAGTTCACTGCCCAGAGTTTTGTTTTTAACTGCTTACACTACTGTCATGATCATCATCTTGCAACTCTCCCAACCACACAGTTTTTTGCATGTACTTAAAAGGTTTCCAAGTCCTGTAAGATGAGTCAAGCTTCTGTGGTGTAGGGGGTTGGGAGTCTTTCCAGAAATGCTGTGTTAAAGGTACAGTCTCTAAAGTCTCAAGGACTCAAGGACTAGAGGAATGCCTAGTAGCTGTGACTGGATCCAGGCCCAGAAGGTTTATATACCTTTTAAGGGCCAATGTGACTTCTTTATGTCCCATTTAAAGGACTTTATTAGTGAAAGGGTCTTTCCAAATTATATGTCTTCAGGTGGTGACACAGAGGACAGACAGTCTTCATCACAGTTTCATATCATAAGGAGGAAGATATCTGGGACATGTAGGTGACATTTTCCTCTCCCTCAGTGTCTGATAAATCTGTCTTTCTCAACAGTGTAGCCTCTTTTTATAAAAAAAAAAATCAACCGCAGATGTAGATGGTTGTAAAGAAATTATCTGTTTGAGATAAAGGAAAATAAATCCATGGCCATCTTCTTCCTGTCTTGAAAAGGAACAGGTCCTGGGATATTATCTTCCATCTAGCAGTTGGTGGTGGGGTCTGTTGTAAAGATAGACATGCAGTCCTTAAACATTGGAGCCTCCCATATGTTGGTGGCACTTTCTGAAGTACCAGGGCTAGCAGTAGAGTCTATCATAGTTCTTTTTAACTTTGGGCATCCTCTTTTATTAACACCACAGAGACATCTCTCTCCCTTGGCAATATCATGAATTGTGGTGTGGATTTGAATACCTAGAAATCTGCCTCTGAACTGACTGTGTCTATTGTGCTTTCGTTGGCTAGGAGAATGTATAAGTTTTCCAAAGGTATGGTGACCCCCACAAAAGCACAGCTAGAGGCCTTGGTAGTGACAGGCATCAGAGCTGGAGAGGACTGCATAGGTACTACTACCACATGGCCAATGTCTTTGGGTCTAGGAATTCCATTGAGGAAGGTAGCAATGTCCTCAGTCTCCACTTTTACCTTCTCATGATGGGCTGGCTTCTGTATATGCCTTTTATCCTTTGCCAGGACACCTGATTTGGATGGTTGATAACAGTCATAATAAGTTCTGGAGTCTGACTTCTGTTTGTGCACTTAGGTCTGAAGCATTTGTTTTTCGTAATTTTTTTCTTTTTGCCAATGCTAGTATAGATACCACAAAAACATGTCATAGAATGGCATTACGTAAAAGCAGCATTTGGAATGAAATTGTAATAATGGAGTTGGAGCCTGCATGTGTACCTATTAATTTTCTTTGCAGAGCAGACATAAACCTGAAGCCCAGTGATATCAGCAACCATCTTGATACATTTCAAAATGCATGACTTTGTTTAATCAAATCCAAGTCTTCAGTACCTCAAGGACTTTAGCATGCTAGGCCTGTCTTAAAGAACTGCTTCTTTAAGTTTTTTGCAAATATTCATTAGTTCAGTAATGCTATCCATCCACCTCAGCTCTGTTACCCCTTCCTTTTATTATCATGCTTTCCTAGCATCAGAGTGCTCTCCAGTGAATCCTGTGGTTGAAGTCTTTTGAGTATTAGTTATTCTATCAGGCATTCTAGTGAACAGTCTGCATTTATTTTCTTAAGTACTGACCTTTGCAAGCAATAGAATTCTGAAAAGTTTTCCCCAGCAGTAAAGTTCAACACATATTTCTAAGATGGCTGCACAATGATCAACAAATTGATTTCAGCTCCCAGTGTGAAAGAAAATTTAGTCAATGGCTAATACTTACACTGTCTGAATACCAGCAAAGAAAAAATGAGAGAACCTGAGAAAAAAAAAATCAACCAGAAAAGGAGAAGTGAAAACTCTGGCTGGAAGAATCCTGCTGCTATTCAGCAAACTGCAGTTCTAAATTTCATATTTGGTTCAGGAGATTGCTTCTTGTAATGTAGAAGATTAAATAAATAAAATATTCAGAGGTTTTAAAAATAAATGAAACACTGAAGGGCTATATCAACTTGAATCAAAAAGACTGGAAAAATAGAAGAAGCTTTAACTAACTATTCAGATGAACTGATAAAACTGTAAAAATCAGAGGTTTAAATGAAGAAAACACCGAGTATGTGGTTTTTCAAGAATAGCTGTTTCAAAAATGGATTTAAAATACAGATCACACAAGAAAAACATATTTTCTGATGTAGCAGAGAAACTGGAAGGAACAGACTATATTAATTTTATGAAAGTACAAGTAAGCAACTGGACTGGTGTTCCACAGCAGGATATGTTAATCAAAAGGGCTCCAAACTTGTCCATGAGAAAGCAGTCAAAATGTACATTGGTATGGGACTTCCAAGATGGCTGCACGTTGATCAACGGCTTAATTTCAGCTCTCCCAACTTTCAAGAAGAAACTGAGAAATAGCCAGTAAAACTGACATTTTGGGTAAAATTCACTTACTGGCTAGTAAGTAGTATACCTGTATGCCAGCAAAGAAGAAATTTTAAGAACCACAAAAGCTGAAGAGAAAACTGGTTGGGAAGAATCCTGTAGTTTTTTGGCAAAAAACAGTTCAAGCTTCAGGTTTGGTGCAAGAGATGACTTCCAATACTTGAGGAAAAAATAAATCAAATGTACTCAGAGGTGATTGAAATAAATGAAACACAGAAGGAATATATCAACTCAAATAACAAAAGGTTGGAAAAATAGAAGAAGCTGTAAGTAGCTATTCAGATGAACTGATAAAACTGCAAAAATCAGAGGATGAAATGAAGAAAAGGCTGGTTGACTATGAGGTTTCTCAAGAAGAGCTGCCTGCTTTGTTTTCTGAGATTTTCTGATGTACCAAAGAAATTGGAAAGAACAAACTGTATTCATTTTAAGTAAGCATAAGACTAGTATTCCACAACAGGATTTGTTAATTGAAAGGGCACAGAGTGTTTGTGCCAAACCTGGTCATGAGAAAGTAGCCAAGACCTATATTAGTACAGCTCAATCATACCAGCAGAAAGAGTTGATCCTGACAAAACTGTGGAAAAATGGAAAAATATTAAAATTGGTGACAGCAGAATGTCTGTGGAAAATGATTATTCACTATACACCAGGCAGAACAGAAGTAAATTTATTCCAGCAATCAAGGATTGTCGAGAGACAGGTGTGAGATTCAAGATGCTCTATCCAGCTGTTTTCAAAATATTTTTTTCCTGGAGGATTAAAGGCATTTTTGGATGTACAATAGGCTAAAGATAAAATAAAAAGTTTATCCAAGTAAAAGTGAGCCAGGAAACAGAAGGACATTCTGATATTCTTTCTTCTGACAGTAAAGTTCATGGAGAGACTCTGTCAGTTAAACCTTTTCACTGTTCTAAAGGAAATGATTGAGAGACAAAAAAAAGCACAGGAGTTGACTAGAAGAATCAGGAGTACCTTGGACTTGAACCAGAGTCTGGTGTTGGGAAATTGAGATGAACAGGAAGAAGACCAGCAGCAACAAAATTAGTGAATAAATGAGATACTACAAATCATCAGTCACATTTATGAAATATGGCTTTGCAAGAAAAAGAGGTGAAAAAGACTAGACTTTAGTTGACTTTGTTAAACTTGTGGGTGGATTATAAAACATATACCTCACTTTATGTCATTAATGTTTAGGAGGATATTAAAAGGGAAAACAAGTAACTGTAAGTTAAATGATTATTGTTCTTAGTATTTGTGACCATTCATTGGTCCAAGTTATGCTTAAATAAGGTTAGGGAGTAACTCAGATTCACATGGAGAGTAACCCTGTTCCAGAGAGTGGACATTCTATGAGAAACATATCTGTCTCTCCAATGTGTCCTTTTATGTCAAAGGCAAAATTTAGGTCTTTTAATTTAGTTGTCCTGATGCTGTTGTTTTTGCGGATGTGCAAATGGTTTATCAAAACAAACCAAGGTCCAGGGATGCCTTGTATGCCAAGCAACTATCACTTCTTAGAAGTCTGTATTATATTGAGTAAAGAAACAGGTCTTGAGGCAATCAGCATAGGACATTGTGTTTATTCCCTGTATTCTATTGTAAGGAACTTTAGTGGACATTCCAGTTGCTGTATGTGTCTGGTCAGGTACATAACGAAGGGGGCATTATACTCTATGATGGGCCTGATGATTGCCAAGTATAGTGCTCAGATGACCTCTCTAGACCTAAATACCATGCCATTGCTTATAAGCTGAGCAACATAGAAGGTTTTCTGACCACCTTGGACATATATTGGTCAAAGCCTTGGTTACTATCTACATGAATTCCCAGATCCCTGACTAGTGAACCAACTTTTACAGGTGTTTAATTGATAACAGTCAGCCAAGTGGCAGACTTCCCAAAAGGTAAAATAATGCATTTAGTAATGATTTTTAAGCCATGGCTTTGGCACCAAGCATTTGCCTGTATTAGACCTTGGTAGATTCAGTGACTGCTACCAGTTTGCAATCACCTACAAACTTGATCAGCCCAAGGCATTTGGCATTGGCTTTGACATCAGAGAAGCAGACTTTAAACAGGAGTGGGCCCACCACAGAGTCCTGGGGGACTCCACTGTTGATCGGCCTCTATGTGGAGATGGCCTCACTGATTCTACCCTCCTGGGTCCTATCAGCATGTTAAAAAGGGGGGTTATACCTAGTTCCATAAGTTTGTTGACAATGCCTGAGGGGTTAGTGTATCAAATGCTTTAGCTGCAGTTAAGTAGGCAGTATACACAGTTTTTCCCTTATACATTGCCTTAGTGGCCATTTCAAAGAAGTCCACCAGATTCAGTAAACATGACCTTCCTCTGACAAAGCCAAACTATGATGGATCCAGTTTCTAGCGGTCTCATGTCCTTGTGGATAATTTCCATGATAATTCTTTCCATGGCTTTGCAAATAAGACTACTCAGACTAATGAGTCTGTAGTTTCCAAGATTTGCTCAAGGTCCTCCATATGAAGGGGGATGCCCATTGCAGTCTTCCATTCATGTGGCACAAAGTCTGTTTTAAGGCTATAGTTATTAAATAATGATTCTGGGGGTCCTGACACATCATATTTTAGACTATACATAAGGCATCCTGTGAGGGTCCACTGAGGTTGTGTTCTTGGCTTTAGTGAGTGCAGCCAGTATAGCCTCCCTAGTTATAGTTGGAGGGATTATGTTTGAGGGTATTTTTGAGGGGATAGAGGAGTGAGAGGGTGGTATTATCTGACTCCATGTAGGTGGCTCCATTCACAGCTAGCTCTCCACTTTATGTACAGCCTTTGAGGTTATAGACATTACTATAGAAAGCTTACTAGTTATCCTTGCCTTGGGGGACTATTTTTATCTCATATTTGGCTTTGACAGACCAGATTTTCTCTGAGTTGTTTGTTTTCCAGACAAACAGGATATATCTCTTTTATATGGATTGTTTTATCAGTATGGATATAGAAAAGCCACTGGGTCAGCTACTATCTATAGAAAGTCTGTTTGAAGGTGGTTGGCAGCTAAAGAGATTGGTTTTAGTTTCATTCAAAGTTTTCTTAAAGCAGAGGCAGAGACCAGGAGGAATAAGCATAAATATGATTGCTTAGTAGAGGATAGGCAGAGATGGAGCCGTGAAGTGTTATTATTCATAAGAGTTAGTATTGTGCAAAGAAGAAGTTGAGCTGAGATATTACTGAGTCAGTATTGTTAGATGTAGGATAAGGTGTGGTGGATTGGCCTGGGAGCTATGCTAATGCAGGCTCTTGGTCAGGTGCACTAGATGCACAGAGGCGAGGTATAAGGATTGTGTGCTTATGGCTATACTGCATCTGTAAACTCCTGACATCAGTAGTAAGAGTACTACTGTGTATATCACATACATGGTGCTAACATGAACAGAGGCTGCGTGCAGGAGGGATGCAAGACCAGGGCCTTGTAATCTGCATCTCCCACTCAGACTGTAGATGTCACAGGTATCAGTGACCCACTACTCTGGTCTCTGTTTCACCTCTCTAGAGTGAAATGTTCATTCTTGGGCTCCGTTCACTACCTGTTTAAAGTCTGCTTGTTCATCCAGTCTTTGTATGTCATCGGTAACATATTAGGTCTCGCACTTCAAGGGTCTATGTTATAGATGAAGGCTGCAGTTTGACTCTTGCTGATTTGGAGTTGATAAAATAGCTGCTGGAAATATGCTGTCTGAGGCTTGGGTAATGTGAATTGGGCATGGGTTGTGGTGAATGTCACCGCTAAGTATTATGGATTTGGAGATGTGATGGCACAGGTATATCTTGAAACATGCATTTCTTTATAATTTCATCTCAGTCACTGTAATCTTAATACATACCAACCAGAGGTCATAAGACCTTTTGAATAACTGTGATGTATATAATGCTAACTGTGAGTTCAATATAAGAAAGTGTTTATTACAGAAGTAGCTTTAAATGTTGTAGCATCTCTCCATGTCAAGCAGAGTACCTTGTTAATTCTATTTAAGCACAACCTGGATAAATGGATGGGGAACAGGAAATATACCACTGGGATTCCACCTGTGTCCCTGCTGGACAGAAACATCAGATGCTGACTTGTAGGAACATGGGCTAAATTCTTAGCTAGGCTTGCAAGGGCCTCAGGGCCAATAGCCTAGTAAGTTCCTATGATCCTATGATTATAAGTATGTTACACATAAAAAGCTCCTGGCATGGGTATTGACCTTGTGACATATTTGAAGAAACCATTAGTAAAACTGGCCATAATGATGTATTTAAATGTTTACATACATATATATATATATATATATATATATATATATATATATATATATATATATACATATGTGTGTGTGTGTGTGTGTGTGTGTGTGTGTGTGTGTGTGTGTGTATGTAAATGGAATGAAGACACCCACTAGAGAACTGTATTGTAATGAAGTGTAAATAAGATAAAATATCAATGCAGTCACCACGGCCAGGGTACAGATTCCAATTTAAAACAACAGATAACCTCTTTTGGATCCTTGAACCAATCCTTCACCAGATCTGATAAATAAAATATAAAAATATCTGGAAATATGCTGTCTGAGGCTCGGGTAATGTGAATTGGGCATGGGTTGTGGTGAATGTCACCGCTAAGTATTATGGATTTGGATTTGTGAAGGCACAGGTATATCTTGAAACATGCATTTCTTTATAATTTCATCTCAGTCACTGTAATCTTAATACATACCAACCAGAGGTCATAAGACCTTTTGAATAACTGTGATGTATATAATGCTAAGTGTGAGTTCAATATAAGAAACTGTTTATTACAGAAGTAGCTTTAAAAGTTGTAGCATCTCTCCATGTCAAGCAGAGTACCTTGTTAATCCTATTTAAGCACAACCTGGATAACTGGATGGGGAACAGGAAATATACCACTGGGATTCCACCTGTGTCCCTGCTGGACAGAAACATCAGATGCTGACTTGTAGGAACATGGGCTAAATTCTTAGCTAGGCTTGCAAGGGCCTCAGCGCCAATAGCCTAGTAAGTTCCTATGATCCTATGATTATAAGTATGTTACACATAAAAAGCTGCTGGCATGGGTATTGACCTTATGACATATTTGAAGAAACCATTAGTAAAACTGGCCATAATGATGTATTTAAATGTTTGCATACATACATACATATATGTATCTTTTGGATCCTTGAACCAATCCTTCACCAGATCTGATAAATAAAATATGAAAATATCTGGAAATATGCTGTCTGAGGCTCGGGTAATGTGAATTGGGCATGGGTTGTGGTGAATGTCACTGCTAAGTATTATGGATTTGGAGATGTGATGGCACAGGTATGTCTTGAAAAGTACAGTTTTGTACCTACCATAAATGTAGATGTTCGAGTGCTAATACAGCTGCAGTCATAACAGATGGGTTCTCCTGCCATCAGGCGGGTCCTCGGTCGGCCGAATTCCAAAGTCTAGGTCCGGCGTCAGTTGTTGTCGCTTCTTCCCTGATGTCAGTGCGACAGGGGTATAAAAGAACCAGCTGACGCCATTTTCTTCAGTTTTTCTTGCCCCAGATGTCAGGTGCCCCCAGAAAGAAGGCAATACATAAAATGATGTAATAATGCAATGCAATATAATCAAAGACCAGTAGTTGCAAGCAAATACACCATAAAAGAAGACCCCTAGAGGGGAAGGAGGGAGGGAAAAGTACAGTTTTGTACCTACCATAAATGTAGATGTCCGATAGGTATGCATCTGCAGTCCTTACATATGGGTTGTCCTGCCTCAGGCAGCCCTTCGGTCGGCCGGATTCCAAAGTCTGGGTCCGGCGTCGGCTGATGTCGCCCCTTTCCCGACGTCACTGCGCCTGGGATATAAAAGCGTCAGCCGACGCCATCTTCCTCAGTTTTTCTTGCCCCAGATGCCAGTTGCCCTCTAAGTAAGGCTAAATTTGGAGAGAAGAATAAATTCCAAACATATACAGCAATAAAAAACAAATACACCATAAAAGATAACCCCAGCTAGCTTAAAAAAAGGGGTAGGTACCCAAAATGTACCACAGAGGGGTAGGAGGGAGGGAAACCCTGACTGCAGATGCATACCTATCGGACATCTACATTTATGGTAGGTACAAAACTGTACTATGTCCTTCAAGGATGCATCTGCAGTCCTTACATATGGGTAGAATACCATAGCCAAGCTGGGGGAGGTAGGAACTAAGAAAAGGATGGTGTAGCTAACATGCCCTGCAGGACTGCAGTAGCAAAGCCTGCCCTGGATCTGGAATATAAGGGCAAGTTGTAATGCTTGGAGAATGTATGCACGGAGCTCCATGTAGCAGCTTCTAAAATGTCCTTTGTAGCCACCCCTCTTAAGAAGACTGTGGAGGTGGCTGTTGCTCTGGTGGAGTGAGGTCTTATGTTAGCTGGCACAGCTTTCCCATGTAAGGAGTAACAGAACCGAATGCAATTTCCTATCCATTTAGAAATTGTCTGTTTGGAAATTGCTTTTCCTTGTACACCAGCAGCATATGCTACAAAGAGTTGGTCAGTTTTTCTGTAAGTCTTAGTTCTGTCCAAGTAGTAGCGCAACTGTCTGTGGATGTCCAAAGTATGCAGAAGTTTCTCTCCTTTATTTTGTGGATCTGGAAAGAAGGTAGGCAGGTGAATAGCTTGGTTCAGTGAAACCCTGGATACCACCTTTGGCATGAATGAAGGATTGGTTCTCAAAGAGACTCTGTCCTGATGAAAAGTGAGAAATGGCTGTACTGCCATGAGGGCCTGTAACTCAGATACTCGTCTTGCTGAGGTTATGGCCAGAAGGAAGGCAGTCTTCCAAGACAGGAATTGTAGTTCTGAAGATGCTGCTGGTTCGAAGGGAGGAAGAGTTAACTTTTCCAACATGAAGTTAAGGTCCCAAGTAGGCACTGGTGGTTTCCTTGGAGGGTTGATGTTTTTTATCCCTCTTAGAAACTGCCTTAGCAGAGGATGAGAGAATATAGGTGGGTCAGTGTTGTATTCTGCTGAAATAGCTGAAGCATGAATTTTTATGGAGGAATAAGAAAGGCCATTATGGAGCATTTCAGCCAAGTATTCCAGAATATGTGGAATGCTCATGATTGTCGGATCTTGACCCTTTGCAGTGCTCCAGGTACGAAATCTCTTCCATTTTGTTGAATATGCTTTTCTTGTGGAAGGTTGTCGGGCTTCCATAATGATATCCTGTACCCTCTTGGATAGTTTTTCCTGGTGAGGAGTCAAGGTATTCTCCAGGCTGTCAGCTGCAAGGTTTTTAGACTGGAGTGCAGAGTCTTGTAATTGTGCTGTGTCAGAAGAAGTGGCCATTGTGGTAGAGGCCAAGGTTTCGTGCGTGACATGCTCCTTAACAGTGGATACCAGTGTTGTCTTGGCCAGTCCGGGGCTATCAGAATTACTTTTGGTTGCTCTGTCCTGATCTTCAGTAAGACCTTGGTCATTAATGGCAGTGGTGGGAATGCATATACTGTTAGAGTATTCCAGCTGAAGGAGAGGGCGTCCACTTTCCATGCTTGAGGATGGTATGTCCTTGTGCAGAATTTCCTCAGTTGATGGTTGTGGTGGGAAGCAAACAGATCTATGTCCGGCGTTCCCCATGATTGTGTTAGCTGGAGAAAGATATCTGGGTGCAACATCCATTCGTGTGGATCCATGATGTTTCTGCTCAGGCTGTCCGCCAGTACATTGTCTTTTCCTGGTAAGAACTGGGATTGTAACTCTATATTGAGTTTTAGGGAGAGATCCCACAGATGCATTGCCAGTCTGCAAAGAGGGTATGAATGGGTACCTCCTTGCTTGTTTATGTACCACATAACTGTGGTATTGTCTGTCTTTATTAACAGTTGTCCTTGGTGCAGGAAGAACTTGAAGGCCTCGATGGAATGTATCACTGCCAGCATTTCCTTTTGGTTGATGTGCAGATGTAATTCTTTTTGTGTCCATTGTCCTTGAATGCATCTGCCCTCCATGTGTGCTCCCCATCCATGGTCCAAGGCGTCTGTTGTAATGGTTTGGCTGATATGTGGCTTGCTGAAAGTCAGGCCCATGTTTAACTGGCTTGCTTTTGCCCACCACAGGAATTCCTTTTGAAGGCATGGAATGAGGGGGATCAAGGTTTCTAGACTGTGACTGTGCTGAGACCATAGACTCCTTAGGTACCATTGTAGTTTCCTCATATGCAGCCTTGCTTGTGGAATCAGAAGAATGCAAGATGCCATGAATCCCAGGGCCTGCAGGATTTTCCTTGCAGTTAGTTGGGTTTGTGTTGTCAGATTTCTGAAATAATCCAGAAGTTGTGCTTGTTTTTCTTCTGTGAGAAAAGCCATCTGGGTGTTTGTATCCAGTTTTGCACCCAGGAAAATTATTCGTTGGGATGGAACAAGTCTTGATTTCTGAATGTTGACTGTGTATCCCAAGGCCTGTAGTAGTTGGATGGCATAGTTTAAATGTTTTACCAGTGTTTGCTGGCTGTCCGCTTGTATGAGGCAGTCATCCAGGTATGGGTAAATTTGAATCCCCTGAAGTCTGCAATATGCAATTACTGATGCCAGGCATTTTGTGAATACTCTGGGCGCAGTAGATAAGCCAAATGGCAATGCTGAGAATTGATATTGCTCTGAACCTGCAAGAAATCTGAGGTGTCTTCTGCAACTTTGTCTGATAGGGACATGCAGGTATGCCTCCTTGAGGTCTAGAGTTACCAGCCAGGACCCCTTGCCCAGCATGGGAAGGAGTTGCTGTAATGTCAGCATTTTGAATTTTGGCACGATGAGGTAAGTATTCAGTGTGGACAAGTCCAGAATAGGCCTCCATTGCTTTTCTTTTCTTGGAACAAGGAATAGTCTGGAATAAAATCCTTGGCCTTGTTCTGAGAGAGGAACCCTTTCTATTGCTTTCATTTGGAGTAGTTTGGCAATTTGTTTGAAAGCCTCTGCCCTTTGGTTTGGTGGCAGGTTTGGCATGCCTTGTCTTTTTGGTAATGTATGAAAATGGAATCTGTATCCTTTGTCTATTATTGCAGTATCCATTTTGTCCTTTGTAATGCTGTGCCAATTTCTTGAGAATAAAGATAACTTTCCGCCCAAAGGTGCTTCCAATTGAGCCCTGGCTGGCGGGGTCATGGTCAAGTCATTGAGGTGGTCCTTGTGTAGTAGTTGTAGGTCCTGTAGTACCTCTCTGGTTAGGAGGCTGCCATTGACGTCCTCTGTAGGAGCCTCAAGCTTGCCCTCTACTTCTGGCACGCCTGTTTCTGCCTCTTTGAAATCTGTCTGTGTCCGGAAAGGACCAATTCTTAGAAGGCCAATTTCTGATGAATCTTGGTGGTTGGACCTGTAGGAAATCTTTGACTGTTTGTACTGATTTAGCCTTTTCCTCAAATTTCTTTAAGACCTCTTGAGCCATGGAGCCAAATAACTTTTGCTTTTCCAGCGGAGCATCCAGAAGCTTTGCTTTAACATGATCTGGCAGCGATTGTTCCTTCAGCCAAGCATGTCTACGTATGACTGCACCTGTCATTGCTGACCTATATGAAGCTTCCAATTCATCATAACCACACTGCAAGAAATGGTTACTAACCTGCTGGGAGTTATGTACCAGATCCTGAAGTGCCTTGCGATCTAGGGGTTCAGGTGAAGATAGTTTTTTATGCAATTCATCTAACAAATACTCTTGGTACTGTATCATATGGAATTGACAATTTAATGCCCTCCTAGAAAGAGTGGAAGAAGTATACACCTTTTTACCCCATCTCTCTAAAGACCTAGACTCCCTTTCAGAAGGAAGTGGGTTCTTAGTAGTGGTGGTTGCAACCCCTTTTGGACCCTGGGAAATAGTTTCTGGGTCAGCAGAGTGGCCCTTGTAAAGGAAATGATGTGAGTCCGGGACCCTGTAGTACCTGTCGGGTTTGACAGGGGCCGGAGGAAGTGAGTCAGGGGAAATACTAGACTCAGAATACACATCATCAATGACATTTAAAACAGGAGGAATAGCCAAAGGTCTATGCTGAGGTAAATGCAAAAAAATCCTTAATCTCTTCCTGGAGTCAGAGAATTCCTGGCCCTGCCATTTAAAATGCTCTCTCATGGAGTGAAGGGTCTCCCCAAAGGAGAACTCCTCAGGAGGGGAGGCTGAGGGAATAGATTCATCTGCATCAGAATCCTCGTAGGCCGTAAAGGCCTCCTCCTGGTAGTCTGATAGGGCAGAGTCATCTGAGGCCTCATCAGAAGACTGGGGATCTGGCTGCTCAATCCTGGGCCTTTTGTCTTGAGGAGGATGAGAACCCCTGTCCGGATGTGGCTGAGAGCCCCTAATTAGGGAAATAAGGTCCTCAGCTAAACTTAAAATCTGTGAACAGGTAGTGGATCCCTGAGGAATAGCCTTGGGAGGGAGAGATTTGGGCTGTTTAGCAGCTTTAGCACGTGTAAAAGCCTTTATGGACATGGATGCAGGAGGCCTGGCTGCCCCACATGCTGGAGTAGTCTTATCCAGAGAAATGGTGTCGGATATTTCCAGAGCACCAGTTTCCGAAGGAAATTCTATGACCGACTCAGAGGAGGCCTCCGGGGACGAGGTTATCGGTTGAATGGTTTCGTCGGTCGGAAGCACCGAGGATTTGGTTTCAGCAGGGACCGAGACACTCACGATAGGCCTAGGCGTGGTTTCGGCCGAAACCACGGTCCACGTGTGTCGGTCCTTGTCCTTCCGTTTTTTGGGTAAATGAGGTGTCGGAAGCTCCAACGGCATATTGTAGCAGTATTTTTACCAAAAAAAATTCCTCTGCAAACTCCGCCCGACGCCTAAGAGTGTGTCTGTTGAAAGAAGCACAGGCTGCGCAGGCCGAGACGTCATGGTCTGGGCCTAGGCAGGGTAGGCAGTAAGAGTGGAAATCCTTATGAGGTATTTGTTTCCCACAAGTTATACAATTATTAACTTTAACCATTTGATCTGACATTGGCTGAGGCAAGAAAGAATCCCCAACGGGGTACTTAGCTTTTTGAAGTCTTCGGTTAGCTGGAATCACAGGAGCTGGCCGACTGGCACTTGCGAACTGCTTCTGCTTCAGGCACCGCGCGGCAAGAAAAACAGAGGAAGATGGCGTCAGATGACGCTTTTATATCCCAGGCGCAGTGACATCGGGAAAGGGGCGACATCAGCCGACACCGGACCCAGACTTTGGAATCTGGCCGACCGAAGGGCTGCCTGAGGCAGGACAACCCACATGTAAGGACTGCAGATGCATCCTTGAAGGACATCCTGGACTGCAGCTGTATTAGCACTCGAACATCTACATTTATGGTAAGTACAAAACTGTACTATGTTCATCGTGCATACAGCTGCAGTCATAACAGATGGGTAGAATCCCAAAGCTAAGAAAGGGGTGGTAGGCACTAGGTGGAGCTAGGAGGAGCCAAAATGCCCTGCAAGACTGCAGTGGCAAAGCCTGCTCTAGATTTGGAGTATAATGGTAGGTTGTAGTGCTTAGAGAAGGTATGCACAGAACTCCAAGTGGCTGCTTCTAAAATATCCTTGGTAGGAACTCCTCTGAGGAAGGCTGCAGAGGTGGCTGTGGCCCTGGTAGAATGAGTTCTAATGCCTGTAGGTACAGTTTTGCCATGAAAGTAATAGCAAAAGCGTATGCAGTGGGCTATCCATTTTGAGATTGTCTGTTTGGATACTGACTTTCCTTGAACTCCTACCGCATGGGCCACAAAAAGCTGTTCTGATTTTCTGAAAGGTTTTGTTCTGCCCAAATAATAACGCAGTTGTCTGTGGATGTCCAAGGAATGCAGTAATCTCTCCCCTTTGTTTTGAGGATTAGGGTAAAAAGTAGGTAAATGTATGGCCTGATTTAAAGCTACCCTGGATACCACTTTAGGCATAAAGGACGGGTTGGTACATAATGAAACTCTGTCCTGATGGAATATGATAAAAGGCTGGACAGCCATAAGAGCCTGTAGTTCTGAAACTCTATGAGCTGAAGTGATAGCCAGAAGGAAAGCTGTTTTCCAGGACAAATATTGTAAATCTGATGAGGCAGCTGGCTCAAAAGGAGGCAAAGTCAGTTTTTCCAGAATGAAATTAAGATCCCAAGCAGGTATTGGTTGTTTTCTTGGAGGTCTTAAATTCTTAGCCCCTCTGAGGAACTGTCTTAATAGAGGGTGAGAGAATAAAGGTGGATCAGTGTTGTATTCTGCAAAAATGGCTGAGGCATGGATTTTGATGCAGTAGAACGAAAGTCCACTGCTTAGCAGTTCAGCTAAATATTGTAGTATTTGAGGTAAATTCAGTTTTCCAGGGCACTGGCCCTTTTTCTCATTCCAAACACAAAAAACGTTTCCATTTTGCAGAGTAAGCTTTTCTAGTTAATGGCCTTCTGGCCTCCAAAATGACATCCTGCACCTCCTTGGAGAGCAGGGCCTGCTGCGATGCTAAGGAATCTTCCATGCGGCTAGATTGAGTGTTTTCAGCTGACTGTGAAGAGTTTTGAAGCTCTGCTGAGTTAGAAGAAGAGGCATTAGAGTCAGGGTCCATGGTGGGGAATGCGTCAGGCTCCTCAGGAGTGGGTACCAGTGTTGCCTTGGCCAGTCCGGAGCAATGAGGATCATCTTTGGTCTGTCTGTTCTGATCTTCAGTAGGACTTCGGGCAGCAGAGGAAGAGGTGGGAAGGCATAAACTGTCATTGATGTCCAACTGAAAGAGAGAGCGTCCACTCTCCAGGCCTTTGGATGGAAGATCCTTGAGCAGAATCTTGTCAATTGATGGTTTTTGTGGGAGGCAAAGAGATCTATGTCTGGCCTTCCCCATTCTTGGATTATTTCTGTAAAAACTTTTGGATGCAACTTCCATTCGTGTGGATCTGTGATATTCCTGCTTAGGTTGTCTGCCAGCGTGTTTTCCTTGCCTGGCAAGTACTGTGCTTGTAGTTCCATTTGTAAGTCCATGGCCATGTTCCAAAGTGACATGGCCAGTCTGCATAGGGATAAGAATGTGTTCCTCCCTGCTTGTTTATGTACCACATAACTGTGGTGTTGTCTGTTCTTATCAATAGCTGACCTGGTTGTAGAAGGTTCTTGAAAGCTGTAATAGCATTTATCACTGCTAGCATTTCTTTTTGATTGATGTGAAGGTGCTTTTCTTTTTGGATCCATTTGCCCTGAATGCACCGGTCTGTCATGTGCGCCCCCCAGGCGTAGTCCGAGGCATCTGTTGTGATGACTTGATTTGCTTGAGGCTTGCTGAATGGAAGACCTGTGTTTGTTTGGCATGCTTGAGCCCATCACAGGAATTCCTTTTGCAGACATGGAATTAGTGGTATTATTGTTTCCAGACTGTGGCTGTGTTGAGACCATATGTTTTTTAGGTACCATTGTATTTTTCTCATATGCAGCTTTGCACATGGGATTAGTAAGATGCAAGATGCCATGAATCCCAGAGCCTGCAGGATTTTCCTTGCAGTCAGCCTGGTGCAATTTGTCAGTGTTCTGAAATATTGAATTAGTTGCCCCTGCTTCTCTGGCGTGAGGTAGACCATCTGGGTGTTTGTGTCCAAATTGGCACCCAGGAAAATTATCTTCTGAGAGGGTTTTAGTCTTGATTTCTCTTTGTTGACTGTGTATCCTAGAGAGTTTAATAACATTATTACATAAGACAGATGTTTCAGAAGAATGTGCTTGCTGTCCGCTTGGATCAGGCAGTCGTCCAAATAAGGGTATATTTGTATCCCTTGAAGTCTGCAGTAGGCAATTACTGATGCCAGGCATTTCGTGAATACTCTGGGTGCAGTAGATAAACCAAAGGGCAATGCAGAGAATTGATAATGGGTTGAACCTGCAAGAAATCTGAGGTATCTTCTGCAATTCTGTCTGATTGGGACATGCAGGTATGCCTCCTTGAGGTCCAATTTTACCAGCCAAGACTCCTTGCCCAGCATGGGAAGAAGTTGCTGTAGAGTGAGCATCTTGAATTTTGTATGAGTAGGAATGTGTTTAGGATGGAAAGATCCAAAATAGGTCTCCAATCTTTTCCCTTCCTTGGCACCAGAAATAGCCTGGAATAAAAACCTTGACCTTGTTTGTGTGTAGGTACCTCTTGAATAGCTTTCATGTTTATAAGATCTGAAATTTGCTTTTGTGCCTCTGCCCTTTGATTGTGTGGCAGGTTTGGCATGCCTTTCATTTTGGAAGGGTATGAAAATGGAATTTGTAGCCTCTGTTTATAATGTTCAGGATCCATTTGTCCTTTGTGACAATAGTCCTAATTTTTGAGAATAGTGCCAGCTTTCCTCCTAAGGGGGCTGCCATTTGAAACCTGGTTGGCATGCAAAGGGGAAAGTCATTGGTTTTGCTTTCTGAAAGATTGCGAGTTGCCCTCACCACCTCTTTGTGTAGGAGCTTGCCATTGTCTGCCTCTGTACGAGCCTTGTGTTTGTCCTCTGCCCCTCGGGCGCCTGTATCTGCCTCTTTGGGGTCTGTCTGTGGCAGGAAAGGACCAGTTTTTGGAAGGCCAATTTCTACTAAAGCGTGGGGGTTGAACCTGCAGAAATTCTTTCACAGTTTGCATTGATTTAGCATTTTCCTCCATTTTCCGTAATACTTCCTCAGCATTTGCCCCAAATAGTACATCCTTTTGAAGAGGGGCGCCTAGTAATTTAGCTTTGACATGATCAGGCAAGGCTTGTTCCTTGAGCCAGGCATGCCTGTGTATGACTGAGCCTGTTACAGCAGCTCTACATGAGGCCTCTAGCGCATCAAAACCACATTGTAAGGTATGTTTACCCACTTGTTCTGCACTATGCATCAAATCCTGCAACTCCTTCATGTCTGGTTGTTCAGGTTGTGACATTTTACTTTTCAATTGAGATAACAGAAACTGTTGGTATTTTAGCATATGAAACTGACAGTTTAAGGCCCTCATGGATAAGGTAGCCGAGGTATATACCTTTTTTCCCCACCTTTCTAAGGATCTGAATCTCTCGAAGGGAATGGGTGTTTGGCAATGGAGGCCTTAACTCCCTTGGGCCCCTGTGAGATGGTTTCTAGGTCAGCAGCATGGCTTTTGTATAGAAATTGGTGTGAGTCAGGAACCCTGTAGTACCTGTCAGGCTTAACTGGAGCTGGAGGAAGAGAGTCCGGGTTAAGGCAGGCCTCCGAGTAAACATCATCTAGGATGTCCAGGACAGGAGGTATAGACAGAGGCCTGTGCTGGGGTAACAAAAGAAATTCCCTGAGCCTTTTCTTGGAATCTGAATAATCCTGGCCTTCCCAGTGGAAGTGTTCCCTTAAGGTATGCAGAGTTTCACCAAAAGAGTAATCCTCAGGGGGGGATACAGAAGGAATAGATTCCTCTGCATCAGAGTCTTCAAAAGGGGAGTAAGACTGTTCCTGATAATCAGAGTGCACTGAAATAATGGAGCCCTGATCAGAGGAGGGGGAATCTTCCTCCACTCTGGGTCTTTTGTCCGGAGGTGGCTGAGAACCTCTGATTAGAGTAATTAAATCCTCAGCCATTTTAAGCATCTGTTTCTTAGGCATGGGGCCTGGAGAATGGGCCCTGTGTAGCTGGTCTCTTAGAGTGCATGGTAGCTTTAGACTTGGTGAAAGCCTTGATGGAGAAAGAAGAGGAAGGTCTGAAGACACCTTGAGTGGAGGTGGACCTGTCCACATACTGTGTTTCAACACCAAGCATGGCTTTGGTATCTGTAGTCAGGGTGTGGGCCGAGGAGCCTGCGACCTCGGGTACAGGAGACACCGCCAAAGATGTGTCGTCAGTAATCAGGGGCTGCGTAGGCACCTCGCTGAGAACGGGACCACATGTAGTCGGCTTTGGCGTGGTGTCGGTAGAGGCCGTGGACCTCGAGTGTCGGTCCTTGTCTTTGCGTTTTTTAGACAAAACCGGAGTCGGAGTATCCGACGACATAGTATAGTTAAATGCTTTCCCAAAATAATGCTGGGTGAACTCCGCCCGACGCTTAATAGTGCGTTTGTTGAATGTAGCACAAAAGCGACAGACCGAGACGTTGTGGTCTGGGCCTAAACAAGGTATACAGAGGGAATGGAAATCCTTATGCGGTATTTGCTTCCCACAAGAAATACAATTATTAACTTTGTCTGACATCGGTCTGAGGCAAGAAAAAGTTTCCCCAACGGGGTACTTAGCTTTTAAGAAGACTTCGGTTCCAAATTTTTTGTAATCTCAGGAGCTGGCCGACCTGCACTTGCGAACTGCTTCTGCTTCGGGCACCGTGCGGCAAGAAAGACTGAAGAAAATGGCGTCGGCTGGTTCTTTTATACCCCTGTCGCACTGACGTCAGGGAAGAAGTGACGACAACCGACGCCGGACCTAGACTTTGGAATTCGGCTGGCCGAGGACCCGCCTGACGGGTTATGACTGCAGCTGTATGCACGATGAACATCATGCATTTCTTTATAATTTCATCTCAGTCACTGTAATCTTAATACATACCAACCAGAGGTCATAAGACCTTTTGAATAACTGTGATGTATATAATGCTAACTGTGAGTTCAATATAAGAAACTGTTTATTACAGAAGTAGCTTTAAAAGTTGTAGCATCTCTCCATGTCAAGCAGAGTACCTTGTTAATCCTATTTAAGCACAACCTGGATAACTGGATGGGGAACAGGAAATAGACCACTGGGATTCCACCTGTGTCCCTGCTGGATAGTAACATCAGATGCTGACTTGTAGGAACATGGGCTAAATTCTTAGCTAGGCTTGCAAGGGCCTCAGGGCCAATAGCCTAGTAAGTTCCTATGATCCTATGATTATAAGTATGTTACACATAAAAAGCTCCTGGCATGGGTATTGACCTTATGACATACTTGAAGAAACCATTAGTAAAACTGGCCATAATGATGTATTTAAATGTTTACATATATATATATATATATATATATATATATATATATATATATGTGTGTGTGTGTGTGTGTGTGTGTATATATATATATATATATATATATATATATATATATATATATATATATATATATGTAAATGGTATGAAGACACCCACTAGAGAACTGTATTGTAATGAAGTGTAAATAAGATAAAATATCAATGCAGTCACCACGGCCAGGGTACAGATTCCAATTTAAAAGAACAGATATGCTCTTTTGGATCCTTGAACCAACCCTTCACCAGATCTGATAAAATATCGGTTTAAAGATCCAAAAGTGCTTATCTGTTGTTTTAGTAGTGTTTTTACAAGTAGTTCTATTAAAATTTACTTGGATTTTATCACATTGTTTTTACTGAAATCTGTACTCTGGCCATGGTAACTGCATTGATATTTTATGTTTAGTCCATATATATGTTTAGTCCATATATTAATGTTGTGTGTTGTTTTGTGTAAGTTATATAATATTTGAGTATAAAAAGGTTTTAAAAATGCATTAAAATGGATTTATATTTTAGAAATGAGGTAATTGAATAGTAGGGCAATGTAAGGAAGATGTCGCTTTAAATTGAATGGCTCATCAGCTAGTTAATTGTTTAATTACATTAATTAAGCACAGTGCATAGCTATATAAACTGAATTAATTATGTTAGAAATAGAATCTGATGAAGCGTACAGTTGCTACGCGAAAGCGCTCATTTCTCCTGGTTTTGTTCATGGAATAAAGAAGAATTTTTCGCATTATTTGGACATTGTGAGTACTTACTGTCACCTCCATGGTGGATACACTTGTGTTTTTGCTGCTATTTCTCGTTCTATTTTGACAAGTGTTTCAGCGTTGGTGTGAGCAGTTTATTTGACTGTTATTTTTGTTCTAACGTAACTGCCTCACCACACGGAATGACAAATATATCAGTAGAGTTAGACTATAATCCGGAATCGAGGGGAGTAAACGATAGATGGCTGAACATTACTAAAAATCAAACCAACCCTTTATTGACTCTAGACTTAGCAATGCCTAACTCTAGAAATGCTAACACTGACATTGCTGACATTGAACGATTTAACATCTCAATTAAACAACTGGAAAATGATTTGTATAAAATGCAGAGATATGTATGGCAACGCAAACACTTAGAAGCGTGTATACATTTCAATATAGCCCCAGAGGCATGAGAGTCTTATGCATGCCCACATATGGGGAAAGTCAACCGGAATTACTCAGGAAATGGCAAGAGATCAACTTAGATACAAGTCGCAAGTACATGCAACTTGTAATAGACCATTTTTTGCTGTTAGAACAAGAACTGTTAATAAATGCAACTAAATTAAATAAAGAAATACGGCAATCTTTCAATGCTGAACCTTGCATTAAGAGACTGGAGGATTTGTATGTACAAATTGAGTCGTACAGCAACAAATTACAATTAACAAAACATCGCAAATTACAATGAGATCATCGCGATTTTTTGGAAGGGAATGTGTTTGTTTGGCCACGCAGTGTGAATGACAACGTTAGAACCAGAAGTGGAGAGAGGACGACGAATCAATCAGACACTACACTCACCATTAATGAAGGCATGCCTTGCCTTCCTGTATCCACGGGAAATAATTAGCTAATTAATACTCCTGATAATGCTTTTGTTACCCCACCAGATACTTTAGAATGAGTGGCAACAGTGACATCTGCTTCCACTCCTTTACCGAACCAGGAAGCAGATAGAAATAAAACAGGCTTTGAAAATAGTGGGGCAATACCGAAATACACACTACTTCTGCAGCTTTTTTACCATATTCATTAAGAAAACCCATACTACAAAGAGACCGATCCAGGAGTTGGGACAGGAGAAAGCGGAAGTTCTCAGGGGAGAACATGCCACAGAGACACCGCCAGAGACAGTAACTAACTTGTTTTTTAATTTATCTGCATTCATGTTGTCTGAAACTGACATTAGCCTTTTAAACAGAGGCTTGACATTTATACCATCGCAAGAAAGAAAGCTACAAAATATATTAATTGATTTAACAACTTTTGGTCATATGTTAGCTTTAAAACTGCTTTTTTATGATAAAAAGACGAGTGACTCAGGCGAAAGTGATGAATTTTTATGCTTTAAGCGAAAAAGCACTTATTCACCCCCCTTACCTACTCATATAGAATGTTTTATTAAATTATGTGAACATAGTTTTTATAAATACTTTTTTGATGGAAAAAGAAAATGTTTGTTCTTTAATATGAACACTGAAGAGAGATTGTCCTTAAAGAAGTTAATTAATGAGTCCTCGATAACAATTAGACCTGCAGACAAAGGAGGTGGCTTAGTAATATTTAATACTGAAGACTACATTTCATTAATGACACAAATGCTAGAAGATACAGATACTTATACAATGATTACAGTTGAAAAGTTTTTTAATATTGTGAAACGAATAAATGATGAGTTACATGACCTATTAATGTGCTATCAGATAAATAAGGAATTGTATGATTTTTTTGTTATTGAACATCCCCAAATACCAATTATAAAAGCTTTACCCAAAATGCACAAAGACATACTTCCACCACCAATTAGACCTATTGTAGATGGTGATGGATGGATTACACAGAATATATCCATCTACTTGGAAAAAACCCTGAGACCTATAGTGAATAAAATCCCCACATTTCTGAGGGATACTTATCAGCTGTTAGACATAATAGATCATCTTGAAGTTGATTTACAACAAGGTACCCATTTATTGGTGACACTAGATGTACAAAATTTGTTCACGTGCATCCCAAATGAACAAGGTATACAAGCCATAAGAGAATTATTACAATTTTATCCTGAGATTAGTCGGAATAAAGAAATATTAATCTGCCAATTATTAGAACTTGTTCTTTCCAACAATGCCTTTTCTTTTTTAGGGCAATTATATTTACAAAAGTGGGGTGTTGCAATGGGCACACCCTGCGCAAATACATATGCTAATTTAGTGGTCAATCACTGGGAGAGAGAACATTTATTTACAAATGAATTATATAAAAAGATTCTATTATATACCAGATTTGTAGATGATATATTAATTGTGTGGGAGGGCACAGTGGAAGAATTTGAGAGGTTTTTATGTTATTTAGAAAGTACATCTAGTTTTTTAAAATTTACTATGGAAGCCTCTTATATAGAAGTTAACTTCCTGGATGTGAATTTAAGAATTAAAAATGGTAAAATTAGTTCCACGTTACATAGAAAGAAGTGTTGGAAGAATACACTTCTCAGTTACGATAGTATGCATCCGAGACATGTATTTAAGGGTATTTTAAAAAGCCAATTTGTTAGGTTGGATAGAATTTGTAAAGAAAACTCGGATTTTGTATTACAGGCTGATAAGATGGAAGATTTATTTATACAGAGGGGTTATAATAAGGTAATGGTGAAAGAAGCTAGAAATCAAGTAAAGAAAGCTATAGGAACATCAAATGAATTAGAGATAGTAAGAGTGAGCTCTATTCAAAATAAGAGACAAACTTTGAGATATGATGAGAAAATACACTTCGTTACAACATATACCAATGACAATGAAATAATTAGAGATATCATTAGTAGTCATTGGCAAATATTAACTGTAGATAGTAAGACATTAGAACTAGTAGGTCATATTCCTAGCTTCACTTATCGAAACAGCAAGAATTTGAAGAGATTGCTATGTACTACACATAGTAGAAAGGAAACAATTGTAACCCATATTAGAACAAAATTTGGAACATTTCCTTGCAATAATTGCAATATGTGCAAATACATTATAGGGATACAGACTTTTACTCATCATGTTTTGAATTATTCCTTCACTCCTAGGTTTTTTGCATCTTGTGATACATGTAATATTATTTATTTGGCCACCTGTGAATGTTGTTCTGCGTTTTATATAGGACTCACAAAAAGAGAATTAAAGAAAAGAATATACAATCATGTATACGACATCAAAAAGAGTAATGAACTTAATGCATTAGCAAAGCACATAATTAAATATAATGGTCATCATTTTAAATTTAGAGTTTTACAAATTGTGAATAAAAATGAAAGAGGGGGTGATTTTGTGAATGCATTAGAACAGAGGGAATTAGAATGGATATTAAGGATGAGAGCATATTACCCCCCGGGACTAAATCAATATGTCCCTTTGAAACCTGTTTTAAAATATCGTAAATAATGCAGTTTTTATCATATGTATTTTTTATATTTTTTATATATTTATATGGTTATATTTAATAGGCAGTATTTGACAGTTATTTATACACATATATACATATATATATTGAGTAGTTATATACACATTTGTACCAAGCACTTTAATATGCATCATCTAATAGTTTAGACAATATGTGGTTTTATCTAGCTTATTAATTTTATACTAGTTTAGAATGATGTTAGGTAATTTTAAGTTTAATATATATTGAAATGTTTATAAGACATTAGTTATATTTATATACATATATATATATATATATATATATATATATATATATGTGTGTGTGTTTAGTCCATATATTAATGTTGTGTGTTGTTTTGTGTAAGTTATATAATATTTGAGTTTAAAAAGGTTTTAAAAATGCATTAAAATGGATTTATATTTTAGAAATGAGGTAATTGAATAGTAGGGCAATGTAAGGAAGATGTCGCTTTAAACTGAATGGCTCATCAGCTAGTTAATTGTTTAATTACATTAATTAAGCACAGTGCATAGCTATATAAACTGAATTAATTATGTTAGAAATAGAATCTGAGGAAGCGTACAGTTGCTACGCAAAAGCGCTCATTTCTCCTGGTTTTGTTCATGGAATAAAGAAGAATTTTTCGCATTATTTTGACTTTGTGAGTACTTACTGTCATCTCCGTGGTGGATACACTTGTGTTTTTGCTGCTATCTCTCGTTCTATTTTGACAAGTGTTTCAGCGTTGGTGTGAGCAGTTTATTTGACTGTTTTATATATATATATATATATATATATATATATATATATATATATACACATGTGTGTGTGTGTGTGTGTGTGTGTGTGTGTATATATATATATATATATATATATATATATATATATATATATATATCTATATATGTAAATGGTATGAAGACACCCACTAGAGAACTGTATTGTAATGAAGTGTAAATAAGATAAAATATCAATGCAGTCACCACGGCCAGGGTACAGATTCCAATTTAAAAGAACAGATATGCTCTTTTGGATCCTTGAACCAATCCTTCACCAGATCTGATAAAAGATCGGTTTAAAGATCCAAAAGTGCTTATCTGTTGTTTTAGTAGTGTTTTTACAAGTAGTTCTATTAAAATTTACTTGGATTTTATCACATTGTTTTTACTGAAATCTGTACTCTGGCCATGGTAACTGCATTGATATTTTATTTTATGTGTGTGTGTGTGTGTGTGTGTGTGTATATATATATATATATATATATATATATATATATATATATATATATATGTGTGTGTGTGTGTGTGTATATATATATATATATGTGTGTGTGTGTGTGTGTGTGTGTGTGTATGTGCTTGGGAGCTTGGGACAGTATTACAGGTGCTGCTTTAAGCAGAAAAAGTACAGCAAATTTCTTTAAAAAGTTTTTTTTTTTATTTAGATGCTTCTGATGCTTTTAAATATATTATTTGCTGTTATAGTGATCATTTTTGTCTGTTGTGCATTACTAGATTAAGTGGTCAATGCTGTCATTTCACAGTGCTAGTGAGAGGCCATCATCAATCAGTGCTACTATAGTGGTGGTTGGTGGGATTTCTTTCAATTTTCTGAGATGGAGAAGTTGATCCATATCTAGCATGTCCTATGAATTGTTCTTCTGGAAGGCAAACCACCCTCTTCCAAGAATTATGACTCCTCTGTCTATGTTCTGCACTTGTGCTGTGTGTCAGGGCCTTCAGATCTTAAACTTATTGCTTGTTAGCATAGTGGCTCCACTGCCTGTTTCCCACCCAACTCTCTTTCGGGCAGCTAAAACATTCTTTCCCCATATGCTGTGACACAAGACACCAAGAAGAGCTAGCATTTATTCAGCTATCAGGACTTTTTTTTTTCCACATATGGCCCAAACCCCATAGTAGCACACCTAGGGCTCAGCATACACTGGGAGCCAGTGAGGGTATATTACTTACTAATGCAGTTTCATAGCTTATCAGGACAGCTGTGCCCTCTTGAAGCCAGTGCTCCCAAGGGCTTTTTGTAGTCCACTGTAGATCCAGTCATGGGATACTGGTACCCTGGTTATTCACTTCCATCATTCCCTAAGGAGAGGTAAGCTTGCAGTGCCATGTCACTTCTCTCCTCACCCATACCAGCAAGTGTCCAGGTGGCTAATCAAACTCTAGTGACACGGCTCACAGTCAGGGCTTTATGCTTCTGAGGCAATGGCTCTGACTGCCTGGAGAGTCTTAAAACAGTTTCTTCTTCTTTCACTCTTTTTGTTTAGCAGAGGAGTTTATGTCTCTAGGATGGAGCGGAAAGCTTACTCAGCTGCTTTCCTTTTTTAAATTGCATTCAAGAATGGTAGCTGTGATAATAATCGTCCTCATTCCAAGTTGCTGTTTGCAATAACTACTGCTTTTAGTAACCTAGATGCTCCAGTCTTTCCATGGCCAGGAATAGTCTCTGACAGACTTCTGCTGGTTATGCTTTCTGTCACAATGTTTGTTTTTTATGTCTTTTTTAAAGTGTTTATTGGGAACATTTGCTGATTAGCAGATGTTTACAGAGCATGCCCAAGTACAAAGCAGTCACATATATAGAACCTCAAGTCTCCACTAAAAATAGGCCACAATGTAGTCAGACTGCCAGGTCATGTAAAATGAATGAACCATGGAATCTGAATCAAAAGAATTCTAATTCTGATAACTTGTAAAGGTTAACTTTGACTTTCTGGCTTTAAATTGTGAAGTACTGTTTTGAAGCACACATAAGCAGAGGACATTCTCCAATGTGGTGATAATCACAAGAGTTTCAAGAAAGTTGTGAACCCCACTATTTGTAGGCATGTTGACCCCCACAGAGGTAAAGTAAACCAATGTTATACTCTATACTTGGCCCTTGCCAGCAAGGAAGTGGTTATAGAAGTAGTGTTTTATAATCCACTGGGTAACTGCAATCATACTAATACTGATGACAGTGCCTGAACATGGAACACATTGTCTAAAGAATTGTAGTCTCAAATAAGTTCAAGAAAACTCCTGAATTTGGGAATTACAAAAATGATGGTGGGGTGCCATAGCCATTACATGTGTCGTGGTCATGATTGTATCTGTGCTTCTGTAGCTATTTGATGGCATGCCATTGGTGACTTTGTGGTGTATTAGTGCATAACAGTTCAATTTGTGAGCACTAACCCAGTTTCTTCTGTCAGAGATGTAGTGTAACAAAACATTATATCACAGTATAGTTGTCACTACAGGAGTTGTGGCCAAGAACAGATGTGTCTAATTTCAGGCTTGTAATTTTATCCACTTGCCTAACAAGTAAAAAAAGTAGTATCTATATGAAGTGGAATTAGAAAAGGTGAGGAAATGTAAGGACATTGTTAAGGTGGACTTCCATAACATTTTAATGGTTGTACCAAGAATTGGTGGAGGAAATGTGGTAGGAAGAGGCAGCTACATCTGTGAAAGAAAGTTCTTCAAGATGGTAGATACAAGCATCCTGTAGGGTGGCAGAAGGCTAGGCATCAATGAAGATAACTGCCTCAGGACGCTGGGAAAAAAGGCAAAGGCTGAATGTGCTGTTCAGGAGGACAGGGCAGATGTTTGCATTGAAAGTAGCAGACACTGTATTGTTTGTATGCTGTGTGGAGTGTATTCAAACCTTATCATACTCTTAGCTTTTGGAAGTAGACAAAATTAATATGAGTAAGCTGTAAAAGAATTCCTATTTAACATGTTCTTATCTTGGTTTTCACAAAAAAAGCAAGGGATCATGGTAATATAAAAGGAAGGAATTCCTTGAAAATATATAGTGATCAGAGAAGATGCTGAAAATGAGCTGTGAATGACACTGGGGCATATTTATCCCCATCAGTACTCGGTCAATTAATTGACTGCGGTGGTGGTGCTGTGGTAGCGTTGTCGCCTCACAGTAAAATGTCCTGTTCGATTCTCATCTAGGGCGTCTTCTGTGTGGAGACATGCGTGAATGGGCGTAACTTCATTAAAGGTTGTGTGTCAGGGCTGGCAACTCGGCACGTAAAAATCTACTGCCAATCATTAGCGGACTGGAGTTCCGCTGCACGACCCCTAACCGGGAAAAGCCGAAAGACACAACAACAACAAGTACTTGGTCAATTGTCGGCAGTGATTGTAGATCCTGTTGCATGGTTGTTCCACATGATTTGATGGTCCTACAGAGGTACTGCTGCATAAAGTTTTCCCAGTGGTGCTTTGTACCTTGTCATGTTATGTATTCCAGGTGAACATAATGCCAGAATACACAGCATCGTCTTGACTTCTAGCGTGTTCCTGATAACTCATGAACATCTGTGTATTCATCTTCTGGAAGATGTGTTTTTCACCAAGTGTGCATACCTGGGGAGCTACACTGTGTTTTGAACAGTATCTTGAAGCCAGAATCATGCTGTTATGTGGTCAGATGCATGGAGCAGAGTATGTTGATGACTGTAATTGAATTTGACAGTTCTGTAGAAATGCCACAATATGCTGTGAACAAGAGTCAATGTCACTCATAATGCCTGCCTTCCATTTGGCAATGTGCTTTTTTGAAGTAACAGCATAAGCAGTCTGTATGGTACACATGTAAGGAAACCATTAATTCATAGTCCAATGATGCAATGTGGTAATGATACCAACTGTGATCTCTGTTAATTCTATTATGTTGTCTTGCAAGATTTCTTCATGTAGCAACATGTTTACTAACAAACAGAGATATAGCCTCACATCTCTCTGTGTTGAATGTGTCAAAGTTTTCTTGGCCAGTGGAATAGATGTTGCAGAAATATGCATGCATATGTCTTTATGTACCTTCTGGTGTCCTGTCTATGCTTATATGTGTTTAGTAACACATGCACCATATGAATATTACTGTGCATCTTCAGTGTAAAAACTGGTTTTGTCTCTGAGATTTATCATACCTCATCTGATGCTGTTGTTAAGATGCCTGTAAATATACTAAGCCATTGTCTCTGACGTAGGGTTCCCATACTCATGCATCACACCTCCTTCTCCATCTTCTTTTGTCGAGCAATTAGTTGAAGATATTCATTGTGGAGTCATGATGTCTGAATAATCAGTTTATCTCCTTAGCATGATACCTATTAACTAAGCTTGCCCATTCCAGTACCAAAAGCCAGGGTTATTGTTTTTCAGCAGACTTTACAACTTATGCACTTGTAGCTGCTAAGATAACTGAAATGTATCTTATTGCATAATTGATCTGTCTTTGACTTTAGAGAAACTCTTTTAATCTTTGCCTTTATGCAGTGTTGCTGCCATGGGCTGTTTTCTAAACTTGCTAGCTTGCCTGTACTTTGCTGTTACAGCTCAGTTGTTTTAAAACCAAATCTTTGCTCTTTGCTGTCAAGTGCTCTACCCTATTGTTGTGAATCCATTGCCCAATCTTTTGGTAAATATGAGTTGATTCTTGTGTATAATCCTGCAAAGTTTTGTCATCACATTTGCTTTTTTGACGTTCCTGTGTAAAATGACTTGATCCCTGCTGTAACTACTAAGTTTATATGATAATGGAAATACAGCATAGTCACAGTTACACAATGCATAACTTTCTGCCCAAGTTTTGTCAATCAACTAGGATTTTGATAAACTTTCACCGATGCTATTGGTGTCCATTAGTACAGATGATGTCTGTCTTGCTACTTGCTGGAAATGAGGTACTCAATGCACATTGATTTTCATGCAAAGTTACAGTTGCTGTGCAGTGCCATTTTCTCATCTCATTCTAATACTGAACATTTCTCTTTTTTTGTCTCTTTACAAATATGTGTAGAGGGGGATGCATGGGTATCTTTTTTTATTATGATAAGCATTTTCTTAAGTACACTTCTTATCTGAAGCTCTTCATTGGAAATGGACTTGAGAGATATTTTCCATGCATTTGATCAAGCTAATGCTTCATGTATGCAAACAACCAAGCTGAACTTGCAGAGATTACTTTCTCCTTATACTGTGATCTTCACAGGAATTGAGCTTGACTTTTTTCATGCACCAGCTGATGCACCATGCGTGCAAATAACCAAGCAGAAATTCCATAGGGTTCTTTCTCTTGATAGTGTGCACATTTTACAGAAAGGGTAAAGTCATATTCCATCAGCAAATGTGGATACAGACAGTAGATGGGCAGTAGGGTATGTCAAGTTGACATGTCATCACTCCTACTTTGTTACATTGTTTTGTTACTTTGACATCTGCCCTTGTGCTGGAACTTACGATGTCAGTGCAGTGTGCTTGGAGTAACAACCATGGTCATTCTGAGCCATTGAAGTATTATATTTGTGAAGAGGTGGGCAAAGGCCCATAATTACTGGGCACAGTATGTGTATTTCTGCCCCTCATTATGTGGGTCTTGTATATGAAAGATAGAATGGAGAAATGTTTTTAACTGTTTCTGTTAACTTATGTTTTTTTTTAACATCTATCATTGCATATATAGTGATGCACTTGTCACATGAATAGTATTTCAGTCACTGGATAGCATACTTTTCACTTTCTGTGATATGTTATTGCGGTTGTGTATGCGAAAGTGATTTGGTACTGCAGTGTATGATGTAGACTGTGTATTTGTATGTGTATTCATGACTGTGATATGTAAAAGTTACATGCAGAGAATGTGTGTGTGTGTGTGTGTGTGTGTGTGTGTGTGTGTGTGTGTGTGTGTGTGTGTGTGTGTGTGTGTGTGTGTGTGTGTGTGTGTGTGTGTATACGCGGTACTGGAGAAATTTTCTCCTTTTGGTGCCGTGTGTGTGTGTGTGTGTGTGTGTGTGTGTGTGTGTGTGTGTGTGTGTGTGTGTGTGTGTGTGTGTGTGTGTGTGTGTTTTTATCTTTTTTATGTGTGAGGATGCTGTAAGTGGAATGAGTTAAATGTTGTTAATTTGCATGGTAACTGTTGTATTGTGATGGTATGTTCTGACTTTTTGGTGCTTGGTTTGGCTGTTAAAGAGGTGTATACAAGCTGTTTCTTGGGTGATAATATGTGTAGTACTCCTAAGGGAAAAAAATTCAGCACACTGCACTTAAACTGCTACATGATAAACTGGAAATTGTTTCAAAATGACTACGGTATAAAACTTATTGGTGGAGGTAGTCACATTTATCTAGCTTCTGGAGGAAATGTATGAAATTTTGGATATCAATGAATAGAAAAGCTTGTGGCAGTGTCACTGAAAAACACTATTTTGACATGGTGCAAGAAAAGTATGTATATTATTTGAAACAGTGATAGTAGGCACTGCACTGCATGAATATAGTATGTATTAAGTTGCATACGTCAATAAATATGAGCACACCAAAGCAATAGTACTAACAAATATAAGGCAACATCACTGGCATGCCTGAGATGTAACAAGGCAGAGGGCTGCATTGCTATGTACAACTAGGAGCGGCCTTAGGTCAACTGGTGCCCTAGGCAAAAGGACTCCATGGTGCCCCCCACCACATCACCCGCTGCCCCCATCCTGGTCTACACCAAATAAATACTGGAAAAGTGCCCCTAGTAGAGCATCGCCCTAGGCAGACACCTAGTTGGCTTATGCCTAAGGCTGGCTATGTGTACAGCAAATATGATTATTTTTTTTCTTTTTAATGATCATAGTATTAAATTGCAGACATATCGAGGTCTGAGAGGTAACAAAATGAATTGAAATATGTGTGTGTTACAGGCATTGTTTCAAGAATATTTAGATATCTTTATATTACAGATTGATAAAAGCATTTTTGTAAGGTTATTTAATGTGAAAGTGCTACTCAGATGAGAGGAGTAAGGAAAGAGGTGAGGGAACACTTTTACTGACACACCAGGCAGACTGGAAACTAATCTGATTGATATGTATTGTCATGCAAAGCCGACTAATTAGCTGAACCTAGCAGGGTGGGAAATGTGATACTCCTGCTAGACGAGGGTTGGAATAGGGGAGGAGTAACTTGAGAAGGAATTGAAACAGATTAAAGCTGAATGTCTAAAAAAGCTCTGTTACCTCAGCAATGAGGTGGTAGCTGTGTAAGTTTTTTTTCACAGACTGCATAACACATTAGTAGGAAACACATTTGTAAGAGGCACTGCATGACAGTAAACAATACTGTTACTCAGGCCTCTCAAAATTAGCTGCTCTTCTCAGTTCTTTCTTTCTAAGTGAATGGAACTGTCATGTGACAGCCCATCCATGGGTACTGTAATCTCATAAACTGGCACTCACAGTGCATTATGAGGAAGATTTATCTTAAGAAGAAAACAAACTGTCATCAGGATGTCTGCACCCAGGAGAGCATTAAGAGTTTCAAACAGAATAAAATTAGTAGTGACTACTTCTATCTGGTACATCCAGGTTTGCAATGAGCTGAAGTTAAGGAAAAGTTAAAAAGTATATGTTTTTTTATTTTTTTCCTGCAGTGGTTCTTTAAGGAATTTATAACAATAAAAATAACCAGGGATTCTGTAGAGGAATTAGAGATATTTTGGAAATGTTATGAAAATTTGTATAAAGCAGAGAAATGTGGAAATCAAGAAAAAGCACCAATGGAAGTATTTATGGAAAACATAATTATGCCAAGGCTTGAGGTAAATGAGGCTTAACAACTAACAGTTAAGATAGGAGATGAGATACTTTATTTTATTTATTTATTTAACATTTGTTTACCGGGAAAGTCCGACTGGACACAGGTCCTTTTTCAGTGGGAGGCCCAGGGAGGAAAGCTCCAGTTAAGCAAAATTACAAGTTTGAGTTACAGTTACAGGTAATATAAGACTTATACAAAAACCTTAGTTGCAAGCATTATACGTCACAAACCATATTGACATAATTTTAGTCGCAAACATTACACATCACTTATAATCTACCCAATTATTGTCAGTAAAACATTATATAGCTCATTCAAATCCCACCTTCTTTTTAAATTTCATTCCTCCCCATATGTATTGTTCCCACAATCCTCATTTTTTCAATGTAATTTGTTCCTACCATTTTCTAAAGATCCCAATTCCAGTTCTTTGATCTCTATTACTATATTCACTACTTCTAGTACAGTTGGTTTAGACTTTGATTTCCATTTTCCAGTAATTGCTTTTTTGGCAGCCACCATAATTAAACTCAGAAAGGCTTTACTATTTCTAGGCAATTCCAATTCTGTATCATAGCTCAGAAAAGTCATTTCCCTTGATACACCAATTTACTCACCCAGTATCTCTAATAGAGTAGTCTGCATGGAATCTTTAAAGTCTGTCAACTGATTACACTCCCAGAACACATGTTCCCAGTTACCTCTTTCTTCCCCATCCCACCAGCAACACGCTGTCTACCTGATGAAAAATTCTCTGGAGTCTACATGAGATACAAAAATACCTATGTAAACATTTCCAAGCAAAAATCCTAAATCTTCTAGATTTTGTTGTATATTTGGGAGACATACATATATCCCCATTGTTTCTTTGTGAATTGCTTATCCAATCTGTCTTCCCAAACCTTTCTAATCTCCTCTGGTTGATTCTTATAGTTATCATGCAATATTTTATATGTTCTACTAATTATTCCTTTTTTTAACAGCAGCTTCTGCTCTGGATTCTACTAAAAACTCTAACAGTCCTGGCCTTTCATTTAGGACCCTCCCTATTTCTTTCTCTTTGCCTATTCTCTGATATCAATCCTTGATAGGGAAGGCAATCTCTAATCTGTAGCCCAAATAAATTCTTGGCGTCTTCCCCTTCTATTACCTTTCCCTCTGTAGTTATTTGTTCCCATTGCCTTAGTTCTTTGTAAATTTTCTCCAACAAATTCCAGACCCCTCTTGCCTATTGTCTGTATCCCTAATTTGCAGTCATCCCTATTGACAGGATCGCCTTTCTCCATTCCCATTTTGGCTTAATTCTTAGAATACTTTATGCTACTTTATGAATATAATATTCTATTCTCCTTGTTTCTTGAGCTTCCCCCATTTTATCAACATCCCCTTCTGCTTTGAAGTACAGCTTTCTGCTTGTGCTATGTATAGCCTTAACTGTGTAGCTCTGAAATGCCCCTTCAAATCAGGTAATCCCAATCTGCCTTGTTCTATTGGAAGAATCATCTTATTTAGTTATTTATTGATTTATCTTTATTTTATTTTACATTTGTTTACTGGGAAAGTCCAACTGGACGCAGGTCCTTTTTCAGTGGAAGCCTGGGGAGAAAAGCTCCACATTACAAACTAGAGATTTACAGATAGTCATTCATAACAAACAGTACAGTTCATACAGAGTTTTGCATAGCTAGATTATTACTTATAATAACACTAAAATTATATATTTACTAGCAAAATAAAGACTGATGCATCTTGTGATTAAAATTCATACATTGGGTCCTTCAATTGCATGCAATGCGTTTCAGGAGATCTCATTGAATATATGTTTTCCCATCAAAAGGGAGAATTTTTAAGTCCAATTATGGTAAGAGAATAATAGTTGATGAGTATGTAGGTACTTTGAAGATAATCTTATAGTTAGGACATTACTTTAGGGAAAACAGAGGAGTTGAGTGGGAAAAAAATGGTAAAAACTATTCAGGGCTGGTGCAGTAGGGGATTGAGAGAAGTTGAGTGGAAGGAATTAGTAAAAACAAACCACTTGATTCTTGTCATCTTCCCCTCCCAGATAAAATCCTTCAGCTCTTTATTAATTGCTATCCACAACTTCTCCTCTGGTTGATAAAAATATGCCTGACATGTATAAGACTAAAGGGACAAAAAAGAAAAACATTTTAACCGCTTGTATCTTACTATCCATATCCATATAACAGAGCTTCCAGTTTCTCAGTTCTTGTATTATCTTTTGTTTAGTTTCTTCCCACATATCCTTAGCTGCCACACCAGAAACATTTTTAATCTATACTCCTAAGTACTTCATTTTAGCATGTCCCCATAAATATTGATCTTACTGAACCACTTCATGTGTGGGTATATAATTTACAGCTATTGCCTTTGTTTTAGCTTCATTAATTTTGTATCACTAAAAGATTTGGAACTGTCTCAAAATATTCCACAACATTGAAATGTCCTTTTCTGCTTTGGTCAGGTATAAAACAATATCATCTGCAATTAGAGCCAGCTTTTCTTGACTATCATACCAGTTATATCCCTGAATTTATGAGTGCCTTTTTTTGTTTTTGCCATTGGTTCTAAATATAATGCAAATGACAAAGGGGAAAGAGGACACCCTGCCTGGTCCTTCTGCTCAAGCAGAAATTATCAGAGAGGAACCCCCCACTTCAATATTTTCCTTTGATCCCTCATATATCATCCTAATCAACCTTATAATTTTATCAGGGGATGCAAATGCTTCCATTGCCGTGCTCATAAAGTCCCAGCTTTCTCTGTCAAATGCTTTCTGCCCATCAAGACTCACCAAAAACAGTCACATTTTCTTACATTCTGCTTCCCTCTGGATACATTCATCCATATCTATCAATTCTGGCATCACGTTTGCCATTCTTTATCCATTACAGACATAAGTACTTTAAAATCATGGTTTAGTTTTGAAAAGGGCCTGTAAAAAGCTGGTTCTGATTGGTCTTTACCCTCTTTAAGTATTACAGCCACCACCACTTTCTTCCAGGATGTTGGTACTTCTCCTCCTCTTAAAATACTGTTAAAAAACTTTCCATATATATATCAGTTTTTCCTCTCCTAGCTTCCACACTTTTGCAGGAATACCAACTATTCCTGGAGACTTTCCTGTAGATTGGTTATACAACACCATTTTATCTCATCTCCTCCTATCCTAATTGATAGTAATTGAGCCTCATCAACCTCTAACCTTGGCATATTTAATTCTTCCATAAACATTTCCATTTGCACCCTTTCTTAATTTCCATATTTCTCTGCTTTATACAGACTTCCATAGAATTTCCAAAATATTTCTATTACCTTTACTGTCTCTCTTGTTATCTTCCTTGTTATAGGCTCACTATGTTTGGCAACAGCCTATTCTACTTTCTGTTGCTTGAGTGATTGTGCTAAAAGTTTTTGTGCTCTAGAATTATCAAAAAACAGTAGCTTAACAGCAATCTTTCTAAACTCATGTACATTATCAAGGTAATCCCTTATTTCTGTTTAGCATTCTGCAGTTGTTCCTCTTCTTGTTCTGTGAGACTCCCCCTATTCTGCAATACTTTTAACTTTTGTCCGTCCCTCTAATTCTTTTTACTTCTTAACCATATATCTCTTTATTTTATTTCCACCCTATTTTAAACTCCACTTTAATTTTATCCCAATCCCTAGTTATATGTTCAGAAAAAAAAAATCTTCTCTAATAGCTGCTGAATAATTTCCAATGTTCATTTCTTAAATTCCTTTCTTTTCAACAGACAGATGGGAAAGTGCCGATGTCTCATGTTTATTATATTATCCTGTGTTTTTTTATTTTAATTATTATTAGTGCATGATCTGAAATAGTTATTGGGTACTTATCAAGACTTTAAATTAAATGCACATGTTCCAGTGAAGTGTAAATTGTGTCTAGCCTAGCCCAGTTTTTGTATATTGGGGAAAAATATGTAAAGTCACTCTGAACTCTTAGTACTTAATTCATATCTTCCATGCCAAAGGTTTTCATACATTTCTTCAAACACCTACTCTCCTTTGTTACATTTTACCTTCTACTACCCCCAAACACATTCTTCACTGCTGCAAATCAAATTCCAGTCTCTACCCACAAGTAATATTCCTTGCTGAAAGCTGATTATTTCGCCCATAATTTTCTTAAGCTCCATTATAGCAATTTTAGGTGGAATATAAATACATGCCAGTGTAATCCTCCTCCCTTGCCAGTAGCCCTTAGTACTACAAATCTAAAATTATTATCTTTTTTTATCCTGTTCTATCACTATTGGAACTTCCCTTGCAATTAATGTAAGTACCCCTGTTTTTCTTTGTCCCAGGTATTCCACTGAATAAACATCCTGAAAACCTTTCTTTATCAAATTCATATGTTCAGTTCTTTCCAGGTGTGTCTGCTGTAGCATAGCTATTTGCAATGTCCATTTTATATAGTTTGCTACTGTTTCTTTTTTGTATTTATCTGTGAGACCATTGACATTTAAAGACATAACAGAAAGCATTGTGGTAAAAAAGTTATTATTCTCACCTTTTATGTGTAACACCTTTTTTATTAAGTGTCTAGTTCTAGCTTTCATGTTACATGTATACACTATTTGGCAGGTTGATCTTTTATACAGTTGTTTCTTGTCATATCCATTTCAGCCTGTCACATGTTACAAACCTTTTTGTTTTATTGAAAGCCTTCAAGCAAAAAACAAAACAAAACAAAAAAAACCCCTAAAAACTATTAACTTAATAATACACAAAACTACGTACATCTTCAAATATTAACATTTTACCCTTATAATAGGAACATGTGACCCAAACTGAAAGCCACACTCACAAACTTGGGATAACCTAAAAGAAAAGTTATCCATGCTAAGATGCATAGTAGAGCCTCTGCTTCTACTAAGTATTGTCTGGTTTTATCTTATCTTTATAGCTCCCCCAGATAAGAAAACACTTGAATGCTTTCAGAAAACTTTATTTCCTATCCATTTCTGTTTATGAGATTGTCTCCATGGAGACATGGGACCATATACAAAGTTGCTACGAAAAGCCTACATTTATTTGCTAGAAAAAAAGCTTCATAATATTCAGTGTTCTTTTTCATATACTTCCTTTCTCTTAAAACGTGTTACTAGATCAGGCTAAGGGACTAAATTTAGTCATTCCCCTTTGCAAGTACATCAATTTTTCTTTTGTCATGCTCTTTTGATCAAACTCTTTTTTTTTTTTTTTTTTCACATTGCAGTGCCTACACTTCTTAAAACTGAACAAGGAGAAAGAGAAGAAGGGAGAAAAAAACAGGAGCACCTATTTTCACCAGTATCCACATTACACTTAAAACAACTGAGAAAATGTTACTTTATGGCATGCAAAGAAAATCATGCACTATAAAAATATTACTTCTAAGAAAAAATATTTTACTTACAGTTAACTTTCTCCCTCCTCTTTCCCTCTCCTATGTATTTTTTTCCAAACATTAATGCCATGAAGTAGGGCATATGCTTTACAGTCCCTTACAAGTTTAACAAAGTCATAAAAGCCCTAATATTTCCAGATATTCTTGGTTTTCCATGTTTCACAAATATAATTATTGCTTTGTAATCCCACATTTCTCATTTTCCAAGTTATTGGCTTTATTTCTATTCATCAGCATCTCCCAAATCCTGTCTCTGCTTCATTTCTAACATACTCTCAATTCTTCTAGTCAACTCTTTTGTTTTTTTTCCTTCTCTCAAGCATTTTCTACTGAACCATTGGAAAATGTTTTGCTGGCACAATCTCTCTGTGGTCTTTCTCACAGGAATAAGAAGAAGCAGAATCTCCTTCTGTTTCACAGCTCACTTTTTGTAGGACAAACTTGTCTATTTCCTCCATAGCATGAGCTAAATCAAAAATTAGTTTGTCTATCCAAGAAAGAATATTTTCAAGATAGCTGGGCACAGCACTGTGAATCTCATGCGTGCTTCTTGACATTCCCTGAATAGTAAAATAAATTTACTCCTTTTCTGCCTGGTGTACAGTGAGTAATCATTCTCCCCAAACACTCTGCTGTTTGCCCCTTTTAGTACTTTGTCCTTTTGCTACAGTTTTGTCAGAATCAACTCCTTCTGCTGGTAGGATTGCATCTTTATTATTAAAGGTCTAGGTTGCTTTCTCATGGCCAGGTTTGGAACATACACACAATGTGCCCTTTCAATTAACAACTCCTGCTGTGGAATACCAGTCCAGTTGCTTATTTGTGCTTTCATAAAATTCATACAGTCCACTCCCTCCAGCTTCTCTGGTACAGTAGAAAATCTCAGGTTTCCCAATGTGCTCTATCCTCCAATTCTATTATTTTTTGAAACATCTCTTCTCAAGCAGTCTCATAGCCAGCCAACTTTTCCTTCACTTCGACCACTGACTTTTGCAGTTTTATCACCTCATCTGAATATCTGTTTAAAATGTCTTCCATTTTTCCAGCCTTTAATTTAAGTTGATATACTCCATCAGTGTTTTATTTTAATCATATTTGTGTGCAATTGTCTTATATTTTCCTTTAGGTTACTGGAAGTTATGTCTGGAACTTGCAGTGATTTTTCTTAGACAGTTGCAGTACTTTTCCCAGTCAGTGCTGTTTCCTCACCTTTTGTATCTGATTTTCTGCGAGGGTCCTCTGTATTTCTTTTTTCCTAGAATCCAGACAGTGCACTTACTAGCCAGTTACTGAAATTCACCCAGAAATATAAGTCCACTGGCTTTCTCTTCTGAGTTTCTGTTTTCACATGGGTAAAGCTGAAGTTAACCTGTTGATCAGTGTGCAGCCATCTTGGAAGCCACCACTGATGTTGAGTCTTGATCCAGAGAAAGCATTTGACAGATTAAGCTGGGATTTTATGAGTAGGGCAATAGAAGCATTTGCTGATATAATATGAAGGATAGCTAGGAGGATGTATGAAGGACTGGAGGCAAGAATTAAAGTGGGGGTTCTTCTCTGATAAGTAGTGTTTGAACAGAGGAACCAGACAAGGATGTCTTCTTTCACCCTTGTTATTTATTTTATATTTAGAGCTAATGGCAAAAAAATAAGGGACTCAGAAATTCAAGGATATAACTGGTATTGCAATCAAGAAAAGTCAACTTTATTTGCATATATTATTTTGTACCTGATAACTCAAGAAAAGGACATCTCAGTGTTGTGAAACATTTTGAGCCAATTTTGGGTCTTTTCAGAATATAAAATTAACAAAAGTAAAACAAAGACTATAGCAGTAAATTATGTACCTGCTCATGAATTGATTCAGCAATACCAATATTTAAGGGGACATGATAAGATGAAGTATTTCAGAGTACAGATTAAAAAGCCTTCTGTTATACCAGCTAAGGATATGTGGTAAGAGACTAAAGAAATGATAATATGAAAACTGAGAAACTGGAAGCTGTTGTTTATGGATATATATATATAGTAAGACTCAAGGAGTGAAAATATGTTTAGTTCCTTTAGTTTTATATACAACTCATGCATATTTTTATCAACCAGAGGAGACATAGCTAATAATAAAGAGTTGAAGGAATTTATCTGGGAAGGGAAGAGTCAAGTGGGATAAGATGATCCTTCCAATAGAACAAGATGGTTTAGTATTACTTGATTTGAAGGGATGTTTCTCAGCTATGCAGTTAAGGATCATATACATAACACAAGCAGAAGGTTATAATTCAGTATGTAAAGGGATGTTGATGAAGTTCGGGGGGTTCAAGAAATAAAGAGAAAGTGGGATTTTGGATGCAGATCCTTAAGGACAATAACAACCAAAAAGAATAAAGTAATATCCTAAGAACTAAGCCAACACAAGAATGGAGAAAGGAAATTTTGCCAAAAGAGATTACTGTAAGTGTGGGTACAGAAAATAGGCAGGAGGGGACTGGAATTTACTGGAGAAAACTGGCAAAGGAACCAGGGTATTAGCAGCAAATAACTGGAGAGGGAAAGGTAATAGAGTGGGATGAGGTCAGGATGATGTTTGGACTGTAGGCTAGAGGCTTCCTTCCCTATTTGGGATTGCCATCAGAACATAGGCAAAGTGGAAAGGATAGGGGAATCTTAAGTGAAAGACCAGCTCTTGTGAAGTTTTTCATTGACTTTAGAAAACTAGCTGCTGTTAAAAAGGGGATAACCAGCAGGGCATACAAAATATTGCATGATAACTGTGACATCCCTACTTTGGGCCAGTGATTAAGGAACCCCAGTTCCCACTACTGACACTGGTGGAGAACGTTTACAGATGAAAAAAAATAGACACATACACAGTATTTTCAGATGCAGTTCCCTGCAACAAGTACAATTTCCCTTAAGAGCACACAGGGAATGCAAACTCCAGTCCTGGGGCAGGGCTTTCTCTCCAGACCCCAAGCAAGACTCCCCACTGACACAGCTATAAAGGTGAATCCTTAGCCAGGTGTTCTAAGCCAAGTCCTCCATCACCCTCTCTGTGAAATCAGTGCTGTTACTGTCCCTGTTCAAAGTAACTGACACACACACACACACACTGTTGAGATTTGAATTCACACACACACACACACACACACACACACACACACACACACACACACACACACACACACACACACACACACACACACACACACACACACACACACACACACACACACACACATCTGGGAAAGGCTGGCACAGCTTACCTGCTTTGTTACCTCTACCCAGACTATAAGGTAGATACACTGCCACCAAAACACCCAAAGCCAGATACTTTAAGGCTGTTACAAAGGTACCCAATTACACTTATTAAAATTAATAGTTATACAAATGGTAGTGTTAACCAAGCAGCAAGACTTTCAGGAATGTGGAGCCACAGTACAACTAAATAAACGCATTTACTCTCAAAGGTTAAATATTTTCTAAAAGATCAGCCACAATAAAATACATAGATATATTTAATAATGAATAATAAAATAGAAAACATGAAAATACTGAATGTCTATTTACAATAAACACCAGAGTTTCAATTTACAGCAAATATAAACAACAACACAGATGGAAAGACTCAGACACAGAATAACAATATTTAGCTAATCTCGCTATATTTTCTAACTGACTGAAGAATTACTGTTCCCTAGTTACTTACTAAAGCAAGGCAAGATGAAGGTAGATGAGTGTCTCTTGTCAGGTCTAACAAAGTGCATCTGTCATATCTCCCACTAGTATTCAAATACAGTTTAAGTGCTGTCTACATAATGACATCACATCAGGTCACCTGACTCTGTGGTTCCCACACTACCCCCTCAATAGCAACTGAGCCAGAAACTGGCACAGAGCTGTCACAATGCACACATAGAACTTTGCTAAGGCTTAATACAGCATCTAGCAACTGTAAAACAATTGCAACACTTCCACCCATCCTGCAGAAACTAAGAAGCCATACTCTGGCACCTCAGGGTACCACTTAGTTTGCCACAGAGGACAATAGATCAAGATCCCAGGCCCATGTTTTCACAGACATTGCATTTCTGGCTGCATTCATACCTGTGAGATAAAATCCTTATGGCCTAAACCAAGTCATTTAATTTCAGGATATTTTTCTTAAGGTTAGGTGGGCTGAGCTTAACCCCTTCCCTTTCAGTATCCTCTGTTAAATTATATACATCTACTCAGCTACAACAATACAGTCTGATATACATATATTTATTTTCTGTCCAGCAGGACCCACTGTTAATACAGTTCTAACACAAGCAACTTTACAAATACGTTTAACATAAACATCTATACAAATCAGTTTGATATTCAAATGACATATAATTGTTTACAAAACTCCAGCTAGCTATGTTGGCATATGTTACACATGCACTGCCCTACTTCCCATAGCACAGCTGGTGCTACCTCACATCATCACAATAAGAATCAATCAGAGGTTAAAAATTATTGGGAAGAGAGATTGGAAATGTATAATTTACAAGAGAAAGACAGGACATATGTATGGCTCCCAAATTTATTTATTTATTTATTTTACATTTGTTTACTGGGAGATTCCGACCGGACATGAATACCATTTTCAGCGGAGGCCTGGGGAGAAAAGCTCCACAAAGATTAGTTCAGAAAGACAATACCTTACACAGTACACAAGCTGTTGAAATACAGTACAGAAGTCAGTTAGGAGCAGTTACAATGTACTGATATACTACTATAACATAAGCATATAACAATTATACATAAGCATATAATAATTATACAATGTAAAATAACATTATGTGAGAAAAATATACAATCCAGTTGAGTGGCTTTACAATCAGTTATTTGGATACATTCCTACAATGATCAGAATAATACACTATGAGATATTACAGAACAGCATCTAGAGGGGCCCTGATTATGGGCTTGCACAGAAGATTAACATGGGAAGCTATCCAGGGTCAGAACAACACCATATCCAGAACTTGTTTAAATGAATCTGGAGTAGTTTTTTTGAAGTTATTTTTGTTTCCATTGGACGTAATATCTAGGGGAATGGAGTTCCATACTTTTGCTATAGTAGAAGAGTACAGGGAGTCACTAGAGCTATTTCTGCTTATGGATACATCAAATAAAGCTTTGTTGTTGGATCTTAGTAGGCGGTTGTTGGAATAGCTTTTTAGTAGGCCATGTAATAATGGAATTTTATTTGGATCATAAATGATCTGATGGGCTATTATAAGTTGGTTGTGGGTGAGCAGGTTAGGTAACTGCTTAATAGCCTGGCAGTGAAGAGTACTACAGGGGGAGTCAATTGCAAACTTAGCTATTTTCTTTAAGTCTGTTTTATTTAGGGTGATGAACATAGGAAGTCATAGAGAAGTGTGGAGATTAGGTGGGTTCGTGCAATGGTAGCTTTGCTGTTGTTGGGTAGGTATTTTCTGCATCTGTATAGTGTTCCAAGTTTTTTGTGGACTTTTTTTCATTGTCTGTGCAATATGGATATTGAATTTCATATTGTGATTTATGATAACTCCTAGTAGTTTAGTGTTATGGACTGGTGTGATAGGGATGTTATTAGCTGAATATATTAAAAAAAAAAAAAACAAAGCAAAATAGTTGAGTACTGTACCAAAGTGCAGCCTACGAACCCAAAGTCAAATATGCACCAAAAAACGCGGCAAGGACACTGCTATTCCTTAAAATCTTTAAAATCTTTATTACACATAAACACAAGATGAGCACTTTCGGGACTTCTCCCTTCATCAGATAAAATTACAATAAAACAACCCCTTCTTTTAAACTAGTGCATATCCAATAGGATTCAGTAAAAAGCCAGGTGTACGATTGGCCATGTGAAGCACTTGACAGAATTAGCAGAATCCAGATGGATCATTGAGCTTATGGCCAATCATACACCTGGTTTAAATGATGTGATACCTGTTAAGCCCACCTTTCAAAATAGACGGGCTTTTTACTGAATCCTATTGGATATGCACTAGTTTAAAAGAAGGGGTTGTTTTATTGTAATTTTATCTGATGAAGGGAGAAGTCCCGAAAGCGCTCATCTTGTGTTCATGTGTAATAAAGATTTTAAAGATTTTAAGGAATAGCAGTGTCCTTGCCACATTTTTTGGTGCATAGCTGAATATATTGTGAATGGTGGTATGGGGTCTGGGGCTCTTATTGGATGGAATATCATTAGCTGGGTTTTTTGGAAGTTAAGTATTAGCTGAGAGTTGGCTAACCAGGTTTTGACGTCAGTAAAGGATTCTTGTGTCAATTTCTGGAGTTGTGGGAGTGATGGAGCTGAACAGATTAGGGTGGAATCATCAGCATCCTGGACCAGTGTTGTATGCAGGGTAGATTTGTGAAGTTGGTCGGTAAATATGTTAAAGAGGAGGGGGCCAAGGATGGATCCTTGGGGTACCCCTAAGGAGACAAGTCTGTTGGGAGACAGGGAGTTTCCCCATTTTACTGCCTGTTGGCAATTGGATAGATAGTCCTGAAACCAAGCTAGGGTGGAGTGACTTAGATTAAGATTGGAGAGGGCAGAAAGGAGTTTGTGATGCGAGACCATATCAAAGGCCTTGGAGAGATCAAGGAAGATAGTGGAGACAAGGTTGTCATTGTTATGGTATTGATTTACAGTATTAGTAAAACTGATCAGGGCTGTTGTAGTACTATGATTAGGATGGAATTTATGTTGGGTGTTGGACAGCAGTTTATTAGTAAGGAGATATTTCATTAACTTGGAAAGTATGCATTTTTCAAATATCTTAGACAGGGGAGATAGGACGGCAGTTGAGTGGTAATTAGATAATTCAACTGAGTTACCCCCTTTGTGAAGTGGTATTATGTGTGCAATTTTCCACTGAGAAGGTATGCATTGTTCTGATAAGGAGAAATTGTTCAGAAGGGATATGAGATGGCTGTGGCTGTGATCTTGAGGTATTCTGCAGGTAATTTATCAGCAGCCAGGGTTGTGCGTTTAAGTTTACTCAGATAGGTACATATTGTGCTTGTAGGGATAGGTTGTAGGGAGAAGCTGTTATGATCTAACCTTTGTCCACAAAATTCTCCATCAACCTGATAAAACCTCTGCTATCCAAAATACTATACACTCATATACTACTTCTCAATGTCTTTGCTCCAGTAACCTTCATTTTCTAGATACCACCAAAGCCAACAACTTAGCTGGGAATTCTCTCTTTTCTAATTGCATTCCTAAAATATGGAATAAGCTGCCAACCCACATAACACCTAACTGCTCTACTTTACAAATGAAAAAGCTCCTTAAGTCATACTTAACTGACACCTGTCTGTGCTCCTGCAAATAACCATGATAGACTTCCCTTAGTCTCCTTGCTCACTAATGCCCTTGAAAAACATCTCACAGTCAGTATTAATAACTTCTGTAAGAAATTCACCTTATGCATCTTTTAAACTGTATTTTACTCATGATGATGTATATTGCAAATGCTTCAAGCAAAAGTTTCATTTCCATTATATATCTGCAATTTGCTATCAATATAGTAATTCCCAAATGTTTGCTAATTTATGTTTTGTCTTCTATTGCTACTTCTGTATAATTTTCCCATGTTTGTTAAACTCTAATTTGTCTGTACAGGAGCTTTTCTCCCTGGACAGCCGCTGAAAAAAGACTTGTGTTGAGTCGGACTTTCCCGGTAAATAAATAAAAAATAGATGGAGTGTTTGCAAAAATGACTATTCAGTGTAGACCAGTCTAAAGATAAGTTTATCTCTGTAATCAGTGAAGAGGCAGGTGTGAGATTCAAGCTTCTGTATCCAGGTGTTTTAAAATATTTTTTCCTGGAGGATCAAGACATTTTTTAAGGCAGAAGAGGCTAAGGAGGAAATAAAAAGTTTATCCGAAAAAACAGGGAGCAAAGCAAACAGAAGGGGACTCTTTTTCTTATTCATCCAACAGCAAAGCTCACACACATATTTCACCAGTGATACCTTTTACATTGTTTGAAAGGATGGTGAGGCAGAAAAAAGCAAAGGAGCTGACTAGAAGACTCAGGAGTACCTTGGACTTAAACCAGTGACTTGTGTTGGGAGATGGGGATGATCAGATGACTACAACCAGCAACACTAAATTAGTGAATAAATTACAGACTAAAGCATCAGTCCTACTGGATATAGGAATGGACAATTGAGCTATGCTTTTGAAAGAAAAAGTGGATGAGAAAGACCGTAATTTTGTTAAACTTGTGGTTGAACTGTAAAGCATATGTCCTACTTTATGGGACACTGAAGGGAGTAAAGTAGTATTATCTTTTGTTCTTATTAGTATTTATATAAAATATGAAAATTGCTTACTATATCATATAGCAGTTTTACACAGTGTGTGGCTGGGTATTTTGAATGTGAGTTGGGAAGTCCTGTCAGTGACCGCTGTACATGTAATGTAAGCAGGCACTTTTTATAGTTCTAACTTGTACAGGTTTTATGCTATTACAAGATAAGAAAAGCAGGTCAGAAGTAAGCAAAAGTTATTGTAGTGTTGTGATCTAGGACGTTTGGGTGGGTGGTGAGGAGTAGAATATATATATATATATATATATATATATATATATATATATATATATATATATATATATATACATACACACACACACACAAACACACACACAAAATTAAGATACTTTTCAAGGGTGGATTTCCAGAATAATGTCCTTAGTTTTAAATGTAGGCAAGTTTTTTTTTTCATTGAATAGGCCAGAAAAATAAGACAAAATGCTGAAAAGCTTATATAAAGCTATTAGCTTGTTGTTGTTTCCAATATCAAATGCTCTCAGTGGGAGAAAAGGAATCTGCAGGTGCATGCAGTTGGCCAGGGAAAGTCTGTAGACTGTGTTCTATGTGAAATTTACAGAAATTCTTTCATGCATTTGGAAGGTTATCTGTTTTTCCCCCCTCACTGCTGAAAGGTAACAAGCTGTCTGCTGGCAATTAATTTTGAGTTCTGAATGCTCTTTCTGTGAGAAATCTAATATTTAAAGAAACAGTAGCAAGCAGTTTAGTGAAAAATAAAGTTTGATACTGTGGTAAGTGAATGAGAAATATCTGACTCCCCCAGTCTTAATGCTTTAATGCAAGTGTATAATTTATTTTACTGGTCTTAAGCTAGCCAGTGTACTTTTTCTTATGGCTAAGAGTTAATGGTTACTGAAAGCATGTAAGTCATTTTCACACATCTGGGAGGGGAATAGAAATAACAAAAGAACTGATAATTAGTGTAAGTGGGAACACAGACTGTAACACCCACTTAGCATTGGTAACCTTAATTTTAGATAAGGTGGTGTGTGTGTGTGTAATCACTGATTTGGGGCAACTGCTTCTATCTGGAGGGCTAAACTTCATTTATTGAAAATATGTACAGCATTGCATGTTTGTTCTAAGTTAAAGGGGGAAGGGGTTCTGAAAATTTAGTTTCTGTATCTTTTCATTGAACAATAAATCATGAAAAACACAATTGTTCAAATGGAGATAAGAAGCAGCAACTGCTTAAAAGATCAGCATACCAAATATTAATGTGTACATGTAAGATAGAAGTTGGAAACACATTCAAAAGAACTGTCATGTATAACAGGGGGGAATAATAGAACTGAAGTAGTTTACGTTATTTGCTCTTCAACCTGTGGGTCTTCTTATCCACATCGGATCCAACACAGCCACATTTTCCAGCTACGGCTCTGAGCTCCATGCTCCTCCCCTTACTCATAATGCCCGTCTCCCTTCAGATCTCATTTGCCACCTGAGAGGAAGCAATGTGGTCCAAGCTCCAGAGCATTTTAAAGTTTTCTATAACAGTAATTTGTTCCTTTTTTGGCCTTTCTTATCTAAATTCTCTTTCTTCTTGGGGTTGTCCATAGGCCCGAGGTACAGGTTATCCGGTCGGCCCCTAGGCCTTCCCACCACTGGCTTTCCCGTCCTACTTCGGCAGTGTCCTCCTGCTCTACTCGGAGCTTGTCTGAGGTGGAAATGGACAAGATAATGAGGAGGTTTATCCGCACTCAAATCCAGATGGAGGTCTTGCCAGAGCCTTTTCCCACAGGAACGGGTGCCTTCCAGCCATTGTTTAGACCTATCACTCCTTCTCTGATCTGACCTGTGGTTTTGGAGTCGTTGGATCTGAGAACGATCGGAACCGAGTGGTTGGTGCCGACAGTACCCTGTACCTCGATGCCAGCCAGTGCCTTGAGTGTGTCGGATTTGACTGGATTGGATCTGAGCTCTCGCAGCCATAGCCTCAGGGTAGGATCTGAGGGAGTACTCTCTGGTCTGAGCTTGTCAGAGAGAAGCATTCCCCTCAATGTCTTGGTTCTGGCTCCCTGGTTGGATCAGTATGAGTGGCTTCCACTAGGTCAGACCAGGAGGTCCGTTCCCCCTCGGCATTCGATTTAGTGGAGAGGGTTCTTGCAAGGTCAAGGCCTCTGATCGTCTTTGGAGTCCATCCAGACCTTCCTGGCCTTGAGTGTGGTTCCAAACATCTTGACCTCTCAGGAACAGCCCGTAGTAGACAGCTGTAGTGCCCCAGGAAGTTCCACCCTTGGAACAACCTGCTTGTGAGGCCTCCCCAGACAGTCCCCCTGAGGAGTCCCCCCCACCGCAAGCATACATGTAAAAAGAGGCACTTGGACTCTCCTTCAGAGCCCCTCACCGAAGACACAGACCTAGATGAAGGGGAAGGTTCCCCAAGATCACCCCTTGAGGATGTCTCCTTTGGAGACATTATGGAGATCCTTCGCCAAAGGGGGGGGTGGTCCACACCAAAACCAACCTCTGACGAGTCTGTGTTTCTGGAGGCATTTGGCTCAGGCCCATCTACCTCTTGGGTGTCCCCTCCTGCTGATCCACTTGATTGAGGATTTGATAACATCTAGGGCGTGGAAGAAGCCAGACACCATAGAGCCAATACCCAAGCACCCGGAAAAAGTCTTAAGCCCCCCCACAGATAAGTTACACTGGCATAAGGGGTCCCCTGTAGATGCTATGATGGTGGTAGCAGCAGTGGCGGCCACCAAAAAGGAACTCACCCAGGAGAGTTCCACTGTCCACCCACCTGACTGAGAGTTAAGAACACTGGATCATTTTGAGAAGCGAGTTTATGCTTCAGCAACCTTCTGTGTGAGGGCGCTGAACTACATGGTGCATGTCATTTGACTCCAGAGAGATCTGGTCAAGAAAGTCACGAAGTCAACCCCAGGGTTCATGTAGGCAGAGAATAGGAAGGTGTTCGATGCATGAATGGCCACCCTAAAAGCTGTAGCCAACACATCTATGTATTTGCTTTCCCATGCCATGGAGGGAGCCGGATGGGGCAGGGTCAGGCATTGCCATCCAGCATCATGCCTGGCTCTGCTTATGTCAGTTCTCGGAGCCCTTCAAGGCATCTTTTACCAGTGCCCCTTATGATGGCTCTTCCCTTTTTGGGAAGACGGTCAGAGAGACTTTGGTTCAGAGCGAGAAGGATGGGAAGATACTGTCTGCCATCGGGATCCACTTCTCACCACCTCAAAGGTCCTTTTCCAGGAACCAGTGAGGCCAGAAGAAGATGTGATTCCGCAAGTCTCAGGCATTTTCCCTGGATGCTCAGGACTCGCCTTCCCCTAGAGGCAGAGGGGGATATGATAGATGCCACCCTAGAGGCAGAGGTGGTCCTAAGAAATTTGGGCCCTGAGAACCTTTCTCGGATAAACCCGGGCAGCTGCCCATCTCTGGAGGTAGTCAGGGGTCGCTTGTCACTACACCCACTAGTATGGGAGTCCATCACTACAGATCAGTGGGTGCTGCGAGTCATATCCAGAGGATATATCATTCCATTCAAGGATCCACCCCATCCAACAAAGCCCTCCAGGACATTCCACCCATGCAGCAGGAGGAGGCAGCGGTGCAGGTAGACTCACTGCTAAGAAAACGAGTCATCCAACTGGTCCCCCCAGACCAGTCTGGATATGGGGTTTATTCCAGGTTCTTTTTAGTGCCAAAAAAGACCGGGGACCTGAGACCAATATTGAATCTGTCAAAACTGAACCTATCAGTAACTAAGACAAAATTCCGGATGGTCACGATTCAATCTATCCTCCCCTATATGCAGGCCAGAGACTGGATGCGCTCAATTGACCTCCAGGACGCATACTATCACATCAAGATGAACAGGCACTCCAGGAGGTTCCTTCACTTCTGGCTGGGAGCCAATCATTACCAATTTCAAGCCCTTACCTTTGGTTTCACCACAGCCCCCCTGGGTGTTCACCAAGGTAATGGCGGTAGTAGCCGCTCACCTGAGGCTTCAGGGCATTCAGGTCTTTCTGTACCTGTAGGACTGGCTCTTTACTGCCCCTTCAGAGCATCTACTATGTCAGGCCAGGGACTCCTTCCTTCAGCTAGCCAACAAGTTGGGCATTACAATCAATATGCACAAGTTTGCTCTTCCCCAGTTCAGATTTTAGATTTCATCGGGGCACGGCTGGACACAATACAAATTAAGGTGTTCCTCACATCAGACAGGATACGCAGCTTGAGGTTACACATCTTACACATTCTTCAGACTCATTTACCAACAGCCAAAGCAGTGTTAAGGGCTCTAGGTTCCATGGCGGCCACGATAAATCATCTTCCAATGGCGCAGCTTCATATGATGGTGCTGCAGTGGACACTGGCAATTCAGTGGTCACTGTTAGACCTTCCATTGTCCTTTCTGGTGAGAATTTTAAAAGCATGAAGGGACCCCTTTTGGTGGTGGATTCAGTCCCCGGATCTCCTCAAGAGACGTCCATTTCAACCTGCTTTCCACAAGACCACTATGACCATGGACACCTCCCTACTAGGGTGGGGGGAGGCACTACTCAGAAAGGACAGTCCAAGGCACGTGGTCCCTTTCTGAGACCTATCTGCACATTAATGTTCTAAAGATGAGAGCAGTTCTTTCTGTGTTGCAGGCCCTTCATGCTCATCTTCCTCTGGGAACAATTGCAATTCAGGCCGACAATATGTTGGTGGTCTGGTATATCAACAAACAAGGGGGAACCAGATCTTATCCCTTATGTTGAGAGGCCATGAGAGTGTGGAAATGGGTGATCTCCACTGGCCGCTTTCTGGTGGCAATTCACATCCCGGGACAATCCAACGTTCTAGCAGACAGGCTCAGCAGATCAATCCTGATGCCTTATGAGTGGTCTCTGAATCCTTCAGTAGTGGAACAGATCTTTCTAGAGTGGCATCGTCCTTGCTGCGATCTCTTCACATCTCCTTCCAATGTGAAATGCAGTGAGTTTTTTGCTCTGAACCCCCCACTAGGGGAAGCCCCTAGAGATGGTCTGATTCATGCTTGGCCTCCCGGACTTCTTTATGCATATCCTCCTCTTCCCCTTATGTCAAAGTTTCTACAGAAACCCCAAAGGCTGGGGAGCACTGTGATCCTCATCACCTCATTCTGACCTTGACAGGTTTGGTTTTCCTTACTCAGGTCTCATCTAGTTGTTCCACCATGGACCTTGGATCTGGTCCCAGATCTGCTCTCACATCCCTCAGGTATCCCTCATCCAGATCTGGACAGTCTGAAGCTCACTGCTTGGCTGCTCCGGTTCCCATGATTATTAGGACTCCCGGTCTGCCATCTCCTGTTAATTCCATTCTGGTAGCGGCTCATGAATCATCTACCAGAAAAGTCTACCATAGTAAATGGAAACATTTTTCTATATGGGCCAATCAAAGGTCTTTGGATCCTTTCACTCCTCTGCTTTTGGCAGTTTTAGATTTTCTAGCTAGCAATTTTTAACAGACAGCTAGTTCCTCTACGGTGAAAGTCCAACTAGCAGCCATCTCTAATTTTCATGTTGGGGTAAACATTTCTTCATTGACTTCCTCTAAACTTTGTAAAATCTTTCTCAAAGGTGCCCTTCTTCTCAAACTCCCGGTTAAGGACCCAATTCCACTGTGGGACCTCACCTTACTGTTGCAGACATTGGTTTCTCCCCCCTTTGAGCCTGCGTCATTTGTGGATCTACAATTTTTGACTTGGAAAACTGCCTTCTTGGTTGCCATCTCATCTGCTAAGAGGGTGTCAGAGCTTTAAGCTCTTTCTATCAGAGTTCCTTATATGATCTTTCATAAAGATAGAGTGTCGCTGTGCACTAACCCATCCTTCCTTCCCAAGATAGCTTTGGAAGCCAATATTAATCAGACCTTCAGTTTGCCAGTATTTTTTCCTAACTACCAGAACAAAGGGGAATACAAATTACATTTACTAGACATACATAGGCAGTTGAGTTTTTTTCTTCACAGGACTAAACCATTCTGCAAGTCTGATCAACTTTTTGTGTCCTATGCCAAGCCCTTCTTTGGTAAACCTGTTTCAAATGTGACAATTGCTCACTGGATTTCACAATGGATTGGCCAGGCTTATTCAGAAAGAGATTTGTCTCTACCAGGAAAAGTGAAGGCTCATTCGACCTAATCTATGGCTACATCAGCGGCCTTTTGGTCAAGGGTCTCTTTGGATGATATTTGTTCAGCTGCTACTTGGGCCTCATATCACACCTTTATTTTTCATTATAAACTGGATTTGGTCTCTAGGAGAAGAGCATTCTTTGGCTCTGCAGTGCTCCAGAATATCCTTCCATGAGGGTCTCCCAAGAGTTAGGTAGCTGCGGTCATTGTCCCACAGGTTGAAGAGCAAATTAAGTAAACTACTTCAGATAAAGACATTATGTACTCACCAGAATGTTCCTTCTGAGTTGTTCTACTTCATTTGTCTTCAACCATCCCCCTCTCCTTCCCCCTAACCTTATCCTTTGGGATATGACATATCATTTGTATCGGATGGTTGCTGTTGGGATCCTTGGTCCTGTCCAGGCTAAGGTTCTTTTTGTGACGATTGGTATTTGATGATAAGGTGTCATTGGGTCGGGTGTCTGATACCTGTTAGGCAGCAAACTTGATCTGAAGGGAGTAGGGAAACAGTGGGGCATTATGGGTAAGGGGAGGAGCATGGAGCTCTGAGCCGTAGCTGGAAAATGCGGCTGTGTCAGATTCGATGTGGATCGAAAGACCCACAAGTTGAAGACAAATGAAGTAGAAGTACTCAGATGGAATGTTATGGTGAGTACATAATTTGTTTTTCTATCATAACGGCTAGTCTGCCTATGTTACCATGGAATGGAAATGGCTTTACATGTATAAAAAAAACAAGAGTATTGAATTGTATTAAGAAAGCAGAATGTAAATAGCAATGCTACAGGAGACACATTTGGATAGAAATGAGCATGTGAGTTTGATAAAGAAATGATTTCAGGGACGTCATTCCAGCAGAATATCAGGGGCAAATAAACGTTAGCAAAGTGGATGGCACTGTCACTTTGCAGCTAGATTTTCTCCAGTTCAGTTCTTGGCTGGGATGTCTTGTCTGCATGTCCTTCCTTTGTTCATGTGGGTTTTCTCCGGGTGCCCGTCTTTTTACATGCAGTAGGTGGATTGGATACTCTAAATCAACCTTAGTTGTGAGTGTACATGACAGTGAGTGACAGGAAAGAACAGCAGCAGCAGGGCTAGCCATCTGGCAGTTTGAACCTTGGCTTAGATGATTGTCACTGGAAGTGACACCCAGACCCCATGTGTAAAAAAAGTGGGAAAAGGGTTTGTGGATGGATGGAGTCATCAGATTATCAGTGGCAAAGAAAAAGGGGAGCAATAATACTGACTGCTAAAGGGGCTTCAAAAGTGATAGAAGATGGGGGAAAATCAGTGGCAGATGTGTGTTAATAAGGGGCTATTGGAAATGGAGGAGGATTATGCTGGCATGTATTTATACTCCACTACAAAGAATAGCTGTGTAAGAACTTACCATAACCTTAGATGTCCTTCTCTTCCATGTTGTAGTATTCATTACAGTAGGGAGGTTGCTGCCTGCATTGCTGCCATCTGGCCAGTATACCAAAGTCTTTGCTTCAGGAGGGTATGTGTGACATCCTATGTCAGAGCCATAAACTGACATAGACTATAAATGTGACATCTGCATGTACCCTCTTCAGAATGAACTGCCACATACCGTAGTACTCCTGTGGATTGAGAGGGTCCTAATAGGGAGACCCTTACACTTGCATGTAGACTTGACCTAGAGTAGTAGGTAGGCTGTGTTGAGTGTCGAGACTGGGGAAGAGAATGACTATGTCCCCGCAAGTAGGGCATGGTATGTTAGGTAATGTAGAGGGGGCAGGTGGGTGGGACTGAATACTGCAACACAGAAGAGAAGGACATCTAAGGTTATGGTAAGTTCTTACACAACTATTCTACATCCTTCTATTCTCATGTTGCAGTATTCATTACATTAGGGAGAGTACCAAAGCTTTAGGTATGAGCCTGGGTGGAGGACTGGGTTCGCTGGTCAATGAGGCCTTGGAGAACTGACCTAGTAAGCCCTGCTCTTGCTCTCAAGGCTAGGTCCAGCTTGTAATGCTTGGTAAAGGTGTGAACTGAGGTCCAAGTGGCTGTTTCTAAAATGGAAGCTGCCCTGGAAGAGTGAGGTCTGACATGACCATGCATGGATTTTCCATGATAGGAATAGCACATGCCAATGTATTTTGAGATCCATGAAGAAATGGTCTGTTTGGAGATTGCATTCCCTAGAGCTCTTGGATGGAAGGAGATGAATAGCTGGACAGACTTTCTAATAGGTTTGGTTTTGTCTAAGCAGTATCTCAGTTGCCTGTGGACATCCAAGGAATGGAGAGTCTTCTCTGAGGAATTTTGTGGATGAGGGTAGAAAACTGGTAGGTTAATGGTCTGGTTTAAAGAGAGTTAATTAACCACCTTGGGCATGAAGGAGGGGTTGGTCCTGACAGCAACTGTGTCCTTGTGGAAAATAAGGTAAGGAGAGGTAGCCATAAGGGCTTGTATCTCTGATACCCTCCTGGTGGAGGTGAGGGCTACTAGTAGAACTGTTTTAGGGTGCATAGTTTCAGGAATACTGAATGAGCTGGTTCAAAATGTGGCAATGTGAGTTTTTCTTGTACGAAATTCAGGTCCCAAGGAGGGGGTATAGGTTTTCAGGGGGGGGTCTCATATGGAGTACCACTTTCAGAAAAAGCTTGACTTCCAATCTGGAAGTCAGAGGAAGTGATATGGGTAGACAAGCAGAGATGGCAGATAAGTGGACTTTTACTGAAGAGTAAGTTAATCCTGAGTGAAGTAGCTCACACAAATAGGAGAGGACCATAGGAATAGAAGTAGTCAGAGGGTCCTGGTTTTTCCTGTTGACACCACTTGGAGAATCTGCTCCATTTAGATACATAGTTTCTCCTAGTACTAGGTTTTCTGGCCTCCTGCAGAACATTGAGTATGTCCTCTGAATATAGGTGTCTGTAGGGAATTAGAATCCTATCGCCTAGTTTCAGATTGTTCACCTGGGGGTGTAGTAGGGATCCCCTGTCCTGTGTGAGGAAGTCTATTTGGTGGGGTAACCTGTGATGATTGCCCTTGGCTAGTAAGTGGAGGAGGGTAAACCAATGCTGTCTTGGCCAAACAGGGTCACCAACAGGATTTTGGGTTTGTCCCTCTGTATTTTCAGGAGGACTTTCTGAATCAGAGTGAAGAGAGGGAGGGCGTAAAGGTACATTCCCTCCCAAGAAAAGTAGAATATGTCCACTTTCCAAGCTAGTGGATGTGGGTTCCTTCTGTAGAAGTTGGGCATCTGTCTGTTGTGGGGGGAGGCAGAGAGATCTGCTTGTGGAATACCTCACCTGTGGATAAGGTCCAGGAATACCTCTCTCTGAAGCATCCATTCGTGAGAGGGAGCTGAAGTTCTGTTGAGTCTGTCTGCCATAACATTCTCTGTTGAGGGAATATATACTGCTACCAGGTGGATCTGGAGTAATGATGCGAGCTTCCATATCTGGATGGCCAGGCTGCTGAGAGGGTAGGACTTTGTTCCCCCTTGCTTGTTATGTACCACAGGACAGTCATATTGTCTGTGATTACTTTTAGGGTTCCTGGCTGAAGAGCTGATTTGAATGTTAGTAGGGCTAACATTAATGCCCCCATTTCCTTGATGTTGATATGGTCCTTTTGTCTTAGGTTGGGCCATCTGCCTTGCACAGAGAATTGATTGTGGTTTATTAGTAGCACTGCACCCCACCCCAAGTCTGATGTGTCTGCGGAGACCTATTGTAGGGGGGCTGAAACCTGTAGGGGGGGTTTCTTGGTTGAGGTGAAGTGCTGAAACCCACCACTGGAGTCCCCTCTTCATGCAGAGAAGTAGGGGAAGGGGGGAGTCCAGGGGCTGGGCGTGTTGGCTCCATAAGTTTTTTAGGATCCACTTGTTTTTTCGCGTGTGGAGTCTTGCCAGGGGTAACATGGGTATAAGGGATGCCATGTGTCCTAACATTCTCAGGAATTCCTGAGCTGTCAAGGTGGAGTGGGTGAGGAGTTTTTTGAAGTATAGACAAAGGTCTAGGATTCTTTGGTCTGGGATGAAGGCTTTCATTCTGTCTGCTCTGATCCTGCATCCCAAGAAAACCAAATCTTGAGAGGGGGTCAGGTGAGACTTTTCATGGTTTATGGTAAACCCTAATTGAGTCAGGGTGGAAGTTACCTGTTGTAGGTGCAATAGAAGAACCTGGTGGTCTTGATGAAGGATGAGCAGGTCATCTAGATATGGGTATATCTGTATACCTTGAGTTCTGCAGTGAGCAATGAAGGGGGCTAGACATTTTGTGAACACTCGAGGAGCAGTGGAGAGCCCAAAGGGTAAGTCAGAGAACTGAAAAATGGCAAGAACCTATTGCAAAGTGGAGGAATTTCCTTTAATCTGGAAGTGTAGGAATCTACAGGTAGGCATCCTTCAAATCCAGGGCTACCATGAAAACCTGCATTAGTATGAGTGGTAACAGCAGGGGTAAGGTAATCATTTTAAAGCTGGGTACCTTGAGAAAGAGGTTTAGGAAAGATAAGTCTAGGATTAGCCTCCATGAGCCAACTTTTTTTGGTACCAGAAACATTCTGGAGTAGAAGCCTATCTTTTCTTTGTGCGCAGGGTACCTTGTTCTATGGTACCCTGAGCTAGGAGCTGTTAAATGATGGGTGGGAAAAGGTGGGTTTAGTTTGTAGGTGGTTGAGGGATACCCTGGAAGGGTGGTAACATCCACCAAGTCATGAAATACCCCCTCTGAATGATGGACAGGACCCATTGTTCTGATGTGATTATCCACCAGGAGGGTAGGGAGAGGGTGAGACAAAGGGATTTGGGGGTGTTTGGGTCTAAAGGAGGTAAGTCACAGTGGAGGTGGTCTGAATTGGTCAGACTGACACCAAAAGGGGATGGTGTAAGAGTAGGTGGGAAACCTGGAAGCAGAGCTTTTCCTTGGTTGTCTACGTCCCTTTGACTGAGGAGCTGTGTGCAAGGAAGGTCTTCTAACAAAATAAGTTTTTTGTGGGTAGTTCCTGTGGTATCTAGGTATAGGGGATACCAGTAAATGTTTAAGGTTTTCCCTTTTCTTGAAGGGATTTGAGAAGCTCTGCTGAGGCTTGGCCAAACAGGGCCTTATTGTCCAGGGGTGCATCAAGCAATTTTGTTTGTACATCCATAGGGAGAGGTTTCAGCCTCAACCAGGAATATTGCCTCAAAACTGATTCTGATGCAGCAGATTTAGATGAGGCTTCCACAGCATCATAACTGCACTTAATGGCATGCCTAGTCACTTGGGATGCTGTGGAAAGCAGGGTGTTGATTTGGGCTTTAATGGGGAAGTCAGGGGCCTCAGAGAGTAGGGTAGAAGCTTTGGTGATGGTATCCAGGACATACCTAATCATATGTATTTGATAGTTGAGAGCTCTTATGGCCAGAGTACAGGAGGTATACATTTTCTTCCCTAGTCTGTCCATGAATTTGCTGTCTTCATCCATGAGGCATAAAGCAGCAGAAGGCAATTGTCTTAAAGTTTTTCAGCAGAGACTGCAATAACTGCTGGGTCTGCTGGAGGATTTTTAAAGAGGAACTGGGTTTCCTGAGGGACCTTATAGAAGTGGTCAAGGCATTTTTGAGACTGGTGGTTGTGAGTCTGGGGACTGAGAAGCAGCCAAAAATGCATCCTGGAAAGTAGGTAGCAATAGGGGCACAGCAGAAGGAGATGGTTGCTCCATTTGTAAAAGGAGGTGATTGTTGTGACTGCAAGGCCTGAAATGCCTTAAAGAGACTCTGTCAAAATACTTCCCAGCCAGGAACCGATTGGGGCTCACTTTTTGTTTTCTCTTCAAAGGGGTAGCCAGTGGAGAAAAAATCGGAGCTGACATCTGTTTTGGTGGAAGTGTAGGAGCAGGGCCCTCCGACTGAATGAGTCGTGGTTCCCCTCCGCCATCAGGATCTGATGGTTGATTTGCCTCAGCAGATGTGCCTGACGTTTCTGCCATCCCAGCTTCCATTGAGGTTCCTGAGCCTGGTTTGGAAATGGAGGTCTGAGAAGATCCTGGGCTTTCATCAGTCTCAAGAATCTGCTCAGATGCCTGAGGTGCAGTGTGGGATTCTGGCCTAATTTTCTTGGCCTTCTTCCTCGGCGGCTCGTTGGATGGGCCTACTCCCCCTTCCATACCAAGCGAGAGATGTCATAATCTCTAATTTTCTAAATACAATTTTAACGCAGCCAGACAGCTGCAAAGTGTCTTGGGGATGAAAGATTTGCAAATGGGGCTGGACGTATGGTCGTGGGCCTTGCCTAAGCAAAATACATACTTCTCGTGCATGTCCTTGAGAGGAATTTCCCCTTCTAGTTAACATGTATGTCTTAGTAATCAAAAAGCAAAGAAAAACCCAACAGGGCACTTATCTGTATCGGTTGATGAAGCGGTCATCTGGTTTGGAGTGGTAACTTTAACTGGTCTTCTGAAAAAAACAGGATCTGCTTTCAGAACTGGCAAACAGGAGTCCGACATTCACTGCAGCAGAAAATTTCTAAAGAGGGTACGTGCAGATGTCACTTTTATACCCTACATCATTTTATGGCTCTTATAAGGGATGTCACACATACCCTCCTGAAGCAAAGACTTTGGTATACTGGCCAGATGGTGGCACTGCAGGCAGGAACCTTCCTACTGTAATGAATACTGCAACATGAGAATAGAAGAACATCTGCTTTTATGCAACATAAAAAAATATTGGGGGAAACATTCAGTTTTCAACACTGTATAGTATTTATGGATGGGGGGACTGGAACTTGATTTGCAATATTAAGGTTTTATGTGGGGTCCTACAAAGGAAGATACATCAACAAGAGGGCAGATTTCTCAAGAAATAGGGGAATATTTGGTATTGAGGGTAAGAATTCATTAGGGGGAAATGTAACAGAACTTACATATTACTCCCCAAGGCACAATAACTAGGCTAGACTGGATATAATTTATATTTCACATGAGTATGTGCATTTAACTGAAAGCTTTGAAATTCATCCAATAACTATTTCAAATCATGCACCTATAAAACTAAGATAAAGATGCAGGGTAATGAAGTAAAAATTAAATACTGGTGCTTTCATACTTGCTAAGAAGATAGGTATTTAAGGAATGGGTAGTGGAACTTATTTGAGAGTTAACAGGAAAGACAAAAATTTCTTCAGAAGGGATATCTATTGAGTTAGAATAAAACTTGAGTTTAAAAATAGGGTAGAAATAAAATAGAAAGATATGCAAACTGTATTTATTTGTATTGTTTTTTGGGGGTAGAGCACTGATCTCCATGGACCATTTTCAAACTCTGCCCAGGAATGGTGTCCGTTTAAGTGAGTTAAGTAATAAGAATGATTTAGAGGGGCTGACAAACATTAAAGAATTGCAGAATAAGAGGAATTTGCAGAACAAGAAGAGAAGCAGGTATAGTGTACTAAGGGCAAAAGGGAGTACTTATGTATTACTTTTGAAAGGTTACTGTTAAGCAACTGTTTTTGATAACTTCAGGGCACAAAACCTTTTTTGCACAATGACTTAGGCAACAGAAAAACTGCGGTGGTGGTGCTGCGGTAGCGTTGTCACCTCACAGTTAGATGTTGCCCGTTCGATTCTCAGTTAGAGCTTCTTCTGTGTGTCGACATGCACGAATGGCCGTTCCTTTATTGAAGGTTGTGCATTAGGCCCGGCAAGCCAGCATGTAAAAATCTACTGCCAATCATTAGTGGACCGGAGTTCCACTGTGGCGACCCCTAACCGGGAAAAGCCGAAAGACACAAACAAACAAACTTAGGCAACAGAAAGTAGAAAGTGTTGTCACCAAAGTTAAGGAGCCTATGACAAGAAAAATAAGCAGGGATGCTATAGAGGTATTAGAGATATTTCTGAAATTTTATGAAGTATACAGCAAAGGAATGTGGAAACCAAGAAAAGGCACAAATGGAAACATTTATGGAAGGCTTATTTATATATATTATTTATGCCAGAGTTAGAAGAAGACAAGGCTCAACAATTAAAAGGTAACACAGTAAACGATAAGATAAAGATGGTGATGTATATGACAGTACTTTTGGGGAGGTTTGGAAGTTAGGATGGAAGAAGTGATAAAGATCTGGAAGGTTTTGTTTAACAATATTTTAAAATGACAGAGCACCTTCATCTTGTCAAAAAGCTATGGTAGCTGTATTAGCCAAAGATGGTAAAGACCCTTCAGACACAGCTTCCCATAATAATCACAAATTAAAACTAAAATTAGTCTAAGTGTGTATGTCTATACAAGCTAACATAATGGTAAAGGTGTTGCCAAAATGAAGATATATGGATAAACAGGGTTTTGCACAGGGGAGGCAAATATCTGACAACCGCAAAGATGATCCGGGGGAAGCAGCATGTAAGTAAATGCTACTATTGTTAGTGGGTCTTGATGCAGTGAAATCATTTGATAGAGTCAGACGAATTTTATAAGTAGGGTAATGGAAGCATTTACATTCTCAGATAGAATAATGTTTAATTAGGAAGCTATACAAAGGATCAGAGGCAAGATTTAATGCTGCAATATTCCTTTCTGACGAACTGTGCTTGAACAGAGGAACAAGGGAGAGGTGTTAATTTTTCCTTTGTTAAGCATTGGCCAAAAACAAACAAAATAACTCAAAATTTCAAGCTAATCAAGAAAGGATTGCTTTATTTGCAGAATATACTATTTTGTACTTGGCAAGTCCAGAAAAGGGCATTTCATTGCTGAGGAATATTTTGAGCTGTTTCAAGTCTTTTTAGGATACAAAATTAATGAAGATGAAATAAGGCTACACACAGCAGTAAGCTTAATACCCACACGTGAGTTAGTTTAGCAATACCTATGTTTAAGGGAACATAAGATGAAGCATTTAAGTGTATGAATTAAAAAGGATTCCATTATGGCAGCTATAGGTACGTGGGAAGAGACTAAAAAGATAAGACAAAATCTGACAAACTAGAAGCTCTCAGTTATGAACAGTAAGGCAAAGCAGTGAAAATGTTTCAGTTTATTTTGCTTTATATATACAGATCTTGCATATTTTATCAACCAGGGGAAAAGTTGTGGGCAATAATTTATAGAGCTGAGGAGGGAAAGAGTTAAGTGGGAAAAGGTGATCTCCCTGTAAAATAAGGTGGTTTAGGATTACCTGATTTGAATAGATGCTATACAGTTACTGCTCTTATACATAACACAAGCAGAAGGTTATAAATCAAGAGGAAACGAAAAAGAAAAACAACAACTAGAACACTCAAAGCGAAAGAAAACTCCAAGCAGCAAACTGCCGATACTGACCAAATAGCGTACTTTTAACGTAAATTAAGTTTATTTAAAACCAAAAACGTTTTCATCCTCCTGAATAGGAAGACTTCTTCAGAAAAACAAGCAAACAGACAGTCCAAGCTTTTTTAAGGTTTCCACACAAACACTCAAGTGTTTTGACCAGTCAGTGAGTATACTAATGAAATGTCTCACAATTTAAAGAACCATTCACAAGTCAAATAACACTTGATAAAACCACACAAATATGCACGTAGTATATAAAATGCGCATAAATATATAAATGTATGTGTATATACAACTCAAAATTAATAAACAAAAGCTAAAATAGCAAATTTTGACCACATAAACATGCACACAGTTTGTACTGGAATTCAAAGTAAGTGCACATCAATAACAACATAACATGTGCACCATGTATAATACCTACACTACTATCATACTTAAAATGGTAGTATGTCAGTAGTGAACGGTCTTCTTACAACAATGTTACCTGTAAAGTGCTACACTGTTGCAAAATTACTAAGAAGTAAACATTAAAAATCACAATCTTACAAAATAATAAGGAAATAAAATAATTTTTCTGTAAAAAGTACCCGAGAAATAAAAGTACTTTACTATCAATTAGTCATACTGAGTAGAGTGGTATTAACACTCAAAGTAGTGATAAGAAGTTTTATAAATAATATATAGTGGCTTTTTACAAAAGATTATATATGTTAAACTATTTTAAAAGTTCTTGTTATCTCAAGCAGCTCTTGAGTTTCAAAAGGCAAGTGATGTTACAATTATCATTTAGACCAGGGTAACTAAAGGCATTTAATAACAATTGCCATTCTAGTTCACGACATTCAAGTAGTATTGAAGTGGGTCCCCCTCTACTGTCAAACATCAATCGGTCTATAGCTAAAAAATAAAAAGAGTGGTCAGGGTTAGTGTTAATATGCTTCGCTAGAGCATTATCACACTTGTTTTTAGTGATCGCATATATATGTTCATAAATTCTGTCACGAAATTTGCGATCAGTCTTCCCCACATAAAAAGTGTCACAAACTTTACAATTAGCCAAATAAATAATGCTCTTAGAACTGCAATCTAATTTGTGCATGATGTGAAATTTTCTACTTTCAACTTCAAAAAAGCTACTATTTTTAACATGTTTACACATACTACAGGAGCCACAAGCAAAAGACCCACAAATTCTGTTGTACATTCTGAGTTTTTTGCTCTCCAAAAGACTTTTCAAGTTTGCACCTCTCCTATAGACAATAAGTGGAAATGGACCGATTCTCTCCATCAAAAGGTTGTCTTTATATAGCAAACACCAGTTTTTAAACAGTGACCGTTTTATTTGGTCACTATCATTGTTAAATGCTGTGATAAAAGACAAGTTATGTTTAAGATTAATAGGAATAGGGTTAACTGTTAGTTTATTAGTGTTCAACAAAACAGAAATTGTAGAAATATTAGTAGTGTGAGAGGCGTCTTGCCCTTCAATTATTGAAATTGATGTTTAATTATTAGACGGTGTTGAAAATAAAATAGGTTTAAATAACCCTAACTTACGTTTATTTATGACCTCAACGGTAAGTTCTTGGACAAGTTGGATAGGGTATCCTCTACTCACAAACATATTTTTCAACAGCTGACACTCCATCAAAAAAATCTGTTTCAACAGAACACATCCTAGCTGCTCTAACTAATTGGCCCTTAACGATAGAACGTTTCTGTTTATAAGGGTGAGCGCTAGAATAATGTAGAAATTAATTACAATAAGTTGGTTTCCTGTAAATAGTTGAACACAGTCTATTGCAAGCTGGATCCTTAGATAATTTTACATCCAAGTAATCAATACTCGTTGAGTTGAAATTGTATGTGAACTGAAGGAAAGTTGTTGTAGAGTTAAAGTATTCTAAAAGCTTATCAGCTACAGTTCTGTTGCCTTTGAAGATGATAAAAATGTCATCCAGAAATCTGGTGTAAAACACTAATAAGTTAGAAATTTCTGGTTTATCAAAAAGAAATTGTTTTTCCCAATAGGCAACAAACAAATTAACTAATCTGGCCCCACATGGGGAGCCCATAGCTACCCCATGTTGTTGCAAAAAATGTTGGCCATTGAATGTGAAAAAATTGTTAGTCAATATGATGTCAATAAGTTCAGAGACTACATCTATATCATTGGTTGAGAATTTCAATTCACCTAACATTAAAGACACCCATTCCACTGCTTTCAAATGTGGAATCGAAGTATAAAGATCGACCACGTCAATGGTCAAAAAACTATGGTCGTGGTCAATAGACAAATCATTAAGGCTTTCCAAAAAAGACCACGAGTCCTTGCATACTTGTGGGATTTTTTTTTTTAATATTTTTGAAGTATAAAATCAACCACTTTAGCACAAGGATACGTTAAAGAGGCACGTGCATCGATAAGAGGTCTCATAGGGGGATTCTGAATGTCTTTATGAATTTTTGGAATGCCAAACATAATAGGCAGCTTAGGAAAAGGTATATTGATAAAGTTAAAAGTGTCTACATCAATTTTTGCCTCTATAAATAAGTCTCTGAAATAACTTTTAACTCTAGACAAAGCTACATTGTATTCATTTAGTGATACCTTACAGTAAGCCGGATTATTTAATACCACTTCCATCCTATTATTGTAATCTATAACATCAAAAATAACAAGTCCATCCCCCTTATCTGGTTTTATACACCGTACCATAGAAGATCTAATGAAATTCAAAGCTTGAATTTGTTCAAAAGAAACATTACATGATCTAGAATGGTTGTCATGTCTTTGAATGTATGCAATTTGTCTGAATTCAAGCTCACAAACTCCTTTGAACACACGCAATAAAGGGTGCAATGGAGGGTTAAAAGTGCTTAATGGCTTGAATGGTACATGAGATGTGTAATGATTACCTAAAAGAAAGGCAAGGTTTAATTTCCTCACAAAACATTTCAGGTCCAACAAAGTTTTAGCAATGTTCACGTTTTACTAGGTACAAAGGTATTACCCTTTGCTAAAAGTTCCACCAAGTCAGCTTCTATAGTAATTGTCGAAAAATTATAAATGTTAAAGTCACCATTGGCATTCTTTAATACAGACGGTTTCACAGTATCGCTGTAAGAAAGGAAAATCGTCAGTTATCTCTTCCTCCTGTTGTTCCAGGGTCTGTTTCCTCGGTTCTGAGATCGTTGTGGTTTCGATGAATTCTTGGAAGAGGCTCCTTGGTGAAAACCCTGTTCATCTGCATAGTTGTTAATAACTTGAATAGGACGTTGCGTAATATTATTGTTGTTAATAGATTGTAATCTTTTGCTACGCCTTAATGGTTCAGGTTCTTGAACAGTATTAGAATCCAAACCTGTATTAACATCACCTGAACTATCCAAAGAGTTAATCAGATTCATCTGGCCAGGCTCATTCATGTTGTTTTTGTTGAGCCAGACTTGAGATAAATGGGGTTTAGGGTATGCTACCCCATTAGCGTAGGCTGCACGGTCTCTATTTAGTTTCTTAATTTTGTTTTGTTTTAGTTTTTCTAAGAGCTGGTCAATGCTAGTAAAAACTCTCTCATATTCAAATTTGTATCTACCGAAGTCTACGTTGGACCTGATGTCTTTGTCAAGTTTGGACTCGCAGGGCTGCTAGGAGATCTAGTCGCCACAGTTCACAAACCAGGAGGAAACGAATAAATCAAGAGGAAACGAAAAAGAAAAACAACAACTAGAACACCCAAAGCAAAAGAAAACTCCAAGCAGCAAACTGACGATACTGACCAAATAGCGTACTTTTAACATAAATTAAGTTTATTTAAAACCAAAAACGTATTTGTCCTCCTGAATAGGAAGACTTCTTCAGAAAAACAAGCAAACAGACAGTCCAAGCCTTTCTTTTATTTCCCTATTATTTTGTAAGATTGTGATTTTTAATGTTTACTTCTTAGTAATTTTGCAACAGTGTAGCACTTTCCAGGTAACATTGTTGTAAGAAGACCGTTCACTACTGACATACTAACATTTTAAGTATGATAGTAGTTTAGGTATTATACATGTTGCAAATGTTATGTTGTTATTGATGTGCACTTACTTTGAATTCCATTACAAACTGTGTGCATGTTTATCTGGTCAGAATTTGCTATTTTAGCTTTTGTTTATTAATTTTGAGTTGTATATACACATACATTTATATATTTATGCGCATTTTATATACTACACACATATTTGTGTGGTTTTATCAAGTGTCATTTGACTTGTGAATGGTTCTTTAAATTGTGAGACTTATTTCATTAGTATACTCACTGATTGGTCAAAACACCTGAGTGTTTCAGCGGAAACTTTAAAAAGGCTTGGACTGTCTGTTTGCTTGTTTTTCTGAAGAAGTCTTCCTATTCAGGAGGATGAAAACATTTTTGGTTTTAAATAAACTTAATTTACATTAAAAGTACGCTATTTGGTCAGTTTCGGCAGTTTGCTGCTTGGAGTTTTCTTTCGCTTTGGGTGTTCTAGTTGTTGTTTTTCTTTTTCGTTTCCTCCTGGTTTGTGAATTATGGCGACTAGATCTCCTAGCAGCCTTGCGAGTCCAAACTTATTTGGTTCGAGGAAAAACTTAGACTCTCCTTCCCTAAGTGATTTATTGGGGTTGTTAACACAGCATTTGGATACGTTAACAAACCGCTTGGACTCTGTAGACAAGAGGCTTACTGAAGCGACTACTGACAATGGACGTTTTAAGAATTTTAATTCACAGAATGGGCAAAATTCTAAGCCTGGTTCATGTGAACAGATGGGACAGTGCTCCAACTCTTCATCTTTACCTCCAGGCCAAAATGCCTGTGAGACTGGATCTAGTCTTGAGCGCATAAACATTGACAGTCATGGAAATGACACTGGGCTTATTGGCGTTCCTTCATTATCGGTATGGTTGAACAATACGGGGGATCTAGCTACAGGATTCTGCCTGAATTTGGAACGACCGGTTCAAGTGCCTATTTCTCCTGCTGGGAGCACACAAGGTATTATGGATAAATTGAAACTCTTAGATTTTAAACTGTTAAAATTGAAAAAACTTCAACTAGAAGTAATATATTTTAAGCAATGTTTAACTGAGAAGTTAGTCCCTAAGGGACTGCGTTACTTTCAGTACCCGACAGGTTTACTTCCTGACTCTCTATTTCACAAAGAATTATTAAACCTGTTTAACCTTTCTGGTTTTTCATTGATGGAACTAATGATTAAACACTATTCCATCCAAATTGAGAACATTACTGTCGAAGTTAATGAACTTGACAATGACATCAGGTCCAACGTAGACTTCGGTAGATACAAATTTGAATATGAGAGAGTTTTTACTAGCATTGACCAGCTCTTAGAAAATAAAATTAAGAAACTAAATAGAGACCGTGCAGCCTACGCTAATGGGGTAGCATACCCTAAACCCCATTTATCTCAAGTCTGGCTCAACAAAAACAACATGAATGGGCCTGGCCAGATGAATCTGATTAACGCTTTGGATAGTTCAGGTGATGTTAATACAGGTTTGGATTCCAATACTGTTCAAGAACCTGAACCATTAAGGCGTAGCGAAAGATTACAATCTATTAACAACAATAATACTATGCAACGTCCTATTCAAGTTAACAACAACTATGCAGATGAACAGGGTTTTCACCAAGGAGCCTCTTTCAAGAATTCATCGAAACCACAACGGTCTCAGAACCGGGGAAACAGACCCTGAAACAACAGGAGGAAGAGATAACTGACACTTTTCCTTTCTTACCATATAGAAATACTGTGAAACCATCTGTATTAAAGAATGCCAATGGTGACTTTAACATTTATAATTTTTCGACAATTACTATAGAAGCTGACTTGGTGGAACTTTTAGCAAAGGGTAATACCTTTGTACCTAGTAAAAACATGAACATTGCTAAAACTTTGTTGGACTTGAAATGTTTTGTGAGGAAATTAAACCTTGCCTTTCTTTTAGGTAATCATTACACATCTCATGTACTATTCAAGCCATTAAGCACTTTTAACCCTCCATTGCACCCTTTATTGCGTGTGTTCAAAGGAGTTTGTGAGCTTGACTTCAGACATATTGCATACATTCGAAGACATGACAACCATTCTAGATCATGTAATGTTTCTTTTGAACAAATTCAAGCTTTGAATTTCATTAAATCTTCTATGGTACGGTGTATAAAACCAGATAAGGGGGGGTGGACTTGTTATTCTTGATATTATAGATTACAATAATAGGATGGAAGCGGTATTAAATAATCCAGCTTACTGTAAGGTATCACTAAATGAATACAATGTAGCTTTGTCTAGAGTTAAAAGTTATTTCAGAGACTTATTAATAGAGGCAAAAATTGATGTAGACACTTTTAACTTTATCAATATACCTTTTCCTAAGCTGCCTATTATGTTTGGCATTCCAAAAATTCATAAAGACATTCAGAATCCCCCTATGAGACCTCTTATCGATGCACGTGCATCTTTAACATATCCTTGTCCTAAGTGGTTGATTTTATACTTCAAAAATATTTTTAAAAAAATCCCACAAGTATGCAAGGACTCGTGGTCTTTTTTGGAAAGCCTTAATGATTTGTCTATCAACCACGACCATAGTTTTTTGACCATTGATGTGGTCGCTCTTTATACTTCGATTCCACATTTGGAAGCAGTGGAATGGGTGTCTTTAATGTTAGGTGAATTAAAAGCCTCAACCGATGATATAGATGTAGTCTCTGAACTTATTGACATCATATTGACTAGCAATTTTTTCACATTCAATGGCCAACATTTTTTGCAACAACATGGGGTAGCTATGGGCTCCCCATGTGGGGCCAGTTTAGCTAATTTGTTTGTCACCTATTGGGAAAAACAATTTGTTTTTGATAAACCAGAAATTTCTAACTTATTAGTGTTTTACACCAGATTTCTGGATGACATTTTTATCATCTTCAAAGGCGACAGAACTGTAGCTGATAAGCTTTTAGAATACTTTAACTCTACAACAACTTTTCTTCAGTTCACATATAATTTCAACTCAACGAGTATTGATTACTTGGATGTAAAATTATCTAAGGATCCAACTTGCAATAGACTGTGTTCAACTATTTACAGGAAACCAACTTATTGTAATTCATTTCTACATTATTCTAGCGCTCACCCTTATAAACAGAAACGTTCTATCGTTAAGGGCCAATTAGTTAGAGCAGCTAGGATGTGTTCTGTTGAAACAGATTTTTTGATGGAGTGTCAGCTGTTGAAAAATATGTTTGTGAGTAGAGGATACCCTATCCAACTTGTCCAAGAACTTACCGTTGAGGTCATAAATGAACGTAAGTTAGGGTTATTTAAACCTATTTTATTTTCAACACCTTCTAATAATTAAACATCAATTTCAATAATTGAAGGGCAAGACGCCTCTCACACTACTAATATTTCTACGATTTCTGTTTTGTTGAACACTAATAAACTAACAGTTAACCCTATTCCTATTAATCTTAAACATAACTTGTCTTTTATCACAACATTTAACAATGATAGTGACCAAATAAAATGGTCACTGTTTAAAAACTGGTGTTTCCTATATAATGACAACCTTTTGATGGAGAGAATCGGTCCATTTCCACTTATTGTCTATAGGAGAGGTGCAAACTTGAAGAGTCTTTTGGAGAGCAAAAAACTCAGAACGTACAACAGAATTTGTGGGTCTTTTGCTTGTGGCTCCTGTAGTATGTGTAAACATGTTAAAAATAGTAGCTTTTTTGAAGTTGAAAGTAGAAAATTTCACATCATGCACAAATTAGATTGCAATTCTAAGAGCATTATTTATTTGGCTAAGTGTAAAGTTTGCGACACTTTTTATGTGGGGAAGACTGATCGCAAATTTCGTGACAGAATTTATGAACATATATATGCGATCACTAAAAACAAGTGTGATAATGCTCTAGCGAAGCATATTAACACTAACCCTGACCACTCTTTTTATTTTTTAGCTATAGACCAATTGATGTTTGACAGTAGAGGGGGGCCCACTTCAATACTACTTGAATGTCGTGAACTAGAATGGCAATTGTTATTAAATGCCTTTAGTTACCCTGGTCTAAATGATAATTGTAACATCACTTGCCTTTTGAAACTCAAGAGCTGCTTGAGATAACAAGAACTTTTAAAATAGTTTAACATATATAATCTTTTGTAAAAAGCCACTATATATTATTTATAAAACTTATTATCACTACTTTGAGTGTTAATACCACTCTACTCAGTATGACTAATTGATAGTAAAGTACTTTTATTTCTCGGGTACTTTTTACAGAAAAATTCTTTTATTTCCCTATTATTTTGTAAGATTGTGATTTTTAATGTTTACTTCTTAGTAATTTTGCAACAGTGTAGCACTTTACAGGTAACACTGTTGTAAGAAGACTGTTCACTACTGACATACTACCATTTTAAGTATGATAGTAGTGTAGGTATTATACATGGTGCACATGTTATGTTGTTATTGATGTGCACTTACTTTGAATTCCAATACAAACTGTGTGCATGTTTATGTGGTCAAAATTTGCTATTTTAGCTTTTGTTTATTAATTTTGAGTTGTATATACATATACATTTATATATTTATGTGCATTTTATATACTACGTGCATATTTGTGTGGTTTTATCAAGTGTTATTTGACTTGTGAATGGTTCTTTAAATTGTGAGACTTATTTCATTAGTATACTCACTGATTGGTCAAAACACTTGAGTGTTTGAGCGGAAACTTTAAAAAGGCTTGGACTGTCTGTTTGTTTTTCTGAAGAAGTCTTCCTATTCAGGAGGACGAAAATGTTTTTGGTTTTAAATAAACTTAATTTACGTTAAAAGTACGCTATTTGGTCAGTATCGGCAGTTTGCTGCTTGGAGTTTTCTTTCGCTTTGGGTGTTCAGGTTATAAATCAAACTGTAAAGGTATGCTGATAAAAGGGGGGTGGGGGGCAGAGTTTGAGAAAAAAGAGAGAGTAAGCTTTTGGATCTAGATCCTTAAGGGAAAATAACAACACAGAATATTATACTCATAGAGCTGCGGAAAGTATCCTAAGGCTTAAGCCAATACAGGACTGGAGAAAGATGTGTCCAATAGGGATGACTGCAAGTAGGGGTGTAATAGGCAAGAGGGGTTGGAATTTACTGGGGAAAATTGTCAAAGGAACCAAGCTAATGGGAGCAAATAACTAGAGTGGGAAACGTAACAGAGTTGAATGTGGCCAAGCAGAAGTCTGAACTGCATTTTAGAGATTGTCTTGGCTAAAAGGGATTAATATCAGAGTACAGGCAAAGAAAAGGGGACAAGGGAGTGCTAAGTGAAAGACCAACTCTGGTAGAGTTTTTAGATTAGTCTAGGACAGAAACTGTTGTTAAAAATAAATAATTAGTATGGCATATAAAATATTACTTAATAAAGTACAGTTGTGTAAGTAAACATACCATAACAGTAAATGTTAGAATGATTACTTCTATAGTAGCCTTAGCTATATGGGTTATAGTACCTTCCATGGCCTCAAACCATTAGGCAGCTCAAGTAGAAGTGTAGAAGGAGTGGCATGGGTACCCAACCCTTCAGAGCTTTTATACCAGCAGAGAAAGGCTAGAGACCTGAAAAGGTCAGTGCTATGAAAGGCCCTCACCCTGGCCATAAAAAACATACAAGAATCAGGGGACAGAGGGAGGAAGCAGCTACTGCAACAGTGATCATTCTAACATCTACTGCTATAAATTTATTTATACAGCTGTACCATGTTGAAAACATTGATCAATCCTTTAGTAGCCTTACATGTATGGGTAGATTACCATAAGCTTAAACTGAGTGGGAGGTGGAAGGATGAGGAACCAGGAGCCCCTGGAGAATAGTCCTATTAAAGCTTGCCCTGCACTAGTAGAAGGAAACTAGTTTGTATTGTTTTGGGATATGTATAGACTACCACATTGTTACTTCTGGAACCCAACCATCTTCCAAAAGTAACAGATGAAACTAATGTCATTGTAGAATGAGCCTTGACCCTAGGTGGAACTGATTTGTTATGGCTGCATAACAAAAGGTAATAGCACAAGACAATCATTTGGAAATAGTCTGCTTTGGCTCAGGTTGCCTTTCTTCTTACCTTTGCAAAACATGACCACGAACTGATCCAATCTCCTAAGGATATAGTTCTTTAAAAATATTTGAGTTGTCACTGGGCATCCAATGTATGGGATGTCCTTTATCCCTCATTTTCTGGGTTCTGCAGAGATGACAGGGGAATAGGTTGCTTGGATCAAAGTAAACTAGATACCACATTAGGGATAAATAAAGACTTGTTTCTTAAAGAAGCCCTATCTTTGTGGAAAACAATGTAAGGTTGGTCCACCAGGAGAGCTTGCAACTTAAATACTCTTCATGCAGACATCAATGCTATGAGAAAAACTGTTTTCTATATCAAAAATCTCAAATCAGCCTGATTAACTGGTTCAAGTTATACAAGAGTTACATTTCTAAGACAAAATTAAGATCCCACTGGCAGAGTCACCTGATTTTTTTATAAGACTTGGTATGCAATTCTCCTTTCAAAATCATTTTCACATGAAATTGCATTGAAAGAGGGGAATCCATGAGCTGACATGCTGAAATGGCCAACAAATAACCTTGATGGAGGAGAAAGACAGGTGAGGGGATGGTAACTCACACAAATATTGTAGAACCAGAGAAAAACTAGACCTAAAAAGTCCTGGTTCACATTTTGGCACCAACTAGAAAACCCTTTTAGCTTGCTAATGTATGATTTTCTAGTACCAGGTTTTCTTGCCTCCCTTTTTTTTAAAAAACAAGAAACATCTTTATTAAGTTATTACTTATGACATGGCAATCATACATTTATATCAATGAAAACAAACCATATTGACATAATCTTTCTTGCAAGCATTATACATTACAAACCATATTGACAATTCTAGTTGCAAACATTATACATCACTTATAATATACCCTGTCATTGTCAGTCAAACATTACATAGCTCCTTCAAATCCTGCCTTCATTTAAACCTCATTTCTCCTTGCATGTATTGTTCCCACAATTCCCATTTTTCTATCTGATTTGTTCGTACTCTTTTCTAAAGATTCCAGTTGTTTTATCTCTGTTACCGTATTCACTGCTTTGACTTTGATTTCCATTTTCTAGTAATTGCTTTTTTGGCAGCCACCATAATTACAGTCAGCGAGGCCTTGCTATGTCTAGGCAATTCCGATTATATACCATAGTTCAGAAAAAGCATTAACCTAGATATATCAATTTACTCACCCAATATCTCTGATAGAGTAGTCTGCAAGGCATTTTTAAAGTCTGACAACTCATTACACTCCAAGAAAATATATTCCCATTGACCTCTTTCTTCCTCATCACACCTCCAACATTTGCTGTCTACCTGAGGAAAAATTCTCTGAAGTCTACTTGTGGTATAAAAATACCTATATAAACATTTCCAAGCAGAAATCCTAAATCTTCTAGGTTTTTTTGCATATGTGGGCAACATACATATATCCCCCATTGTTTCTTTGTGAATTGCTTATCCAATCTCTCTTCTCAATCCTTTTTTAACCTCTTCTGATTGATTCTTATAGTTATCATACAATATTTTATACACTGTACTAATTATTCCTTTTTTAGCAGAAGCTTCTGTTCTAGACTCTACTAAACACACTCCCAGTGCTGGTCTTTCATTTAGGACTCCCTGTGTCTTTCTCTTTGCCTATACTCTGATATCAATCCTTGATAGGGAAGGCAACCTCTAACCTACAGTCCAAATTAATTCTTGGCGTCTTCCCATTCTGTTACCTTTCCCTCTCTAGTTATTTGCTCCCAATACCTTAGTTCCTTTGCCAGTTTTCTTCAATAAATTCCAGCCCCCTCTTGCTTATTGTCTGTATCCCTAATTGCAGTCATTCTTACTGGCAGAATCTCCTTTCTCTATTCCCGTGTTGGCTTAGTTCTTAGAATACTTTCTGCTACTTTATGAATATAATATTCTTTATGATTATTGTTATTCTCCTTGAAGATCTTCATCCAAAATCCCAGTCTGTCTTTGTTTCTTAAGTCCCCCCCCATTTCATCATCATTCCTTTCCACTTTGAATTATAGGTTTCAGCTAGTGCTATGTATAGCAGCCTTAATGGTGTAGCTCTGAAATACCCCTACAAATCCGGTAATCGCAATCTGCCTTATTCTACTGTCTTCCCATCCCAGATAAAATCCTTCAGCTCTTTATTAATTGCTATCTATAACTTTTCCTTGGGTTGAAGAAAATATGCCTGACCTATGTATAAGATTAAAAGGACTAAAAAATGTTACCTGCATCTATCTTACTATTCATATCCATGTAATAGAGCTTCCAGTTTCTCAGTTTTTGTATTATATTTTTAGTCTCTTCTCACATATCCTTAGCTTCCACACCAGAATAATTTTTAATCCACACTCCTAAGTACTTCATTTTATCATGTCCCGATAGATATAGATACTGTTGAACCAATTCATGTGTGTGTACATAATTTACAGCTATTGTCATTGTCTTAGCTTCATTAATTTTGTATCCCAAAAAGATTTGAAACTATCTCAAAATGTTACACAACATTGAAATGTCCTTTTCTGATTTTATAAGGTATAAAATAATATCATTTGCAAACAGAGCCAGCTTTTCTCAACTACCATAACAAGAATATCCTTGAATTTCTGCAGACAACCCTGCCTGGTTAATCTGCTTAAGCAGAAATTATCAGAGAGGAACTCACCCACTTTAATTTTTGCCTCTGATCCCTCATATATCCTCTTAATCAACCTTATAATTTTATCAGGGAATGCAAATCCTTCCATTGCCCTGCTCATAAAGTCCCAGCTTATTCTGTCAGATGCTTTCTCTGCATCAAGACCCACCAACAACTGTGGTATTTTCTTACATTCTGCTTCCCTCTAGATCATCAACATACTGTTAATGTTGTCAAATGTTTTCCTCCCCTCCACAAAACCACACTGATCCATAACTATCAATTTTGGCATCACTTTTGCCATTCTTTTGCCATTATAGACATAAACAGTTTATAATCATGGTTTGGTATTGAAATGGGTCTGTATAAAGCTGGATCTGATGGGTCCTCACCCTCTTTAGGCATTACAGCTACCACCGCTTTCTTCCAGGATGTTGGTACTTCTCCTGCTCTTAAAATGTTGTTAAACAAAACCTTCTAGATCTTTATCAGTTTTTTCCCTCCTAGCTTCCAAACTTCCACAGGAATACCATCTATTCCTGGGAACTTTCCTGTGGATTGGTTATACATCACCATTTTTATCTCATCTCCCCCTATCCTGTTACTAATTGAGCCTCATCTACCTCTAACCTTGACATACTTAATTCTTCCATGAAGATATCCATTTGCACCTTTTCTTGTTTTCCGTATTTCTCTGCCTTATACAGACTTTAATAACATTTCTGAAATATTTCTAATACCTCTACAGGATCTCTTGTCATCTTCCTTGTTATAGGCTCCCTAATCTTGCCAACAGCTGTTTCTGCTTTCTGTTGTCTGAATTTTTGTGCTAAAAGTTTTTGTGCTCTACAGTGATTATCAAAAAACAGTTGCTTAACAGCAATCTTTCTAAACTCATGCATATTATTCTGGTAATTCCTTATTTTGTATTTACCTTCCTGCAGTTGTTCTTTTTCTTGTTTGCAAGATTTTCCCCTGTTCTGCAATACTTTAACATTTGTCAATCCTTCTAAATAATTCTTGTACCTTCTTAACCATATCTCCCTTTCTATTTCCACCCTATCTTTAAACTCCACTTTAATTTTATCCCACTGCCTAGCTATATTTTCAGAAGAAATTTCTATCTTCCCTAAAAGCTCCTGAATAATTTCCACTAAATTCCTCTCTTTTTAACAGGTAGGTGGGAAAGGTCCTGTGTTTCATTTTTATTTCATTACCCTGTGTTTTTATTTTAGCCATTATTGGTGCATGATCTGAAATAGTTATTGGCTGCATATCAAGATTTTCAATTAAGTGCACATATTCCTGTGAAATGTAAAGTTTGTCTAGCCTAGCCCAGTTTTTATATCTTGGAGAGTAATATGTAAATTCACTCCAAACTCCTAGTACTGAATTCACGTGTTCCATGCCAAATATTTACAATTTTTTCAAAATTCTACCCTTCTTTGTTATATTTCCCTTTCTGGACCCCCCAGACACATATTTACTGCTGCAAATCAAATTACAGTAGCCACCTATAAGTAATATTCCTTGCTGAAAGATGATTATTTCTCCCAGAATTTTCTTAAGCTCCATTACAGCAGTTTTAAGTGGAATATAAATACATGCCAGTGTAATCCTCCTCTCTTACCGGTAGCCCCTTAGTACTACAAATCTACCATTATTATCTTTTTATCCTCTTCCATCACTATTGGATCTCCTCTTGCAATTAATTTATAAGTACTCCTCGTTTCTTTTCTCACAGGTATTCCGCTGAATAACCATCCTGGAAAACTTTCTTTATCAAATTCACCTGCTCATTTCTTTCCAAGTGTGTTTCCTGTAGCATAGCTATTTTCAGTCTACATTTTTAACATATAGTTCACTACTCTTTTTTTTATCAATCTGTGAGACCAATGACATTTAAACACATTGCAGAAAGCATCGTGTTAAAAAGTTATTATTCCCACCTTTTTATGTGTAACAGCTTTTTTGTTGTGTCTAGTTCCAGCCTTTGTGCTATATACATACACTGTTTGGCAGGTTGATCTTGTATACAGTTGTTTCTTGTCATATCAATTTGAGCCTATGTCACATCTTACAAAACTTTTTTGTTTTATTGGATGCCCTCCAAAAAAAAAAAAAACACACAAACAACAAAAAAACACCCAATACCCCCATAAAACCTATTAATTTAATATTAGCACACAAAACTTATTCAAATACTGAAATTTTGCCCTCTTAATAGGAACAAGTGCCCTAAACGGAAAGCCACATGCACAGATGTGGGTTAACCTAAAATAAAGATTATCCATGCTAAGATGCATGGTGCAGTCTGTGCTTCTACTAAACAAAGTCTGGTTTTATCTTACCTTTGTAGTTCTCCCAGATGGAAAAACACTTAAACACTTTTAGAAAACATTATTTCCTAGCTATTTCTCTTTATCAGATTGTCTCTATGGAGACATAAGGACTGGATTCAGAGTTGCTACTAAGCATACATATATTTGCTAGAAACATTTTTATAATATTCAATGTTCTTTTTCATTTACTTGCTTTCTCTTAAAACTTTACTATATCAAGCTAAGGGACTTAATCCAGAATTTCCCTAAGCAAGAATAAGGAAAAAGTACATTAATGTTTCTTTTGTCATGTTCTTTTGACTACACTTTTCTTTTTTTTTTCTTTTTTTTTTTTTTACATTTCAGTGCCTACATTTCTTAAAATTGAACAAGGAGAAAGAAAGAAGGGAGAAAGAAAAAAATACAGGATCACCTGTTTACATTAGTATCCCCACTACACTTAAAAATAACTAAGAAAACTTTACTTTATAGCATGCAAAGAAAATCATGCACTATAAAAATATTACTATTAAGAAAAAAATGTACTTACAATTAACGTCTTCCTTCCACTTACCCTCTCCTAGGTATTTTTCCAGACGTTAATGGCATGAATTAGGGCATATGCTTGAGTCCCCTGACAAGTTTACCAATTCAAAAAAAGTCCAATATTTCTGGGTTTTCTTGTCCTTTCATGTTTCACAAATATAATTATTGCTTTGTAATCAACATTTGTCAATTTCTTTATTACTGGTTTTATTCCTTTACATATTACATCTTTTTTACCCTTTCCATCTCCCAAATTCTGTGTCAGCTTCATTTCCAATTTACTGTTGATTCTTATAGTCAACTAGCACAAGAATAAAAATCTCATTCTGTTTCACAGCTCACTTTTTGTTGGACAAACTTTTGTATTTCCTCCTTAGCATGTACTGCATAAAAAAAAGTTTGCCCCTCCAGGAAAGAATATTTTGAAGATAGCTGGGTACAGCAGTTTGAATCTCATGTCTGCATTTTGACATTCCCTGAATAGTGGAATAAACTGAATCCTCTTCTGCCGGGTATACAGTGAGCAATCATTCTCCACAAACACTCTGCTGTTTCACACTTTTAGTACTTTGTTCTTCTGCCACAGTTTTTGTCAGAAGCAATTCCTTCTGCTGGTAGGATTGCATCTTTATGATTAAAGGTCTAGATTGCTTTCTCATAGCCAAGTTTGGAGCATACACATGATGTGCCTTTTCAGTTAACAACTTCTGTTGTGAAATATCAGTCCAGTTGGTTATTTGTGCTTTCATAAAACTAATACAATCTGTTCTTTCCAGCTTCTCTAGTACAGCGGAAAATCTCAGGTTTTCCCTATGTACTCTGTCCCCTAATTCTATTATTTTTTGAAACATCTTTTCTTGAGCAGTGTCACATTCAGCCAAGCTTTTCTTCATTTTGACCTCTGATTTTTGCAGTTTTATCACCTCATCTGAATATCTATTTAAAGCTTCTTCCATTTTTCCAGCCTTTTATTTGAGTTGATATACTCCTTCAGTGTTTTGTTTATTTTAATAAGGTCTATATGCAGTTGTATTATACTTTCCTCTGTTTTACTGGAAGTCATGTCCTAAGCTTGCACTGCGTTTTGCAGAACAGCTGCAGTATGCTTCCTAGTCAGTGTTTTCTCCTCACCTTTTGTAACTGATTTCCTTTCAAGTTCTCTGCATTTCTTTTTTCCTGGCATCTAGGCAATGCACTTACTAGCCATTTACTGAAATGTACTCAGAAAGTCCACTGGGTTTCTCTGCTGAGTTTCTGCTTTCACACTGGGACAGCTAGAATTAAGCAGTTACTCAGTGTGCAGCCATTTTGAAACTCTTCTTGTCTCCTTTTAATGCCTGCTGCAAGTCACAGAAACAAGGTACCTAAAAGGTATTAAGAATCAATCATCTAGGCAGTAAGTTGCATTGCTTGGAGCTAGGATACACCAAACACTCCTGTCTTGCGTGATCAAGTCTAGACTGTGAGAAGCTTGTGGTAATCACCCTTGGCTTTTTCCAGTTAGAGAACCATTGTTGTTCAGGTCAGAGGGGAAAATCATTCATAGGAACATTCATGTCCAAGGAAAAGAAAAAGCATTTGTTTTCAAGGCCTTCTTCCGTGGAGTTATGGAGCATCATTTTGCCAACTGATTGTTGTGACTGTGGGCAAGATCTAGAGATGGATCAATTCTTGGAAGCTCCCCAGATTCAATTTCTTTTTTTCATGGGGTCTGGCCTGGTCCTCCTCAGCTTGTCTGCCACAAACTTTTGCTGCGATGGTATGCAAGATGACTGCAAATTGAGATTGTGCTGAAAAACTATATCACAGGCCACCATGGTTAGTCTGCACAGAAGATAAGACATGGCTGTTTATGTACCAAATCACTGTGGCATTATCTGTAAACATGTGCAATGGTCCCAGTGGCGATATATGAAAGTGTTGAGAGTATTTACAACTGTCAACATTTTTTTTCATATTTGTGTGTTCTGGTCTGTCTATTCTGTTCCAAAGACCCTGCACTTTTATCCCCATAGGCACCACTTCTCAAGCAAAGTTTGAGGAGTGTGTTACTACAGACTGTGCTGGGGATGGAAGGGAAAGTGAAATATCTGGATTCTGATGAAATTGGTCTCTCCACCAAAGAATCTCCCTTCTCATAAGTCCCCAAACTGAAATTTGGATAAGTCAGGGGATGTTGATGTTGGAACCACACAAAGTTTAGATAATAGTGAACTCTTCACATGTGGAGTACTGCTAGAGTAATCATAAGAATTATATATGCCATGAGACCTAATACCCTGAGAAACTCATTTATTGAGACTGTTATCTGAGAGGGAAAGCCTGAGAATAGATATAGATACAGATCTACTTTTTCCTATGGAGGAAAATCTCTTTAAACTGCAGTATCTAGGAGACACACCAGGAAAACTATTCTGTGAGAAGGTGTCAAGCAAGACATTTGGATGTTCTCCTGAAACCCCAGTCTATGCAGAAGATACCTCTTCCAAGTGAGAGAGTGCTGACATTTGAAAAGTCTACAAAAAGAAGCAAGTTATCTAAATAAGGAGAATGGGGTTCCCTCTGCAGTGTGCAGTAGGCCATCACTGGAGCTAAACAATTTCTAAATAACATTGGAGCAGGATAAGCCAAAGGGTAATGCTGAGAAATGAAAGTTTAATCCAGACACAGAAAACCTCAAGAAACATCTGAAGTCTGGAGATATAGCACTGTGAAAAGCATCTTTCAAATCTAAGGTCACAAAAAAACTTAAATGAGGAATGAAAAGCAACAGGTAGTAAAGAGATAACATTTTCAACTTGGTCACTATCACAACCTGGTCTAAAAAGGAAAGCTCTATAACTGGTCTCCGTGAAGCTGGTTTCTATAACTTACTGAGTTAGGAGATGCTGAATGAGAGGAGGAAAAAGAGAAATTTAATTTAGCAGGTATGGAGGAATCCCTTGGCAGAATGGAAAGAGAGTCCCACTGCCATCTGTACCCATCATGAATCACTTTCACAGCCCTTTCGACTGAAACTGTTGTCAAAGAGAGAAATGGAGGCACAGATTTTTGGGAAGTATTAAAGGCTTGCCAATGTGGAAAGGGGAAGCAGGAATTTCAAGATATTCAGATTTTACTGTCCTTTATTCTGAGTGGTTCCTCTCTTCTTCTTGGAAACTCCCTGTCATTGCTTTTTAAAAATCTGCTTGCCAGAAGATTGCTGCCTGCTAATTTTGCTTATGCAGTAAACCCCTTGAAAAAGTTGAAGGGTAAAAAAATTGTGAAATTCCCTGAAGCAAAGTGCTTCTCCCATTACACATTTTAAGGACCTCTACAGCAGGTGGTACAAAATCCAAACTCTATCTCTGTCTAAGGAAGAATTAAACATTTCAGCTTTAACATCATGAGGAAGGCTTTGAGTATAGAACCAAGCAAACCTCCCAACAGTACCAGTGACAGCAGCTCTGGAAGTAGATTCAGCCAAATTATAAGAACAATTCAAAGAGTGGGTACTACTTGAGACACCAAAGCAATAAAATTACACAAAGATGATGTTTCCTTAGATAAGGGAAAACATACCACAATGTTTCTCATATTCTCAAAAGAGGCAAGCATAAAACTAAAATTTAAGCTTGACAGCTGAGAATTCTAAAAACAAGTTTTTCAGAAAAATGCACTTTTCCCCCAAATCTATCAAAAGCTTTCCCATCCTTGTCAGATGAGAAGGAATAAGTATTTACCAGATGTGTGTCAACTGCTGGTTTACTAGAGAAATTACTGTTGGGTCTGATCTGGGGTTAGAATATAAAATCTTAGAAACTTTATACAGTCTGTGTTCTTTTTTAGGGTGGCAAGCTGGTTGCCAGGCAAGTTCCAGGCTATAATAAGCAGTAGGAACTGGCATAGTTTCAGGAAATTCCAGTTGCAATAAATCATAATATCCCTTAACAGCCAGTGGAGTAAGATTTATGTTCCCACTGAAACAAATGATTCATTCTGGAAATTGTTTCAGAAAACAAAAGCCTTCAAAGGGACTGTCAGATGTCACAATTTCCTCAGAGTGAGTCAGAATCCTGTCCTTAAGGAGAAAAAACAGAATTTGTCCCTTCAGTCACTTTGTCAATCAAAATCTTGAACAACCTCAGAAAATAAAGAATCTATTTTTCTTTTACAAAAACAGCAGAACTGGAAGAGTCAATAGTCTGAACCAAACCCAGACATATATAGCCCAATAAATCATTCCTGTCTAAAGTAATGGAGACAGAGGAAGATATGCTTAACTTTTTTTTTTTTTTTTAGTTTTTTGACATGATATTCTCAAGAAGCAGACTTACTTTTGACAGGCAAAACCACTATAGACAGGTGCCCCAGTCTGCCCAGGCAATGCTAAATTCCCTGCTCTTTCTTCCAGGACTGACAAATGTGGTTCGCCCTTCACCACCAAGGGGACTTCAGCAAATTACACAAGAAGTGTCTAATTCTCGGTCCATGGTGGCTGTACGGCATTCATCAGAGGGATTCAAGGAAAAAGATGATAGTCTCAAGAACAAGAAATGGTCATAACAGAGTCACCCATCTGAGGATGAGGCACTTTATTAGTCTACTGCAGTGGAAAAGGCAGCTTAACTTTTTTCTCTTTTTGTGGCTGGAAGAAGGAATAAACAGTAGGCTGTTCCATAGTAAAGCTGAAAAAGATGCTGGAATCAGAAGGAAACTTGACTATAGTCATCATTGGTAAAACAGGGAAGTATTAAAAAAGTTAATTTTTATACCAAAAACAAAGTGAAAATTTAACCCATCCCCCAAAGTAAAACAATACAACCTCTACCAAGGAAAAAAGTAGTTTTAACAAAGCTTTAACAACTTTTTTCCACAAAAGTAAAAAGTAGCACTACTAAATAAAAGTTAAAGTCATGTAACAGTATACACAACACTTTTTCCTAGCTTAAAAATATATATCTCACAAAAAGTTTAGTTTCTATCATACATTTAAAAAGTGAATGTTTTTCCCTCCCTAAGGGAACTTCTCTGCCCAGCAATGGAACAGAGTTAGCTGACAGTCGATCCTCAAAAGCCTACAAGAGGAGTGATTTTTGGCAATCTTTCTTTTTCTTGAGCTAACTAATGGTTTTGGCACATAGAAGGCGCCTTTAAGAATTTGAAGCTGGCTATTTTATCCTTAGCAGGAAATAACCAATATAACTAAGGTTAATGCAGCGGTGATCAATATGACGAACATGTATAAGAATCAATAAGAGGAGCTACAGAGACTGAAAAGGCAGTTTAGAAAGGAACAATGAAAGGATACTGGAATGGCTCCAAAGTGTGCAACAAAGGGCAGAAAGTTTAGGATTTTTTGCTTTGAAGTGTTTGCATAGGTATTTTTTATAACTTAAACTGATTTCAAATAATTTTTCTGCAGGTAAATAGCAAATCCTGGAGGTGTGATGGAAATGAGAGCTAGGTAACAAGGAACATGTCTTTTGGGAGAGAAATTAGTTGGTAGTTTTTAAAAATTTCCTGTGGCGAACTCTGTCAGAAATGTTGGTGGAGCAAATGGCTATAACTAAAGAAATTACTGTTTTGAGATGTAAACAGAATATAAATTGCCTATACATAGTTGTATCTTACCAAGTTTAATGCTGTTGTCTGCCAAAAATTCAATTACTAGAACAAAAATCAAAATCTAAACCAGATGTACCAGAAATACTGAATATTTTAAAGGAGATATAAGAACTAGAGGTGGGCTCTTTAGAAAAGAGAAGAAGTAAATTGAATACAAAGAAAAAAGTTATGTACTCAACATAACGTTCCATCTGAGTAGTTCTACTTCATTTGTCTTCAACCTGTGGGCTACCGGGTCTGTATCGGATCTGAGCCAGCAATCTTACTAGCATCTGCTCCGAACTCCAAGCTCCTTCCCTTACCCATAATACACCCCCACTACTTTCCAACCCCCAGATCGAGTTTGCTGATCCTTATACTGATAACCCAACCTGAAAAAATACTTATGACCTATAACTTCAGCCCACAGGCTGTTCATATGACAAGGTCCGGAGGAAGGAGGGAGGGACAGTTGAAGACAAATGAAGTAGAACTACTCAGATGGAACATTATGGTGAGTACATAACTTCTTTATCTGAAGTAATTTACTTCATTTGGTCTTCAACCTGTGGGACAGAGTCCCCAGCTACTAAATTCCTTGGTGGCCCTCATGGAAGGATATTCCGGAGCACCGCGGAACCAAAGGATGCTCTCCTTCTGGAAGTCAAATCCAATTTGTAATGAGAAATAAATGTATCAGATGAGAACCAAGTAGCAGCAGAACAAATATCATCCAAAGAGACTCTAGACCAAAAGGCCACAGATTTAGCTATGGACCTAGTGGAATTTACAGACCTGAAGGATACATGAAGAAATCCACCTAGCAATAGTGACCTTAGAGATAGGTTTACCCAAAAAGGGTTTATAGAAGGATACAAACAATTGATCGGATTTACGGAAATTTTTTGTCCTGTGCAAATAGAATCATAACTGTCTATGAACATCCAGCAAGTGGAGTTTGTATTCCATCTGTTAACAAAATTAGGAAAGAAAACTGGCAAATTGATGGTTTGATTGATATTAACTGGTGATGCCACCTTGGGAAGAAAGGATGGATTGGTATGAAGGGAAACCCTATCTTTGTGGAAAATCATGTAAGGAACTTTGATGGACAAAGCCTGCAGTTCTGAAATCCTTTTTACAGAGGTAATAGCCACCAGAAAAGCTGTTTTCCAAGATAAGAATTTTAGATCTGTGGTTGCAGCGGGTTCAAAAGGCAAAGCCACCAGAGCTTGAAGAACCATAGTAAGGTCCCATGGGGGAACAGGATCCTTGACAGGAGGGCGTAACAGAAAAGTCCCTTTGATGAAGGCTTTACATAGTCTGGAGGAGGCTAAAAAGGCAGAATTTTTGCCCACGTGAAAACGAGAAATGGCAGCCAATTGAACCTTGACAGTAGAAGAACTAGCTCTGTGTTGAAAAATATCAGCTAGAAAATCAAGAATGGCAGAAATAGGAGCCGTGAAGGGGTCTAAACTCCTTTGCAAGGCTCAAAAGGAAAAATGTATCAATTTACTACAATAAACCTTTCTGGTAGAAGACTTATGAGCAGCCACCAAAATAGACCTAACTGAAGAGGATGATCCAGGAGTCCTAGCGATCATGGGAACTGGAGCAGCCAAGCTGTGAGCTTCAAACTGTCCAGGTTTGGATGAGGAACCCCCCGATGGGTGTGAAATCATATCCTGAATGGGATCCAGGGCAGAGCTAGAAGTTGAGACCAAAGGAAGGGAAAACATACCTGGCGAGGCCAAAACAGGGAAATGAGGATCACTTTGCTCTCCAGTCAACGAGGTTTCTGTAGAAACCTCGGAATAAGAGGTACTGGAGCGTAAGCATACAGAAGACCAGAAGGCCAAGCAAGGACTAGAGCATCTCTGGGGGGCTCCCCTGGCATGGAGTTCAAAGCAAACAACTCGCTGCATTTTGCATTGGAAGGAGATGCGAAGAGATCACAGCAAGGTTGATCCCACTCCACGAAGATCTGCTCCGCTACTGAAATACTCAGAGACCACTCATAAGGCATCAGAATAGTCCAACCTAATCTGTTCTCTAGAATGTTGGACCATCCCGGAATGTGCATTGAGATAAGAAAATGACCGGTGGAGATCGCCCATTCCCACACTCTCATGGCCTTACAACAAAGGGGGTAAAACCTGGTCCCTCCCTGTTTGTTGATATACCAGACCACTGACATGTTCTCTGACTGAATTGCAATGGTTCCCAGAGGAAGAAAGGCATGAAGGGCCTGCAACACTAAAAGGACCACCCTCATCTCTAGAACGTTTATGTGCAAGCTGGTCTCTACAGAGGACAACAGGCCTTGGACTGTCCTGCCTGAACAATGTCCCCCACCTGAGTTGGGAGGTGTCCATGGTCACTGTGGCTTGGGCAGGAGCTGGAACAAAGGGTCGTCCCTCCAAAATGTCCAGAGAACATATCCACCACATGAGGGGCAACTGACAGACTTGACTGAGTTGTATTGGATACGATAATGGAAGTTCCAACAGGGACCACTGTAGAATTCTCATATGTAACTGGGCACATGGGAGAAGCGTTATGGTCACCACAATTGAACCTAAGGCCCTCAATACTGATTCTGTCAATGGAAGATGAGAATGGCATATTAGAGAGATGTGCATCCTCAGGTTTTGTACTCTCTCCGAAGTCAGGAAGATTTTGCACTGTAATGTATCTATCCTTGCCCCAATGTAGTCTATCACCTGGACAGGATTTAGGAGAGATTTGGATGCATTGATTGTGATCCCCAAATGCAGGGCAAGGATTAAGAAATAATCTCTGGTTTGAAAGAGTAGATGCCTGGTGGGAGCAGTGAAGAGCCAATCATCTAGGTATGGATAGACCTGAATCCCCTGAAGCCTCAGGTGAGCCGCTACCACCGCCATCACTTTGGTGAACACCCTGGGGCTGTGGTAAGACCAAAGGGTAGGGCTCAGAATTGGTAATGATTGACTCCTAGCCAGAAGTGGAGGAACCTCCAGGAGCTTCTGTGCATTTTTATGTGATAGTAAGCATCCTGGAGGTCGGGGGAGTCTTTGTTCCACGCTGGCCTATCCAAAGGTGGCCTTTTTGGAATTGGTTCCATGGTGTCCAGCTCCTTCCATGCCCGCGAGGTGACCAGGTCCACCAAGGGATCTGCGGGAGGGTACACTCAGGAAGTAGAGAAGGTTTGGGGGCAGACCAAACTCCCCGTTGGTGCAGGATTTCCATGATGTCCCCAAAGGAGACATCCTCGGGAGGTGATCTGGGGGAACCTTCCCCATCATCTAAGTCTGTATCCTTGATGAGGGACTCGGGGGAGTCCAAGTGCCTCCTTTTGCATGTATGCTTGCGAGGCAGATCCCCGATGGGGACCTCACCAGCCAATTGTTCCTCAAGGGGAACCGTCTGGGGCTCCTCAAGCACAGGCTGTCCCTCTGGTAAAATGATGGGAATTGTAGAAAGAGCCAAGCAGGTTAGGAGCAGAGCCCGAGGGAATGGTCAGGGTCTCGATCCAGTGAAGAGAACCTTTTCTACCATGTCGAAGGCCGAGGGAGAACAAACCTCCTGTGAAACCAATAAGGAAGCCGGTCTCCCCGGGTCCGCTGAGAGAATTGGAGCTGGGCCCAAAGTTTACAGAGCTCCAAGAGAGGGAACTTAGCCTGACAAAGGTGGAGCCGATGAAAAAAAGTTTCACTCCCTCAGATCTGACACCCAAGATCTGGCCCCGAGATCGGCTTGGATCTGAGCTGGTCAAATCCGACATGCTCTAGGCAGCTGTCGATGTCGAGGAAGCAGGTATTGTCATCGCTGACCCCCTGACCAAAGTCATCCCTGGATCCGAGTACTCCAAACCCAGTGGATGGATTGGAGAAGAGAGAAATTGGCTGGAAAAAGGAAGCGAGCTCCCACTCCTGAGGGAGACAGGACTTGCAAGACCCCCATCTGGATCTGAGTATGAATGACTCTCCTCATCATTTTATCCATGTCAACTTCCAATAAGGACCGAGTGGACCTCGACGAGGCCATGGACTCCGACCTTGCGGGTCAGGGCACAGAGGCCCAAGATGTAGAAAGTACAGTTGTGTACACTTACCATAAATGTAGATGTTCGAGTGTATTCACTGTTGCAGTCATTTCATTTGGGTTATCTGCTTGCAGGTAGCCCTCAGTCAACCTGATTAACAAAGTCTTGGGTCCTGCATCGGTTGCTGTCTCTTCCTCCATGACATCATGTCATCAGGGGTATAAAACATGCAGTCGACATCATTACATCAGTTTTTCTTGCCCCAGATGTCAGGTGCCCCCCTAATGGGAAGCAATTAAATCTATAAATATACAAGGTTATACCTCAAACAAAAAAGCAAATACACCAAAAAGCTTTTAAGCATTGAAAAGGAGAGAAGAGGTATAGCCAAACGAAGTCAGGGGACTGGAGGGAGGGTAACCAGGACTGCAACAGTGAATAAACTCGAACATCTACATTTATGGTAAGTGTACACAACTGTACTATGTTCTTTGTGTTTCACTGTTGCAGTCATTACATTTGGGTAGATTCCCAAAGCTAAGGATGGGAGGAGGAATTTAGATAGCATTAGGACCAGCTATAAGGCCCTGCAAAACTGCAGTGGCAAAGCCAGCTCTGGATTTAGAGAAAATTGGCAAATGGTAACGCTTAGTGAAAGTATGTATAGAACTCCAGGTAGCAGCTTCTAGGATGTCCCTGGTAGGTACGCCTCTGAAAAAGGCTGTAGAGGTAGATGCAGCCCTGGTTGAGTGGGATCTGATCCCCTGTGGGATGGGGTTTTCTTGGTGCTTATAGCAGAAGTGAATGCAATGGTCTATCCATTTGGAGATGGTTCACTTTGAAATAGCCTTCCCCTCTGTCCCTGTAGCAAATGCCACCAGCAGTTGTTCAGATTTCCTTTGAGGTTTAAACCTGTCCAAGTAGAATCTAAGTTGTCTGTGCACATATAAGGAGTGCAGTATCCGTTCCCCTTTGTTCTGTGGATTAGATAAGAAGGTAGGCAAATGAATGGACTGATTAAAGGCCACAGTGGATAGCACCTTTGGCATGAAAGAGGGACTGGTCCTGAGGGACACCCTGTCCGCATGAAAGATGATGAAAGGCTCCGTGGCCATAAGAGCCTGTAATTCAGATACCTTTCTTGCTGAAGTGATGGCTAAAAGGGAAGCTGTTTTCCAAGAAAGGAATTTTAAATCTGCAGTAGCAGCTGGCTCGAAAGGAGGAAGGGTGAGTTTCTCCAATACAAAGTTAAGGTCCCAGGCTGGAGTTGGAGCTGTCATGGGTGGTCTTAAATTTTTGGCCCCTCTGAGGAACTCTTGAGCAGTGGAAGAGAGAAGAGGGGAGGTTCTGTGTTATAATGAGCTGAAATGGCTGAGGCGTGAATCCCTTGTGAAGTATCTCAGTAAAGTATTGTAAAATCTGAGGTAAATTGGGCACTGCTGTGTTCATCCCTTGAGATTGGTTCCAGGCACAGAATCTTTTCCATTGTTCAGCATAAGATTTTCTAGTACTAGGCCTCCTTGCCTCTAAAATGACATCCATCACTGGTTTACTGAGGGATGGTAAAGGAGAGCTTAGGTAATTAGCCAGGCTGCTAGGTTCAGTGTTTGAAGGTGAGGGTGCAGAATCTGGTTCTCCTGCTGAGACAGCAGGGTAGGAGTCTGAGGAAGGTGCCATGGGGCCAACAGTGACACACTGCGCAGGAGGGGGTACCAGTGTTGGTGTGGCCAGGCTGGTGCAATCAAAAATCATCCTTGGTTTGTCTTGTTTTGATCTTTAGTAGTACTTTGGAGAGCAAGGAGGCAGAGGAGGAAAGGCATAGACTGATAGGTTTTTCCAGCTGAAGGACAGAGCATCCACTTTCCAAGCTTGTCTGTGGGGAGTCCTTGCACAAAATTTTTCCAATTAATAGTTCTGGGGGAGGCAAACAGGTCTATATCTGGGCTCCCCATTTGCTTGCCAACATGTTGAAAATCCTTGGTTACAGTTTCCACTCATGTGGGTCCATGACGGTTCTGCTTAGTCCATCTGCCAGTGTATTTAGTTTTCCTGGCAGGAACTGAGCTTGTAGATGTACTTGGTAGCTCAAGGCTGTGTTCCACAATGCCATTGCTAGTCTTGCAGAGGGAGTAAGAATGTGTATTCCCCTGCTTGTTTATGTACCACATAACAGTGGTGTTGTCCATCTTTACCATTAATTGTCCTGGAATGTTGTCAGAGCATTCTGTACAGCTAACATTTCTTTATGATTGATGTGAAGGTGCATTTGAATTGGGTTCCATTTGCCCTGAATGCACTTCCCTGCCAGGTGCACCCCCATGCATAGTCTGATGCATCTGTTGTTAGGGTTTTAGGTTTTCAGGGGGTAGTGTGAATGGTAGTCCCTTGTTTTGGTGGCAGGCCTCTGCCCACCAAAGGAACTCTAGGAGTAGACAAGTAAGGATAGGAATCATTGCTTCTAGATCGTGAGAATGTTGACACCATAGGCTTTTTACATACCTTTGTAGTTTCCTCATATGCAGTCTTGCATATGGAATTAGAAGAATGCAGGAGGTCATGAACCCCAAAGCTTGTAGTATTTGCCATGCAGATAGCAGGGTTTTTGTGACCACTTGTTTGAAGTAGGTTGTCAAGTGAATTTGTTTCTCTGGTGTGAGGAAAGCCATCTGGGAAGTTGTATTCAAGATTTCTCCCAGGAATATAATTTGTTGACAGGGTACCAAGTGTGATTTCTTTTCATTTATGGTGTACCCCAGACAGGTTAGCACCATCTGTACAAAAGCCAGATGATTCAAACGTATGTCTTGTTTTTCTGCCTGAATTAGACAATCATCCAGGTACTGGTATATTTGAATATTTCTTTGCCTGCAAAATGCAATGACTGGAGCTAGGCATTTTGTGAATACCCTGGGCACAGTAGATAAGCCAAAGGGCAGTGCAGAGAAGTGATAGTGCATGTAGCCTGCTTTGAAGCGTAGGTATCTTCTGCAAGATTCCCTGATTGGAATGTGCAGGTATGCTTCCTTTAAATTTAGTGTTGCCAACCAGGCATCTTTGGTTAGCATAGGAAGCAACTGGTGAAGTCAGCATCTTGAATTTTGGAATCACCAAAAAAGTGTTTGGAGTAGGCAGGTCCAGGATAGTACACCATGAATTGTCTTTTCTGGGTACCTGGAAAAATCTTGAGTAGAAACCTTGTCCCTTTTTCTCTTCTGGTATTAATTGAATACCCCCCTATGCTTAAGAGATAGTACTTGCTTTTGGGCCTCTGCCCACTGCTTTGGAGGTAGATCTGGCCAACTGCTTGGAGTTGGTGACATGTAGAAGTGAAATCTGTATCCTTGGGACACTATATTTAAAACCCATTTGTCCTAGGTAATGACTCCCCAGTTCTTTGCATGAAGTGCAATCTTTCCCCCAAAGGGGCAGTCAATTGAGAGGTGCTTGGAAGTTTTAAAAAGAAGTAATTGAGACAGTTTACCATGGGGGGGTTTATTTCTCCCAAATTTGGAAGTGGGGGCCCCCCACTGCTTAGTTCTGTGTGTCCCCTGGGACTGAAGCCTGGGTGCTCTGCTGGATCTGCATTTGGACTAAGAAGGTCTGAAAGAGGCAGGAAAGGACCAATTCTTAGAAGGCCAATGCCTACTAAATCTTGGAGGTTGTACTTGTAAAAAGTCTTTAACAATTTGCATAGATTTAGCTTTTTCCTCCATCTTTTTAAGAACTTCTTCTGCCTTGTTGCCAAACAGGTGGCCCTGATTTACGGGAGCATCCAGTAATTTTGCTTTACCATGATCTGGCAAGGATTGCTCCTTAAGCCAAGCATGCCTTCTAAGTACAGACCCAGTTACTGCAGCCCTGCAAGATGCCTCTAGTGAATCAAAACCACATTGCAATGTATGTTTATCAACTTGTTCAGCAGAATGCATACAATCCTGTAAATCCTTATTTTCAGCACAATCAGGAATCAACATAATTTTCTGTTTAAGCAATCCAATAATATGCAGCTAATACTTTAACACGTGAAACTGGCAATTCAAGGCCCTAATGGCCAAAGTTGCAGAAGTGTATACCTTCTTACCCCATCTATCCAGCGCCCTGGAGTCTCTATCAGAGGGGGTAGGATTTTTGGCAGTAGTAGCTTTAATGTCCTTGGGTCCCTGTGAAACAGTTTCAGGATCCACAGTAGGATTTTTGAAAAGGAACTTGTGAGAGTCAGGAACCCTGTAATATCTATCAGGTTTTCTGGAAGCAGGAGGTAAAGAGTCAGGGGCCATGCTAGATTCCGAAAAGGCATCATCAATAATGTCCAGTACAGGAGGTATAGCTAAAGGCCTGTGCTGGGGCAGGAGTAAGAAATCCCTAAGCCTCTTTTTAGAATCAGAGAAATCCTGACTTTCCCAATGAAAAAGCTCCCTGAGAGTGAGCAAGGTTTCACCAAAAGAGAAATCCTCGGGGGGGGGGGGGGCAGAGGGAATAGAGTCCTCAGCATCAGAATCCTCATAGGTAAATAAGGGTAAATCCTGGTCACCAGAGGAAACAGAAATTTCAGAATCTTGGTCAGAAGTATCATAAGCAAACTCAGTTCTAGGTCTCTTAGAGGGGAAAAGTTGGCTTCCCCTGATTAACGTAATAAGGTTTTCAGTCATTCTTATCATTTGTTCTTTAGGGATAGAGGCCTGACCATGCAGTCTGGGCATCAGTTTTCTAGGCATGGTTTGAGTTTTAGGCCTTGAAGAAGAAGATGGCGCTGGTTTAATATACAAGTCAGTAGGCCTGAATACACCCTCAGAAGCCGGTGCCTGCACAGCGGCTCCGGACCCATCCATGGCAGAGACATCTGCAGGTTCCACAGTTGAAGCATCTCGCGGCATACCGGACTCTGAATGGGTCTCAGTAGAGGCCTGCGAATCTGAGTAGCAGGTATCAGGGGCTGCAAAAGCACCTCACTTAGTACCAATGAACTGGGCGGTCTGTCTCTGTCTTTATTTTTGTGTTTTTTCGGAATGTCGGTAGTCAGATGGCTTACCGAAGACATATCAGGATAATTGAACCGAGCACCAAAAAATTTAGAAGTGCAAATATACCGATGATGGATAGTTCGTGGTTTAAATAAGGCACAAAACCAACAGCGAGGTACGTTGTGGTCAGGGCCTAAGCAAGGAATACAGTACGAATGAAAATCTTTATGAGGTATTTGCTTTCCACAAGAAATGCAATGATTTACTTTTACTGACATTGGTTTAGAGCAAGAAAAATTTTCCACAATGGGGTACTTAGCTTTTAGTTGAAGACTTCGGTTCTGAAACTCAAAAATGAAAATTTCAGGAGTTGGCCGACCGGCACTTGTGAACTGCTTCTGCTTCAGGCACCGCACAGCAAGAAAGACTGATGTAATGACATTGTCTGCATGTTTTATACCCCTGACGACCTGACGTCACAGAAGAAGAGACAGCAACCGATGCAGGACCCAAGACTTTGTTAATCAGGCTGACTGTTACCTGCAAGCAGATAACCCAAATGTAATGACTGCAACAGTGAAACACAAAGAACATCGTGTCTCCTCTGGCTCCGGAGAGAACCTTGGAGATCAGAGCTGAAGGGAGTCATGGATCCTATGTGTTTAACCAGTGAAGGGAGGTCCGGAGACCTCTTCTGTTTGTCTGACCTAGGTCTTGGCTCTCTCTCCTTCTTTCTGCCTCTTTTCTGCTCTGCTTCCACAGGCTTTGATGTGGGTGGTTGAGTTCCAGCCTGGGAGGGTGAAGAAGCAAGGGCAAGAGAAGAAGGACAGGCGGCCACAGCAGCTGCTGTGACCGAAGCCAAAGACGAGGCAACCACCTCAGAAGGGGAAGAAGGTCTTTCAGGGCCAACTTACCCTTCCTGTCCTTGATTGCATGCGGGTTAAAACCCGCTCATATAGAGCAGTCTGTACTAAGGTGGGCCACACCTAAGCACATTACACGCAGATTGTGGCCATCTGCTGGGGACAACTTATGGCCACAATCAGTGCATCTCTTAAATACCGGCTTATCAGCCATAATGCTAGAGGGGAAACGAGTAGAAAAAAAATATTAGTTTCCCACTGAAAACACCATTCACCACACTCACACACAAAATACACTGGTTGGGAGGGGAAGCAAATACACTTACTGCTAAACTAAGCTAACAACACTAACACTATGCTACAGTTAGTAGTGAGAAAAAGCTTTCTAAAAGATTTAAAACCCACTTACCACCCGGAACTCTAGAGATCACGATGCTTCAGCTAGCCACGGCAAACGAGATCTGGGGGTTGGAAGGTAGTGTAGGTGTATTATGAGTAAGGGGAGGAGTTTGGAGCTCAGAGTAGATGCTAGTAAGATTGCAGGCTTGGATCCGATACGTATCCAGTATCCCACAGGTTGAAGACCAAATGAAGTATACTACTTCAGATTGGAATTTGTGGGAACAATACAGGCAGAATAATGTTCAGGATGAATGACAGAAGAATGAATTGAGCAATCTATGTAATGTTGGAGTGAATATTTGTTAAATATATCATGCATGAATATGATAAATGTTAATATGGCTTATTTTCTTTTCTACTAATGTGTGCCTCTCTCTTAAGTGAGAATTTAATAAAGGTGTTAAAAAAAACAAAGTTCAAGAGCATCAATTTTTCTGGTGCATAGCCTTACTTATAGTCCAACTATACCTGCCCTATGTTAATCCTGGAAAAACATAGCTCTGTATGGACCTTTGTTGACAATATGCTTTTCTTCTTTTAAAATCGTATCCAGACTTGCTATATCTTTCCTTCCAAAAGGCAAGCTTCTTTTAATTTCATGGCTGCAGTTGCCACCTTCAAAGATCTTCGACCCCAGAAAATAAAATCTGTCACTGTCTCCATTTCTTTCCCATTTATAAAAAAATAGGTAGGGCTAGGGTAGACGACAATTCTACTTTATGTTGAACAACAAACTGACTTTTGCACTTTCTACTTTCACTTTCATCACGAGGTTCTAACTCTTCCTCACTTTCATCCATACGAGAGAGTTGTCTGTATACTCAAGGTTATTCATACCTTTCCCAGCAATTTTTTTTCCTCTGTTTCCTCCACCTCAGCATTTTGCACGACATATTCAGCATATAAGTTATATAATTAAAGTAACAATATACTCCTTTGCCAATTCTGAAATCAGTTGTTCCATGTTTTGTTCTGTCACTTTTTGTTCTATATATAGATTACGCAAGATGCAAGTAAGTGACCCGATATCCCTGTTTCTCTAAGCACCTGCCAACATTTGTGATAGTCTACACAGTGAAAGGCTTTCCAGTGAATCTAATAAAGTAGAATTAAATACTCTCCTGGAAATCTTTCACTTTCAGTATTACCCAGCAAATGATCTAGACTGTGTACATGCATTTGTGCGTATGGCTGATGACCGAACGTGAAAATGCCGAAAGCAGAACGCCAGGACCGCAGAATGTCAAAGCTGCGGATGTCGAACCCGAGATTACTGAATGCTGGCCAGGCTACTATACCCCCCTCTCGACCCATGGTAGCGCTTGTTGTGGCAGGTGTGTGATCGAGACTTTCAAATTCAACGCTGGGTGTGACATTATGAGCATTCGCGAGTCTGAGATTTGACAATTCGGTTCGGAATTCCGCCGGATCGACCTTTGGTCATGTGACGAATTGGATGTAAACCGATCTAGACTGACCTCCATTGCCTCTACCCCATCTAAAAGTAGCTTGTACAGCTGGCATTTCCCAGTCTAGTCTACAGGACAGTACAGTTGTGCAAAATCTTACCTTAACAGTGGATATCCTTCTCTTCACTACTGCAGTATTCCTAACCTAAGGGATCTCCTACCAAGGAGACCCCAACATTTGGCCAGTTTGCCAAAGCCTTTAGTAATTATACGCATTGTACATCACACATATGCTCCTTCTGCAAGGCATTGAGCATAAAGGTGACATATGGACAGACACACTCAGAGCTGAAAAAGCCCCAGGATTAACAGAATACCCCTAGGAACAAGGAAAAACATGCATCCAGAAATAGAAAAAGGAAACAAGCCCCTCAGCCAGGACGGCAAGAAAAAATAGGCTACCGTGAGAGGGCAGGAGGGATAGAATACTGCAACAGTGAAGAGAAGGACATCTACTGTTACATGACAATTTTGCACAACTGTACTATGTCCTTCCATATCACTGTTACAGTATTCATTACTTAAGAGAGAGTACAAAAGCTCAAGAGGAAGCCTGGGAGGAATATGGCATGGAAGAGCCCCAGAAACCCATGCAGGATAGCCCTAGCAAAGCCAGCTCTGGCCCTGGAAATAACATACAACTTGTAATGCTTAGTGCAAAGTATGACCAGAGGAACACGGAACAGCCTCAAGGATGGAATTGGTATCTGTCTCCATGGAAAAAGCACCAGAGGAGACAACAGCCCTTGTAAAATGAGCCTTCAAAGATGAAGAAAGATTTTTACCATGAAAACAATAACAAAAGGAAATAGCCTTAGAAATCCAAGAAGAGAATGTTGGCTAAGAAACAGCCAAACCAAAGACCTGGAATGAAATGGAAAAAAAAACTTCTCTGGCAGACTGTGGAGAATGAAAAATAGGAAGGAAGATGAATAAACTGATTAAGAGACAAGTCAATGACCACACTGGGCATAAAGCAAGGATTACTACGAAGAGACACCCTATCCCTGTGGAAAACTAAGACAGGAGGAACAGCCATGAGAGCCTGAAGTTCAGACACTCTCTTGGCTGAAGTTAGAGTCAAATGAAAAGTCTTTCAAGTACAATGTTGTAAGGAAGCTGTTGAAGCAGGCTCAACAGGAGCCGGAGTCAATTCTTCAAGTACAAAACTGAGGTCCCAGGAAGGCTGAATAGGCATCCTGGGAGGCCTGATATGAAGGACTCATTTAAGCAATTGCTTAACCTCAAATCTAGAAGCCAGAGGAGGAGTCAAGGAAAGTCAAGCAGAGATTGCTGACAGATGAGCTTTAACTGAATAATATGCTTACCCAGCATGGAGCTGAGCACACAAATAAGACAGAAACAAAGGAACATCCATAGATAGGGGATCCTGATGGTGAGAGGCACCAGACAGAATTCTTTTTCCATTTGGACATATATTATTTCCTGGCAGTGGATTTCCTGGCCTCCTGCAGAACCTGAAGCATGTCCTCAGAAAAGAGGTGCCTGAAAGGGATCAAAACCCTGTCACCCACATATCTGGTCATTTGAGTCTGGTAGCTGATGGCCCAAATGGATAAACTGGAAGCACTGTAACCCTTTTTGCCCTGCTATGCTTATCTGAAGGGAGCAACTTGACTGAGGGCAACAGCTTGGAGGGCTCCTCAGAAGAGACAGCCACTACAGAATGGTCAGCAGAGGGCATTTATAAAGAAATTTACATTCATCAGGCACCTTGTAAAATCTATCAAGTTTCTTCAGTGTGGGGGGGGGGACTGAGAAGCTGCTGAAAAAGTATCCAGGAGGGCAGCCAGAAAAGGGGGAAGAGCTGATGGCTTGGGAGACTCAATCTGAAGGAGGTCAGAATACTTTTTCTGAATATTAGAGACTTGAGAATAATCATGCTGGCAACAATACCCCCAAAGGAGAGTTCTTTAAAGAGTAATCTGGACTAATAGAACCCTCTTACTCTGAACCACAGTCTAAGGGGGAAGGAATTTGAGAAGAGTGAGCCAGGGACTCTTCCCTAGAATCTAGCTCATTTGAAGAATCAAGTTCCTGGGTCTTTTAAGAGGAGTGGAAGCCCAGGCACAGACACACTTGAGGAGGCTTTAAAGCCATTAAAGTATTAAATAACCTCTGAATAAAATCCTGCCATTCACATTGGTGATCATTAACTATAAGGGAAATATGCCTGGTTTTCTGTTTCTTTTTTTACGGAACATCTGCATGAAATACTCTTGGAAGGTCAGAACTCTGGCGGCATTGAATAAGCATATTAGGAATCTCCTCCCTAAGATCTGTGGAACCTCCCAGATCCCACAGATATAATCAGCTGAGGTTCCCCAATAACATCAAGAGCAAACATATGCATGATTTCCAAGATGGCTGCACATTGAGTGACAGCTTAATTCTAGCTCTTCCCAGTGTGAAAACAGAAACTCAGCAGAGAAAGCCAGAGGATGTATATTTCTGAGTAAATTTCAGTAACTGGCTAGTAAGTGCACTGCCTGAATGCCAGGAAAAAAGAAACACAGAGGACCTGAAAGAAAATCAGCCACAAACTGTGAGGAAAAAACACTGACTGGGAAGAGTACTGGAGTTTTTCAGCAAAAAGCAGTGCAAGCTTCAGACATGACCTCCAGCAGCCTAGAGAAAAATATAAGACAACTGCATGTGGTGGGAGGTTGGCATAATGGTTAAGGTGCTTACCTTACAGACACAAGATTCAGGGTGTGATTCTCACATGTGGTAATTGGCTAGGGTTAAAATGACCCACAAGGGCAGTTAACATAGGACTAACTTATGAACCTGATTAAACTAAATTAAACACTAATGAAGTACATCAACTCAAGAAAAGATTAGTTGTGCAAGAACTTACCATAATGATACATGTTCTTCTCTTCCCTAATGCAGTATTCTTTACATGAGGGAGTTGCCCACCAAGGCAACCCGATGTAAGTGACATATGCGCACACTATCCTCAGAACTGAAGCCCCAGATGGAGACAGTCCAAGGGAAAGAGAATTAATGCAACCAAGAAAGTACAGTTGTGTACACTTACCATAAATGTAGATGTTCGAGTGTATTCACTGTTGCAGTCATCACATTTGGGTTATCTACCTGCAGGTAGCTCTCAGCTGGCCTGAATACCAGAGTTTTCAGACTTCTGCATCGGATACTGTCTCTTCTTCCATGACGTCAGGTTATCAGGTGTATAAAACATGCAGCCGATGCCATTACATCAGTTTTTCTTGCCCCAGATGTCAGGTGCCCCCACAATAGGAAGCAATTATTTGGTATGGTATGGTACACCCCCATCAAAAAGCAAATACACCAGAAAAAATAAATATACCAAACAAGAAGGAAAGGTAGAGCCAAGAGAAGTCGGAGGGCTGGAGGGAGGGTAACCAGGACAGCAACAGTGAATACACTCAAACATCTACATTTATGGTAAGTGTACACAACTGTACTATGTTCTTCATGTATCACTTTTGAAGTCATCACATTTGGGTTGATTCCCAAAGCTAAGGAAGGGAGGAGGAAGTTAAAGAGCATTAGGACCAGCTATTAAGCCCTGATAGACCGCAGTGGCAAATCCAACTCTGGATTTAGAAAAGATAGGCATGTGGTAATGCTTGGTGAAGGTATGGACAGAGCTCCAGGTAGCAGCTTCTAGGATGTCCCTGGTAGGGACTCCTCTGAGAAAAGCCGTAGAGGTAGATGCAGCCCTGGTGGAATGTGATCTTATCCCCTGTGGAATAGGTTTTCCATGGTGCATGTAGCAGAAATAAATGCAATGGGTTATCCATTTGGAGATGGTTTGCTTTGAAATGGCCTTCCCCTCTGCCCCTGCAGCAAAGCCAACTAGCAGCTGTTCAGATTTTCTGAGAGGCTTAGTCCTGTCCAAGTAAAATCTAAGTTGTCTGTGCACATCCAGAGAGTGCAGTATTCGTTAACCTTTGTTTTGTGGATTAGGGAAAAAAGTAAGCAAATGAATGGACTGATTTAGGGCCACACTAGACACCACCTTGGGAATAAAGGTGGGATTAGTCCTGAGGGAAACCCTGTCTGCATGGAATATAATGAAGGGTTCCACTGGCATGAGGGCCTGTAATTCAGACACTCTTCTTGCTGAAGTGATGGCTAGAAGGAAGGCTGTTTTTCAAGAAAGGAATTTCAACTCTGCTGTTGCAGCTGGCTCAAAGGAGGGAAGAGTGAGCTTTTCCAATGCAAAGATAAGGTCTCAGGCTGGAGTGGGAGCTCTCCTGTGGGGTCTTAAAATTTTGGCCCCTCTAAGGAATTGTTTTAGCAAGGGGTGAGAGAAGAGGTGTGGCTCAGTATTATAATGTGCTGAAATGGCAGAGACATGAATTTTAATTGACAAGAAGGATAGGCCCTTGTGGAGCATTTCTGTTAAGTACTGTAGAATATGAGGTAAGCTGGGCACCATTGTGCCCATCCCCTGAGCCTGGCTCCAGGAACAGTAGCTTTTCTACCTTTCAACATAGGATTTTCTAGTACTAGGCCTCTGTGCCTTCAGAATGATATCCAGCACCTGCTTACTGAGGGATGCTAGGGGAGAGCTCAAAGAATTAGCCAGGCTGCAAGGTTCAGGGTTTGAAGCTGAGGGTGCAGAATCTGGCCCACCTGCTGGGACAGCAGGGAAGGGGTCTGAGGCAGGTGTCATGGTTGCACCATGTCATACTGTGCAAGAGGGGGTACCAGTGCTGGTGCGGCCAGTCTGGTGCAGTCAGTATTGTCCTTGGCTTGTCCTATTTGATCTTTAGTAGAACCCTCGAGAAGAGAGACAGAGGGGGAAAGGCATAAACTGAGAGGCTTTCCCAGGTAAAGGACAGGGCATCCACTTTCCAAGCTTGACTGTGGGGAATTCTTGTGCAGAATTTGTTCAATTGGTAGTTCTGAGGGGAGGCAAACATGTCTACCTCTGGAGTCCCCCATTTGTTCCTCAAGAGGTTGAATATTTTGGGTTCTAGTTTCCATTCGTGTGGGTCCATGAGATTTCTACTTAAGTTGTTTGCCAGTGAATTTAGTTTGCCTGGCAGAAATTGAGCTTGTGGGTGTACTTGATAGCTCAAGGCTGTGTTCCACAGAGCCATGGCTAGTCTGCAGAGAGGGAATGAGTGGGTTCCCCCTGCTTGTTTATGTACCACATAACTGTGGTGTTGACTGTCTTTACCAATAGTTGTCCTGGAATAATACAGTCTTTGAAGGCTGTCAGAGCATTCTGTACAGCTAACATTTCTTTTTCATTGATATGCAGGTGCATCTGTCTCTGGTTCCATTTCCCTGAATGCACTGCCCTGCCATGTGAGCCCCCCCATACATAGTCTGATGCATCTGTTGTTAGGGTATGGGTGGCAGGGGGTAGAGTGAAAGGGAGTCCCTTGTTGTGGTAGCAGGCTTCTGCCCACCAAAGGAACTCTGTCTTCATACAAGGAATGATAGAAATCATTGTTTCCAGGTCCTGAGAATGTTGACACCATAGGCTTTTTAGATACCATTGGAGTTTCCTCATATGCAGTCTTGCATATGGAATTAGTAGAATGCAAGAGGTCATGAATCCCAGAGCTTTCAGTATTTTCCTTGCAGACAGCTGGGGTTTTGTGGCCAATAGTTTGAAGTAGGTTGTCAAATAAACCTGTTTCTCTGGAGTGAGGAATGCCATCTGGGAAATTGTGTTCAAGCTTGCTCCGAGGAATACAGTCTGTTGGCAGGGTACTAGGTGAGATTTCTTTTCGTTGATGGTATATCCCAGAGAGGTTAGAAGTTTCTTTACAAATGCCAGGTGTTGTAATAGCAGGTCCTGGATTTTTGCCTGAATCAGACAATCGTCCAAGTATGGGTAAATCTGAATATTTCTCTGCCTGCAAAACACTTTGTGAATACCCTGGGAGCTGTAGATAAACCAAAGGGAAGTGCAGAGAACTGAGTGCATGGAGCCTGCCCTGAAGCATAGGTATTTCCTGCAAGATTCCCTTAATGGGATGTGCAGGTAAGCTTCCTTTAAGTCTAGGGTTGCCAGCCAGGCATCCTTGGCTAACATAGGAAGAAGCTATTGAAGAGTTAGCATTTTGCATTTTGGAACTACTAGAAAGGTGTTGAGAATAGAGAGGTCCAGGATAGGACGCCACGAGTTGTCTTTTCTGGGTACCAGAAAAAGTCTTGAATAAAAACCTTGTCCCCTTTTGATCTGCTGGGACAGGTTGAATAGCCCTGATACTGAAAAGAAAGAGAACCTGCTGTTGGGCCTCTGTCCATTGATTTGGGGGTAGGTCTGGCCAATCATTTGGGGTTGGTAATGTGTGGAAGTGGAATCTGGATCCTTGGGAGACTATGTTCAAAACCCATTTGTCCTGGGTAATGAGTTCCCAGTTTTTTGCATGCAGGGTGAGCTTTCCTCCTAAGGGAGGAGGTAGTTGAGCACAGCTTGGAAAGGTTAAGGTTAAGTCATTGTGCTATTTTTCCATAGGGGGTGTCTTACTACTCCCTGCTTTGGAAGTGGGAGCCCCCCACTGCTTAGGTCTGTGCGTAGCCTGAGTCTGTAGTCTGGGTGGTCTGCTGTTCCTGAGTTTGGACTGAGAAGGCCTGGAAGGGACTGGATAGGACCAGTTCTTTGAAGGCCAATGCCTATTGAATCTGGGAGGTTGTACTTGTAGGAAATCTTTAACAGTTTGCATAGATTTAGCTTTTTCCTCCATCCTTTTGAGGACTTCTTCTGCTTTGTTGCCAAAAAGGCGGTCTTGGTTTAAGGGAGCATCCAGTAATTTAGCTTTAACATGATCTGGCAAGTTTTGTTCCTTAAGCCAAGCATGTCTTCTAAGTACAGACCCTGTGACAGCAGCCCTGCAAGATGCTTCTAAAGTGTCAAAACCACATTGCAAAGTATGTTTACCAACTTGTTCTGCAGAATGCATTAAATCTTGCAATTCTTTGTGTTCAGCACAGTCAGGAATCAACATAATTTTCTGTTTTAGTCCCATAATATGCTGCTGATACTTTAACATATGAAATTGGCAATTTAGAGCCCTAATGGCCAAAGTAGCAGAAGTGTATACCTTCTTACCCCATATGTCTAAGGCTCTATAATCTATCAGAAGGGGTAGGATTTTTGGCAGCAGTAGCCTTAATGCCTTTTGGTCCTTGGGAAATGGTCTCTGGATCTGCAGAAGGATTCTTGAAGAGGAAGTTGTGAGAGTCAGGTACTCTGTAGTACCTGTCAGGTTTTCTGGGAGCTGGAAGTAAAGTGTCTGGGGTAAGGCTAGATTCCAAGAAAGCATCATCTACAATGTCCAGAACAGGAGGGAGAGCTAAAGGCCTGTGTTGAGGCAGGAGTAAGAATTCTCTGTGTCTTTTTGGACTCAAGAGTAATTCTGGCTTTCCCAGAGGAAATGCTCCCTAAGAGTATGCAAGGTTTCACTGAAAGAAAGATCTTCTGGAGGGGAAGCAGAGGGAATGGAATCCTCTGCATCAGAATCCTCATAAGTAGATAAGGGCAAATCCTGGTAATCAGAAGGAACAGAAATATCAGATTCCTGATCAGAAGAATCAGAAAGAAAATCAGTTCTAGGTCTCATTAGAGGGGGAAGGCTGGCTTCCCTTAATTAAGGTAATAAGGTCTTCAGCCATTCTAAGTATTTGTTTTTGAGGCATATGGGCCTAAGCCTGTGGTTTGGTCGTTGGGTTTCTAGGCATAGTGCGAGCTTTTGGCCTGGATTAAAGTGATGGCGTTGGTTCAATATGAATGTCCATAGGCCTGAATACACCCTCAGAAGCCAGTGCCTACACAGCGGCTCCGGATCCATCCAAGGTAGAGACATCCGCAGGTTCCATAGTCAAAGAAGCATCTTGCGGCATACCGGACTCCGAATGTGTCTCAGTAGAGGCCTGCGAATCTGAAGTAGTGGGTATCAGGGGCTGCAAAAGCACCTCACTGAGTACTGGTGGACTGGTGACTAGCTTAACAGAAGTGTTGCCGGCAGTTTTGGACCTATGCGGTCTGTCTCTGTCTTTATCCTTATATTTTTTCAGAAGATAGGCAGTCGGATGGCTTAATGAAGCCATTTCATAGTACACAGATCGAGTACGAAAGTAATTGGCTGCAAAAATAGCCCAACGACGAATAGTTCAGGTGTTGAAGAAGGCACAAAACCAACAGCGAGGAACATCGTGGTCTGTGCCTAAACAGGGGATGCAATATGATTGAAACTTTCTATGAGATATTTGCTTTCCACAGGTAAGACAATTATTAACTTTTACTGACATCGGTTAGAGCAGGAAAAAGGATCCCCAACGGGGTACTTATCTTTTTTGAAGACTTCGGGTCTGAAACTCAAAAATGAAAATTTCAGAAGGCTGAACTGCTTCTGCTTTGGGCACCACATGGCTAGAAAGACTGATGTAATGCCATTGGCTGCATGTTTTATACCCCTGATGACCTGACGTCATGGAAGAAGAGACAGCATCCGATGCAGAAATCCAAAGACTTTGGTATTAAGGCTAGCTGAGGGCTACCTGCAGGCAGATAACCCAAATGTGATGACTGCAACAGTGAAACATGAAGAATATCAGAAAGAAGTGGGGAAGGAGGGTGGGACAGATTACTGCAACAGAAAAGAGAAGGGCATCTATCGTTATGGTAAATTCTTACTCAACTAATCTATGTCCTTACATTCAGCTGTTGCAGTATTCTTTACATGAGGGAGAATACCAAAGCTCATGCAGAAGGGGAGGTGGAGGTAGCAGAAGAATTTTCCAGGAAACCATGAAGAATGATCCTGGCAAACCCTGACCTGGATCTGGAGGTAGAATTTTTTTGTAATGTTTGATGAAGGTGTGGACATGTGTCCAAGTAGCTGCTTCTAGAATGGAGTTAGTGTCTAGCCCTTTGAGGAAGAACCCTGAGGAAGAGTGAGCTTTGACTGAGCCAGGAAGGACTTTACCATGGTAGGCATAGCAGAAAGAAATGGCTTTGGAAATCCAGCTGGATGTAGTTTGCTTGGATAAAGGCAATCCCAGACCCCTGGGGTGGAAGGACACAAATAGTTGGTCTGATTTCCTAAAAGGTTTTGTCTTGTGGAGGTAGAACCTGAGTTGTCTGTGTACATCAAGTGTGTGTAGGATCCTCTCACTATTATTCTGAGGAGAGGGGAAAAGGTGGTTAGATGGATGCCTGGTTTAAGGACAGTTCATTAAATAACTTTGGCATGAAGGAAGAGTTGGTATGAAGGGAATCCATGTCTTTGTGGAAGTTTAGGAAGGGTAAAGAAGCCATTAGGGCTTGAAGCTCCAAAACCAACCTGGTGGAGGTTATAGCCACCAGAACAGTTTTCCAGGTACATTGTTTGGGGGAGCTTGAGGAGGCTGGCTTGAAAAATGCCAGAGACAATTTCTCTAGCATAAAGTTAAGATCCCAGGGGGGAGCTACAGGTCTCCTGGGAGGTCTAATGTGAAAGATGCCTTTTAAAACTTGTTTGGCCTTGAATCTGGAAGCTATAGTTTCATAGGTTCATACTAGGCTATCTCCCCTAAGGCATTTATAAGCCTAGCCAGAGTGTGTGTGTGGCTTTCACCACCCCTTAGGATGAGAATACTACGCCCATTTAGGGTTTAGTTTACTGTGCCTCTGTCTAGTAGTGACACAGAGATGACTCCCGGGGTAAACGTACGATCTCCCATCCACCTGTCAAGATTTCTCTTGAAGAGAACTAGTGAGGGGCTCTGCCTAACATGGACCGGGATTCTGTTCCAGAGTGTAGGGAGCCTCTGGGTTATGAATCTGTCCCTCCAGCACGTCCTATTTATTTCTGTGTTGAGGTTAAAATCTCTTGCTCTCATGGCTCTGATGGATTTTGATTTTCTGAGGTGGAGCATGTCCATTAATTCCAGTTTGGACATGGCCTTGTACGGCAGGCATAGATCACCTCTGAGTAGGTAGTATGCGACAGAATAGAGCTGGAGTTTCTTCAGCCGGGCAGCATATGACATATGTTTTTTATTTTATTTTTTTATTTTAACATTTGTTGACCGGGAATGTCCAACTAGGTTCCACAGAGCCTGTTTTCAGTGGAGGAGGAGAGGGGAGAATGCGCATGTTGTGGGATGTGGTGGGAGAGAGAGACGGAGGGAGGAAACCCACGAACAGGGAGAAACATGCAACTCCACACAGAAGGCACCCCAAGAACCCAGCCCGAAGAAGAATTTGCTGTGACTGACAATGACAACTGAGACCTTTTATCCTCTTGGTGAGGAACTTTTGGGGTCTTTCCAACTGCTGCAGGTGTCGGGTAAGATACATCCCAAATGGGGCATTGTACTCAATCATGGGCCTGATAAGAGAAGAGTACAGAGGCACAATGACCTCTCTTGATCTAGATGTGAATCCCTTCATGATAAGGTGGGCAATATAGAAGGTCTTCCTAACCACTTTGGCAATGTGAGTGTCAAATGAGAGGGTACTGTCAACTTGGGTCCCTAGGTCCCTGATTACCTCTTCCGCACTTAATGGATTACCACCTATGTGGTAATTTGTGGGTACCTTGTTTTTCCCAAAGGGTATGACTATACATTTTTTGGCATTCAGCTTAAGGCCATGGCTCTGGCACCAATTATCCGTTTCTATGAGGCCTCTCTGAAGGATGCTTGTGTCCGCTGGAGTATCAATTATGGCACCCAGTTTGCAGTCATCTGCGAACTTTGTCAGCCACAATCCTCCTATGTTTGTCTGCACCTCAGAAAAATAAATGCCGAACAAGAGGGGTCCCAGGATTGAGCCCTGTGGGACACCGCTTGTGACCGGCTTAGAGTCAGACATGGCTCCAGAAACTCTGACCCTGTGGGTTCTGTCCTTGAGCCAGTTTGCAACCCATCTTGTGACATATGGGTTTACATTTAAGCTGGTGAGTTTGTCTATGATGCCTGAGTGGGGTATTGTGTCAAAGGCTTTTCCAAGGTCAAGGTAGGCTGTGTGAACTGTCTTACCCTCATCAATGGCCTTAGTGACTGTTTCAAAAAAGTCGACCAAGTTCAAAAGGCAGGATCTGCCCTTGACAAAGCCAAATTGGGTAGGATCCAATGTCTGTAGGTCCCCAATGTCTTTGTTTATGAGTTCCATAATGATCCTTTCCATAGCTTTGCAGACCAGGCTCGTCAAGCTTATGGGGCGGTAATTTCCAGGGTCCGTAGAAGCACCACCTTTGTGGAGTGGGACCACTGTTGTTGTACGCCACTCTTTGGGTATGTATCCTGTAGTAAGGCTAAGATTAAACAGCAGCTTTATGTGCGGGTTTAGTTCCTCTTGGAGTTCATGTAGCACACAGCCCGGGACACCGTCCGGTCCCATTGATGCTGTGTTTTTAGCTTTGGAGAGGGCGGCTCTCACCTGGGCATCTGAGATGTTAGGGAGGCTACACTCTGCTGGGATAGATATTTCTCCTTTTGCGGCGGACGGGGAGGAGAAATTTTCACTGAACCTGTCTGCCAGAATGTTGGCAATGTCTGTGGGTTCAGTGTATTTTGTGTCATTTTGGACTAACTCTGAGCATATCTGGGAGTTTCCACCCAGGTTTCTAACATAGCTAAAGAAGGCCTTGTGATTGTCTTTTGTGTCTTTTGCGATTTTTGTCTCAAAGTTGGCCTTGGATGATTTTATGAGTGATCGTAGTTTTTTGCTAGTACTGATCAGAGATGCCTTCCCTTTTAGGGATTTTGCTCTGTCATGTAGTAGCTTCCTCCTCCTGTTGTAAAGTTTGTTAATGGCTGGGGTCCACCAGACAGGGCGCCTGCCTTTGGGGGAATGGGTCTTGGATTTATTTGGGATTGCATGATCCATGCATTCTTGAAGGTGCCCGTAGAAGGCATTTATAAAGGATTCAGCGGTGTGGGTTGTGGTTTCCACTGGCCCAGGGGCCTTGAAGGATACCACTTCAGTCTTAAGTGTGAAGTTGGCTTTTGAGAAGTTCTTCACTGTGGTCTTTTGTGCAGGAGGTGGGGGCGGGATGTGGATTTCCAGTGAGATTAATTTATGGTCTGATCTCACCAATGAGGGGTATACTTACGGGGTGGAGCATTTTGTTCCCATGTTTGTGATGATCAGGCCTAGTATATTATCTCCTCTTGTGGGAATGGTGACTAGTTCCATCGCATTTGAGTTTATGAATTCTAGGAACCTTTGGGCTAGGGTGTTTGGGCTTGAGTAATGTTCCCAGTCTATGTTTGGGTAGTTGAAGTCTCCCAATATGATGGTATCTGGAGAGACATTCATACTCTCCAGTGTCTTCAGGAAGGCTGAGTGGGGTTGCTGAGTTTGAGAGGGTGGTCTGTAGCATGCTACAAACTGTAGGGCAGTTTTGCCTATGGTTAGTTGCACCTGGATGGTCTCCGATGCTTCGTGCATTGCAACTAACCTGGAGGTGTGGGTATCTTTGATGAATATGGATACTCCCCCTCCTTTTGTGGTTCGGTCCAAGTTTTGGGGCCGGAAAGCATGATATGAGGTAAAACCTGGTAGTGCTGGGGTGCTCTCAGGAGCCTTGAACCAGGTTTCAGTCACTGCACAGACATCGATGTTCTCCATACTGAGGAGGGCTTCGAGAGCATGCATCTTGAGGTTTAGACTTCTGGCATTGAGCAGCATTACCCTTAGTTTTTTTCCACTTGTGTTTTCTAGGGAGGTAGGTTTGTCTTTTGAGCCTTGCCTAAAAAAGGCACTATGGGGGTGGCAAGAGCCTTGGCCAATATCCGGAAGCCCAGGGGTGACAGGTGCAAGCCACCCCTTGTGAAGCAGCGTGGCTTGTCAAGCATGTCATACCAAGCAGACAGACATTGGATCCCCTTAGAATGACACCAGTAATTAAGCTAATTGCTAAAGAAGGAGAAAGAGGCAGACATGACGAGATAGCTGACAAATGTGCTTTTATACAGGAATAAGCGAAGCCCACATTGAGCAATTCACACAGATATGAAAGAACCATTGAGGGATCCGCCATAAGTGCATCCAGGTTTCTAGCAAGACACCAATGGGAAAATGTCTTCTATTTGGAAAAGTAGGATTTCCTTGTATTGGATTTCCTGGCCTCCTGAAAGACTAGAAGCATGTCCTCAGAATAAAGGTGTCTGAAGGGTATCAGGGCTCTATCACCCACAGGGTCAGTTGAAGAATTTCCAGGTGTGGGTGGATGAGGGAGCCATTGTTCTGTGTAAGTCCACTCTGTGAGGTAACTTATGATGATTGCCCTTGGCTAGCCATAGAAGAAGGGGGAGCCAGTGCTGTCTTGGCCAATAAGGAGTCACCAGCAAGATTTTTGGTCTGTCCTGTTAAATTTTCAACACAACTTTTGGGATGAGTGGTAGGGGAGGGTATGCATAAAGAAACTACCCCTTGCAAGAGATAGGGTGTCCACTTTCCATGCCTGAGGTTGAGGTTCTCTGGCACAAAATTTGGGAAGTTGTTTGTTCAGAGGGGAGGCAAACATGTCTATTTGTGGAACGCCCCACTAGTGTACAATGTCCATGAACACATCCCTGTGATGCATCCATTCATGAGTCTGTGCTCAGTGTGTCTGCCACAGAATTTTAATTGGAAGGGATGTAGACTGCCCAAAGAGATATTTAAAGAAGGTGGGCTAGTTCCTAAGCCTGCAAGGCTAGTATGCAAAGGAGGTAGATCTTATCCCCCTGCTTGTTCAGATACCACAGAACAGTCACATTGTTTGTGTAAATAAGCAAACTTCCTGGCCTCAGGAGGGGTTGGAAGGATTGCAAGGTTAGGATCAGTGCCTTCTTCTCCTTTACATTTATGTGGTCTTTGCTGTGAGAGGTTGCACATTGACCTTGAACCGTGTGTGGGCCGAGAGCTGCTCCCCAACCTGTATCCAAAGTATCTGTGTACAGGTCCTGAGTCCAGGCCAAAGGGTGAATGGGAAGTACTGGGTTTATGGACAATTGTCGTATCCACCACTGAATCTTTTCCTTGAGGCAGAGTAAAAGTGGAATTGGAAAATCTAGAGGGTGGGCATGTTGATGCCACACTGACTTCAGGAACCATTGGAATTTCCTCATGTGGAGCCTTGCCATGGGTAGCATAGGGATGGTAGAGGCCAGCAGTCCTAGGATTCTTGCAAACAACAGTTTGAAGGGGAGACTTTTTGAGAAAACTAGTGAGATCTCCTGGGCCTTCTGGGGGGGAGACATATAATTTTTTGGTTTGGAAACTGCACCCCAGAAATACATGATTTTGGGATGGGGCAAGAGTAGATTTTTTTGAGGCTGATGGTGAATCCCAGGTGATGTAAAATGACCATGGCTAAGTGGAAGTTGTTTCTCAGCTCTTCCAAAGAGTAGGCTTGGAACAGAAGATCATCTAGATAAGGGAAGATCTGAATGCCTTAGAGTCTGCAGAAGACGAACCCTGCTGCTAATCATTTTGTGTAGACTATCGGGGCAGTGGAGAGTCAAAAAGGCAAGGCAGAGAATTGAAAATGCCAGGAGCCTACAGAAAAGTGTACAAATTTCCTGTACTTGGGATGAATGGGGATAGGGAGATAAGCATCCTTGTTGTCTGTGGACACTAGGAAGGTCTGAGGGAGGATAAGGGGGAAGAGGGTCTGGAGAGTTAGCATTTTCAAGGAAAGCACTCTCAGAAAGTTGTTGAGATAGGAGAGGTCTAGGATGGGTCTCCACAGGCTTTCCTTCCTGGGAACCAGGAACATGTGTGAGTAGAAGCCTGTTCCTCTTTGGGTAGGGGCACATGTTGAATTGTGCTCTGTTTGTTTATGATGCTGAGGACTCAAGAATCTTGGGTGATGGAGTCTCAGGTGGGAAGGGAGAGGGGGCAGGGAGCAAGGACTTTTCGAGGAGTCAGGAAGAAGAGCCCGTTCTGTCAAGAAAGGGCTGCTTGGCTAACTGGGGAGCAGAGGAGGAAGAAGAAAACTGATGTGATTTCTTGGTCCCTTTGGAGGGTTTGGATGGAGGGTCTGGGATTGCCTGTGGACAAAGACCTGTTTCCCAGGGTAGTTCCTGTGAAATTTAGGCACTGGAGAGACCAAGATATGTTTAAGGTCTTTTAGCTCCTTGCTCTTTTCCTGCAGGGACTTGAAGAGTTCTGCAGATGGTTTGCCAAATAAAGGGGAGTTGTCAAGGGGAGCACTCATAAGCTTTGAATTTATGTCCTCAGGGAAGGGGTTGAAGCCTCAACCAGGTGAACCTTCTTAATGCAGAGGAGGAAGCTGCAGCTCTGGAGGTGTCCTTGACTGCATTGTAGCTGCATTTGATGAATGTCTGGCCACCTGTGAGGATGCAGCAATAAATGAAGATGCCAAGGCTTTATTTTCAGAGTTTGGCATGTCAGACACTATCTTAGACAACTGTGACACAAGTTCCATGGTGTACTTAGTCATGTGCTTCTGGTAATTCAGGGCTCTGAAAGCTAAAGTAGCTGAAGTATACATTTTCTTACCCAGCCTCTCCAACTGCCTACTATCCTTGTCTGAGGGGAAGAGGGAAGTAGAGGGAAGTGATCTAGAAGCCTTATCAGAGGCTACTGAAATCACAGAGGTGTTAGCCACAGGGGACTTGAAAAGAAAATTGCAATCCTGAGGTACTTTGTAATACCTGTCTGGCTTTTTAGGGGATGGAGGCTGAGAATCAGAGTATGAAGATGTGGAGGCAAATGTACCCAAAAAGGATGGAATTACTGGAGGAATGGCTGAAGGACTAGGGGTCTGCACCTGAAGAAGGTCATAGTATCACTTTTGACCTCAGACATTTGTGAGCTTTCCCATTTAAAATAATCTCTCATCTTTGAGATGGTTTCACCAAAGGAAATCTCCTCTATATGAGACTCTGTCCCATTGGAGTCTCCCTCTGTTGAAGCGTAGTTCAAAGGGGAAGGAATTTGGTAAGAGTAAGCTAAAGGGTCATTATCCTCATGGGAAGAATCTCCTTCTAAAGTGGCCTGTGCTCTGGCCCTTTTGTGGGGGAAAGAAGGCCAGGCAAGAGGGGAAGCTGCCTGGCCTGAGGGAGGCCTCAGAGCCATGAAGGCCTTAAATATGCCCTGGGTAAAATTCTGCCACTCCTTCAGATAGACTGGTGGGGGAGAGGAATGTTTTGTTTTCTGTTTTTTCTTTGCAGGGGTATCCATCAGACACAAAGAGGAAGGGACAGAGATAGACATACATTTGATCAGGTCCGATTCAACATCCTCTCTCACCACAATCTAGGTGATTCCTTTTGGGCCTTAAGACACAATGACTCTAGGTTCCCCCCGGTCATCAGGAGTTGATATCTATGTAGCCTCTCTGGTCATGCATACATCCGGTTCCAAGGTGACCTGTAAAACAGGTTCGGCCTGTGGATCTGTATCTGCAATGAAATGTGTCTCCAATCTCTCGTGTACTTTTGGAGAGATGTCCAAAGGGAGAGGCACAGCTTCCACTTCAAGCCGAGGCCTTTTGGCCTTTCTGTTAGTAGGCTCAGTTGTTGGGTCCAAGTAACCTTCCATTGTGCTTCTAGCTAAGAGTTTAAGTCGCTAATTCTCCAAGTAAACAGAGAGGGATGAAAGCCAGCTATAATGGGTCTTGGCCACAAATGACTGACAAATTGAACAGTTTTTATGGTCGTGGTGGGCCTGAGACAGAAAAAACACTGCAAATGGCTGTCCTTGTGTGGAATCTGCCTTCCACAGTCACACATCCCTTTCCCAGATGACATTGACCTCAACCAAGAGAAAACAATAGCAAAAGACAAAAGGATTTCTCAACAGGGCACTTACCTTTGTTGAAGAAAATGATTCCGGCAGCAGAGCAATGTCCTGGGCTGGTGAACCGATTGGCAACAAAGACATTCTGAGGATGGTGTGCACATACATCATTTTTATAGCCTACATCTGATAGCAGCCTATGTCAGACTACTACGCACCCTACGGTAGTTAAAGTAATATACTGGCCGATGTTGGGTCCCCATGGCAGGCAACTCCCTCATTTAAAGAATACTGCAACAGATGAACAGAAGGGCATCAAACGGCTGGAAAATGGAAGAAGCTTTAAACAGATATTCAGATGAGGTGATAAAACTACAAAAATCAGAGTTCAAAATGAAGAAAAGGCTGGCTGAATATGAGACTGCTCAAGAAGCAATGTTTGAAAAAAATAATAGAATTAGAAGACAGAGCATGTAAGGGAAAACCTGAGATTTTCTGCTGTACCAGAGAAGCTGGAAGGAACAGACTGTATTAATTTTATGAACGCACGAATAAGCAACTGGACTGGGATAGCAGGAGTTATGAATCGAAAGGGCACATATTGTGCATGCTCCAAATCTGGCTATGAGAAAGAACCTAGACCTTTAATAGTAAAGATGCAATCCTACCAGCAGAAGGAGTTGATTCTGACAAAACCGTGGCAGAAGGACAAAGTACTAAAAGTGGGGGAGGGCAGAGTGTTTGGGGGAAATGATTACACGTTATACACCAGGCAGAAGAGGAGAAAATTTTTTCCACTATTCAGGGAATGTGAAGAAGCAGTCATAAGATTCAAACTGCTGTACCCAACTATCTTCAAGATATTTTTCCTGGAGGGACAAAATCATTTTTGATGCAGTACATGCTAAGCAGAAAATACAAAACTTTGTCCAACAAAAAGTGAGCTGTGAAGCAGAAGGAGATTGTTTCTTGTTTATTTATTTTATTTATTTGACATTTGTTTACCGGGGTGGTCTGACTGGGTCTACAGAACCCATTTTTAGCAGAGGCCCAGGGAGAAAAACTCCACATACAGTACAATACAAATACAGTACAATAAAGATTACACTAGAAATACTATACAAAAATAAGTTGAAAGAACAAACTGCTACAAGATGTAATACATTACTACACATCTAAACAATTCTATACAGTTAAAACATTACAAATGATAATAGTCACTCTCATCATGCATGATGTAGAAATAGCAGCCAGAAAGTTAGTGATGCAGACATATGGTGAGAGAGTGTTAAGAAGAATAGAAGCAATAAAGCCGCAGCTTAAGGATATAGTACAGAAGCAGAGAAGGAGTTAGAAGAGCTTTAGGATCTTGCAGTCTGTGAGGGATTGAAATGTGAGAGAAGAGGAAGACCTGAGCATTAGGCAGGCTTTATGCAGGAGCAGAGCCATGCATTTTTGAGATGATTTTTTTTAAAGAGGCTTTGAAATGGGTTAGGCCAGGAATAAACCTGGTAGCTAGAGGTAGTGAATTCCAAAGTATAGAGACAGAGTATGAATACAGAGAGTGACCAGGTTTTCTTGTGGGTTTTGAGATACCTAAGAGATTTTTTGTCTTCTGATCATAGGGATCGTGTTGGTGTGTAAGGTGTGACTAGATTGGCTAGTGTAGGGCAGGCAGTAGGCTTGAAGGTTGTGCAAGGTGGATAGCTGAATAAAGGCAAGTTGGTTGGGTAGTTCAAGCCAGTTTTATTCTAGGAGTGGTTTACAGTGGTGTGTGTGATATTTAGAGTTTGTGGCAAACTTTTCAACTTTGTTGTAGCACTGTTCCAACTTGCTTAGGGTAGAATTTTGTAAGTTAGTTAAGATAGGGGCACCATACAGAAGAGAGGGAAGTAAAAATGTTTTTGCAATGCTAGCTTTGATTGCTGCAGTAGAAAAAAATGTTTGTTTCTATATAAGAGTCCCAGTTTTTGATGAGTTTTCTTTATATTTTGCTGTATATGGGAGTCAAATGAAAGTTTATTGTCAAGGATAACACCTAGAAGTTTGGTTTCCTGCACTTTTTCTATGGCAGTGTTGTCAGATGCAAGGATGTTGAAATGATCAGTGACAAGAGAGGAGTTTTGGGGATGAAAAAGTACTAGTTTTGTCTTCTTTGGATTAAAAAAGAGTTGGGCATTGCTTAGCCAGGATTCAACTGGTGTAAAGGACTGTTGAGTTTTTGAGTAGTTCTGGTAGTGATTGAGCAGTGCAGATTATGGTGGAATCGTAAGCATATTGAATGAGGGTCCCAGGGTGACAGGCAGTGTGAAGGTTGTTTGTGAAAATGTTGAAGAGTAGGGGTCCCAGAATGGAGCCTTGGGGGACTCCAGTATGGTTGTGGAGAAAGGGTGAGAGTTTGTTGGACCATTTCACTCCTTGCTTATGATCCTTGAGGTAGCTCTGAAGCCATTTTACTATGTTGTGAGAAGCTTAAGTTAGTGTGTTCAAAAGTTAGGGTGAGACTCTGTGTCAAAGGCCTTGGAGAGATCAAGGAATACTGAGGCTGTATAGCACCTTGCATCTCTGGCCTTGTTCATGGTGTCTGTAAAAGATAATAGGGCTGTAGCTGTGCTGCGGCTAGGTTGGAAACCATGTTGGGTTTTGGTTAAAAGATTGTTTTGCAATAGATATTGCATTACCTGCTGATGGATACCTCTCTCGAGAATTTTGAATATAGGTGACAAGATGGATATAGGAAGGAAACTGGATGGATCAAAAGAGTTGCCTCCTTTGTGGATGGGGGTGATGTGAGATTGTTTTCCAAATAGTAGATACTTCTGATTCAGATAAAGACCTATTTATAAGGAAACTGATTGGGTAGGCAACTGCGTAAGCAGCCAGTTTGAGGTAGTATGGGGGGAGACTGTCAGCTGAAGTACAGCAGGGTTTTAGTTTTTGTAGCAGTTTCTTAATGGTGTCAGTGGATATGGGCTGAAATGAGAATGGGGTTTGTATGACATTTTGTTGAGTATGGGGGTTAGTAATGACAGGGTTATAAGTAGCTGATGGCCTGGGTTCGGTGTCTGAATAGGTTGAAGGGTGGGGGGGTCCAGCATTAGGAGTGTTAGTAGGTCTGAAATTGATTTTATGAAGTGCTTGTTAAAGTTTTCAGCTATTTGTGATGGAGTGGTATCAGGTGATAGGGTGTGCTCTCCATTTCTTCCAGGGTTAAGTAGAGAAGATATGGAGTGACAACATTTACTGGGGTTGATTTTGTGCTGGAATTGATGCTGGGAATAATATGACTTCTTATCTCAGTTGATTAGTTTTGTCACTTTGTTACGTAATGTTTTGAAATTAACATGATTCTGTTAATTTTTGTTTTGTTTCCAGGTTGACCAGGCTAGGTCCCTTTGCTTCATCAGGTGTTTACATTCCTTAGACAGCCATGGTGCTGATTTCTTTTTGATTCTTTTCATATGAATGGGAGCTGGTGTATTAAGTATGTGAAGGAAGGTGTTATTAAAGTATAGTACAGCATCATTAAGGGGTAGTCATTTAAGGGGTGTCCAGTCTATTTCCTGTAGGAGATTGTTAAATTTATGCTGATAAAAATTCATTGAGTTCCTAACTGATTTTATAGTGTGCACTCTTGGTTGTTGGGAGTTTGTTCTAAGTGAGTAAGCTGGTAGATCACTCAGGGAGCTAGGGAGCTAGGTAGCATACCGGAAAAGGGGTAATTAGCAGGGTGGGATACTAGAATCCAGTCTAAGGTGGATTGGCAGACAGGATCTTTACTGTATCTTGTTGGAGCACTGATAAGTTGAGAAAAAACATACAGAGTTATACCATTTCTGGGGGAGTCGGAAGCTATGGTTTGCCAATCAATATTTACGTCTCCTAAGATTATTGTTTCAAGGTTTATTGTTTGGGATGTCCAGGATAACATATTTTCCAACACTGGTATATTGTTACCTGGTGGGATATATATTACTATTATGCAAATTCTTTTTGATATATTAAGGTTCAAAAAGAAGATTAGTACCTCAGCATTGGAAAAGATGGGTATATTACTGGTATAGGGTGTGATGTTGAGTGTAGAGGGATATAGAAGTGCTATCCCTCCCCCTTTTTAGATCTATCTCTTCTGGTTATTGCAAAGTTTGGCAGTATTATTTCTGAATCTTTTACATTGGGGTGTAGCCATGTTTCAGTAAGGGCTAGTATGTCAGGTTTGTTTTGATCAATCCAGTCATGCAGTGGGGCTAGTTTATTACATGTACTTCTAAGATTAAGAGTAAGTATGTTTAAATCTTTGAGTTTTCTCTTGTGGTTAGGATTAGAGGGTGGGCTAGGGTTAGGGTGTATGTCTCCACATTTGAGTAGATAGGTAATGAGGAATGGGTACCATGGGAAGTGTTTTTTATTCCTACGTGAGGGTACTGGTGTCAAGTGTGGTTTCATAGGAAGTTTGGAGACCAGTTTGTGGCTTGAATAGAATGGGAGGGTATAGGGAAAAGCTGGGAGGAGATATGTGAGAAGCTGTGCTGTTTATTGGGGAGAGGGTTTGAGGAGGTTGTTGATGTGTACTGGTGTGTGGGGGGATACGTGAGAAGCTGTGTTGTTTATTGGGGAGAGGGTTACAGGAGGTTGTTGATGTGTATTGGTGTGTGGGGGGATATGTGAGAAGCTGTGCTGTTTATTGGGGAGAGGGTTTGAGGAGGTTTTGATGTGTATTGGTGTGTGGGGGGTATGTGAAGGTATAGCTGTAGTGAGGTTGGGAATTAAAAGTAAAGAGGCTGGGCAAGTTAGGAGGAGCATGTTGACTGTGATAGTGAGTTTAACAATAGCAAACATGGTGTTTGTGTGTTTGAATGTAGTACAGGTGTAAATAAAGATCATGTGATATCTGTGCAGCTGAAGGTAAGGTTGGAATGTTTTGACTTCAGAGTGGGCTTTGATAATGTGGTTAGGTGTTTTACCTTGCAGTTTATGATCAGGATGGGTGGGTTTGATGTGATTGGTCAGTAGTAAAATTATGGTGCAGTGCTAGTTTGTGTGTATAGTAGAAGAGATGGTGGTAAGCCTGGAGTTAATTTAAAATAGTTTGAGGTGGTGATTGTATTGTGTTGGTAGATTAGAGTAAGATGCAAAAAAGTATAGTAGTGGGCATGTGAGTTCAAGAGGATGGATGCAAGGGACAGCCGATAAGTTTGGCTAAATAAAAGAAAGTAAGATGTGCATGAAATGTGGGTGTGGACAGGATTGGGTTGTATGTAGTTGGATCACAGGAATGAGGGGTAGTGGTTAGCTTAGGATAAGAGGGAGGGTGGAATATGGGGGAAGACCAGGGGAGTGGAGTGAGCGGAGTGGGAAGAACCCCCCCAGATGCTTTACCACCATAAACAATCAGTGAGGTAGCATGTTCATGGATACAAAAGAAACGTCTGAACTCTAAATACTTGTCTCGAGTCACAGCATCTAATTTTATATTTATGGGCTTTTCAATGTCTTTCCAGGGATATGTTACACTGATAAGAGTGAAATATGCTGGTGTTAATGTAGCTTCACCTTCAGCAGTAAAAAGGCCTATGAGTGTGGGTGGGGATATCCTTCCAGCAGATTCAACACTACAAAACAATGCACACTAGACTTAACATATTACGTTAATTGCATATTGCCTTACATAGATTTAACTTAATTTGTTGCTTGTGTACTTCTTGCCAATTGCATATGAAATTCAGCTATGCAAGTTCTTTAGATAGTGAGATATAAGTCTGACTACTGCTGCTGCTGCTGCTGCTGCAGAATGTATATGTGCTTGTTTCAATAGATTTAACTTTAACAGACTTATAACTTTATTTGTTCTGGTAATAAAGACCAGAGAGAGAGACTGTACCAGTAAAAATGTTTCCAATGTTTCAATGGAAAATGCTTAAGAGAAGGAAAAAAGCACAAGTGTTGACTAGCAGAATCAAGAGTAAGTTGGAAATGAAGCAGAAACTGGATTTAGGCGATGGAGATGAACAGGAGTACAACCAGGAAATTGGAAATTGACAAATGTGGGATTACAAAGCAATAATTATATTTTGAAACATGACAGAACAAGAAAATAGGTTCATAGGTAGGTACTAGGCTATTGGCCCTAGGGCCTATATAAGCGTAGCCAAAAAATGTACCCTGGCTTTCGCCACCCAAGAAAATTATTTTCCTGTGCCCCTGTCGAGCAGAGCCACAGAAGTGATCCGTGGGGTGAATTTCCCATTTCCCATCCAATCATCAAGATTTTTCTTGAAGAGTGCTAATGAGGAGCTCTGTTTGACATAGATAGGTAGTCTGTTCCAGAGTATGGGAAGTGTCTGGGACAGGAATCTACCCCTCCAGCATGTTCTGTTTATTATAATGACAAGGTTTAGGTCCCTAGGGCGTGTATCTCGGAGGGATTGGGATTTCTTTAAGTGGAGCATGTCCAACAGCTCTGGGTTTGAAATAGCTTTGTATGTTAGGCAGAGATCGCCCCTGAGTAGGCGATATGTGATGGAGTAAAGCTGTAGTTTTTTGAGATGGTCTGCGTAGGGCATGTGTTTGAGGACAGTAATCCTCTTTGTGAGGTATTTCTGTGGTCTTTCCAGTTGTTGTAGATGTCTTGTGAGGTACATACCAAAAGGGGCGTTGTACTCTATAATGGGTCTAATGAGTGATAAGGAGAGGGGAACAATGACCTCTTTTTTTCTGGATGAGAATCCGTTTGTGATGAGATGAGCCACGTAGAAGGATTTCCTGAAACTGTGGCGATGTGATTATCAAAGGAGAGACTACTGTCCACCTGTGTCACAAGGTCTCTTGTCACATTTTCGGCATGAAGTAGACTACCAGCTATGTGGTAGTTCATGGGTACAGAGTTTTTACCAAAGGGGATGACAATACACTTTTTGGCACTGAGCTTCAGGCCATGGCTTTGACACCAGGTATCTGTCTCAGTGAGGCCCTTTTGTAGTTTGTCCACATCATTAGGAGTTTCAATTATGGCTCCTAGTTTGTAGTCATCTGCAAACTTTGTTAGCCAAAGACCTTCTGTGTTAGCCTGCACTTCAGAGAAGTAGATACCAAACAGGAGAGGACCCAGGACTGAACCCTGTGGTACTCCACTTGTCACTGGTCTGAAGTTGGATTTGGAATCCGCTACTTTCACAGTGTGGGTTCTGTCTGTGAGCCAGTTGGCAACCCATCTTGTGACATAGGGATTTATACCTAGTTTAGTGAGCTTATTTATAATTCCAGAGTGGGGGATGGTGTTGAAAGCCTTGCCGAGATCTAGATAAGCTGTGTGAACCATTTTACCCTTATCTATGGCTTTGGTGACTGCTTCAAAGAAGTAAATCAGGTTTAGGAGACATGATCTGCCTTTTACAAATCCAAACTGGGTAGGGTCCAGAGTTTGGAGATTACCAATGTCTTTGTTTATGAGTCTCATGATGATACGTTCCATGGCCTTGCAGACCAGGATTGTCAGGCTAATAGGGTGGTAGTTACCGGGGTCCGCTGTGGCTCCCCCTTTGTGGAGTGGGATAACCATCGTGGTGAGCCATTCAGTGGGTAGAAAGCCTGAGGTGAGGCTATGATTGAACATGGTACTTAGGCAGAGTGCCAGTTCATTCTGTAGTTCGTGTAGAACGCAGCCTGGGATATTGTCAGGTCCCATGGATGCTGTGTTCTTGGCTTTGGAGAGTGTGTTTTTTACCTGTGCAGCCATGATTAAATGAACTTTGCATTCTTCCAGAATAGAGATGGGCCCTCTATGGTGTGAGAGGGGGTAAAGTTAGCACTGAACCTATCTGCTAGGATGTTGGCAATGTCAGTTGGTTCTGTATATTTAGTGCCATTGTGCTGTAACTCAGAGCACATCTGAGTGTTCCCATTGAGATTCTTGACATAGCTAAAGAATGCTTTGTGGTAGTCTTTAGAGTCAGTGGCAATTTTGTTTTCGTAACTAGCTTTGGAGGATTTTATGAGGGATCTCAGCTTCTTACTGAGGTTGATCAGGGAGTTCCTCCAGTCATGGGATTTTACTCTGTTTTGCAACAGTTTCTTTCTTCTGTTGTAGAGTTTGTTTATGGCAGAAGACCACCAGATTGGCTTCCTTTTTTTGGAAGATAACATCTTGGTTCTATTAGGGATAGCATGATCCATGCACTCGTGTAAGTGCTTATAAAGTGCATTTGTGTAGGATTCAGCAGTAATACCTCTATTGTCCGCCTGCATGGATGTCATGAAGTTTGCCACTTCTGTCTTAAGAAGTGTGAAGTTGGCTTTGGAGAAGTTTTTTACGATGGTTTCCCTAATTCGGGGTGGGGGCGGGATGTGAATGTCTAGGCTGATTAGCTTGCGGTCAGATCTGACCAACGAGGAATTGACCTCTGGTGTGGAACACTGGTTTCCCATGTTGGTAATGACCAGGTCTAGGATATTGCTGCCCCTGCTGGAGGTGTGAATAAGTTGATCCAAGGCACTGGAATTTATGAATTCTAGAAAACGTTGAGCAAAAGAGTTGGTACATGAGTAGTTTTCCCAGTTAATGGTGGGGTAATTGAAATTGCCCATTATTAGGGTGTTGGGCTATACCTTAATACTTTCCAGGGTATCAAGAAATGAGGAGTGGGAATCCTGGGGGGGGGGGTCTGTAGCAAGCTACAATTTGGATTGCGGACTTGCCCACGGTTAGTTGTACTTGGATAATCTCAGATGCATTATGCTGTGCAACTAGCCTGGAGGTGTGGATATCCTTAATGAATATGGACACGCCTCCACCTTTAGTGCTTCGTTCTGGGTTAGGTGGCCGAAAGGTATGGTATGAATTGTAGCCTGGTAATGGAGGGGTGCTCTCTGGAGCTTTGAACCAGGTCTCTGTCACTGCACAGATGTCAATGTTCTCCATTTTAAGGAGTGCCTCGAGTGAGTGCATTTTGAGGTTTAGACTTCTAGCATTGAGTAGCATTACCCTCAGATTTTGCTTGCTTGTACCTGTTACGGTGGTGAATTTGTCATTTGAACCTTGCCTAAAAAAGGCACTATAGGGGTGGCAAGAGCCTTAGCCAATATCCGGAATCCTAAGGGTGACAGGTGCAGGCCATCTCTGGCAAAGCATTGTGGTCTGTCGATCATGTCGTCCCAGGCAAATACTGGATCCCTTAGAATGACACCAGAAGCTTAGCCAATTGTTGAAGTCAATCATTTTGTCCTTGTACTGTGGTATCATTCTGGGTGATGACAGGATGCTACTCAGGGTTGGGGTCATACCTGCCTGGGATACAAGATCGGAGAGATCCTCCATGTCTCTTTTCATGTAGTCCAGGGAGGCACGTCTCGGGTCATTCACACCAACATGGACAATGACAGTGTCATATTTGTACTTACTGTGGAGTGACCTGAGTGCATGTGTTATGTGGTGGATCCTGGCACCTGACAGGCAGCTGACAGTAACTTTCTCCTTGTTTAGTCTAGCGAGTGGAACATCAGTGTGCCTGACTATAGAGTCACCTATGACTAGAGTGTTGGGTACGTTGTTATGCCTTATGGGCTGTGGTTGAGTGGCACACTGAGTTTGTGGTCTATGTGTCATTTGGGTTGTTTTGGGGGGTGGAGTTTGCTTGCGTTTATGCTTTGGATGTCCCTGATGCTGGGGCAGGTTTTTATTGAGAGCTTCCGCGAACTTAGCTGTGTGTTTTGTGTTTCTATGTGTGTGTTTTGGTGGTGTAGGTTTTGATGGACTATGTGATGAGTGTGGTGTGGTGCAAGTGTTTACCTTCTCCTCTTGACTGTCTAGTCCAGTCTTGGGTGAAGAGAGCTTTGCTTCCAGTTTGGCTATATAAGTGCATCTCTCACAGGTTGTAGTGTTGGGTGGTAGGAGGAGAGGGCTGTCTGTGTACATGAGGCAATTGCTGCATTGCCCCAAGATGCCAAGATTCATCAGGTAGACAGGAAAAATCACTGGGAGCGGACCTTTAGACATGCCTGGATAGGTGCTTATTTCTTAAGTACTAAAAACTGCTTTCCTCTAGACAAGTGAGGAAAGTTGAGTGCTGTAGTAATTTGCAGCTTATGTAGTGCTTACAATGAGTTCTGAACAAGTGATGAGTTCAAAGAAACAGATTTGAGTGCTGAAACTAGAAAAAGTACAGTTTTGTACCTACCATAAATGTAGATGTTCGAGTGTATACCCTGCTGCAGTCATCACACTTGGGTTATCCTGTCGTCAGGCGTGCCCGCAGTCAGCCTGAATTCCATAGTCTTGGTCCAGCGTCAGTTGCTGTCGCTTCTTCCCTGATGTCAGTGCGCCAGGGGTATATAAGAGGCATCCAACGCCATTTTCTTCAGTTTTTCTTGCCCCAGATGTCAGGTGCCCCCCCAAAAGGTGGTCAGTAGATAGTACCAATAATAAAAGTTTAGCACAAACAAAACATCCCTCCAGCTATAAGCAAATACAATACAAAGGTTGTATCAGATTTTAAGGTATTGAAAGGTTTTAGTTAGGTCAGAGGGGATGGAGGGAGGGTAACCTGGACTGCAGCAGGGTATACACTCGAACATCTACATTTATGGTAGGTACAAAACTGTACTATGTTCATCGTGTTACCCTGCTGCAGTCATCACACTTGGGTAGAATCCCAAAGCTAAGGATGGGAGGTGGAGTCAAACAGGGTTAGAGGAGGCTAGAAGGCCCTGCAAAACTGCAGTGGCGAAGCCAGCTCTAGTCTTAGAGTAAAGTGGTAAGTGATAGTGTTTGGTGAAGGTGTGTACTGAGCTCCAAGTTGCAGCTTCCAGAATATCCTTGGTTGGCACCCCCCTGAGGAAGGCTGTAGATGTAGCTGCTGCCCTGGTAGAGTGGGGCCTTATGCTAGCAGGAACTGGTTTTCCATGGTGGGTGTAGAAAAAACGTATGCAATGTCCTATCCATTTGGAAATGGTCTGTTTTAAGATAGCCTTTCCTTGTGATGCTGTAGCATAGGATACAAAAAGCTGGTCAGATTTTCTGAAAACCTTAGTTTTATCCAAGTAGTAACGTAGCTGCCTGTGAATGTCCAAGGAATGCAGGAGTCTTTCTCCTTTGTTCTGTGGATTTGGAAAGAAGGTGGGTAAATGGATGGTTTGATTTAGAGCCACACTGGATACCACCTTAGGCATAAAGGAGGGGTTAGTTTGTAGAGAAACTCTGTCTTGATGAAAAATGAGGAAAGGCTCTACTGCCATTAGTGCCTGAAGCTCTGAGACTCTTCTGGCTGAAGTAATTGCTAGCAGCAGGGCAGTCTTCCATGATATAAACCTTAAGCCAGCTGAGAAAGCTGGCTCAAAAGGAGGTAGCGTAAGTTTTTACAGAACAAAATTGAGGTCCCAAGTTGGTGTTGGTGCTCTCCTGGGAGGCCTAATGTTTTTGGCCCCTCTGAGAAACTGCCTTAGAAGTGGATGTGAAAATAAGGGAGGATCCGTGTTGTAGTGAGCTGGAATAGCTGAGGCATGGATTTTAACAGATGAAAAAGAAAGCCCTTTGTGTAACATCTCAGTTAAATATTGCAGAATCTGAGGTATGTCCGGCTGAAGGGTATTTTGGACTTTAGCTTGGTTCCAGGCACAAAACCTTTTCCATTTGTCTGAGTAGGCTTTCCTGGTGCTGGGCCTCCTGGCCTCCAGAATAACATCCACAACAGCTTGTGAAAGAGGAGCTGGCTGGTTGCTTAGGTGATTTTCCATGCAGCCAAATTTAAGGTTTTGAGCTAGCTGTGTAGAATCTGACTGTCTTGCTGTGTGAGCAGATGAGTAATTTGTGGTAAAATCCATGGTGGGCCCTGGGCCATATTCCTTAATAGTGGGCACCAGTGCTGGCGTGGCCAGTCTGGGGCAATGAGTATCATTTGGGGTCTCTCCATCCTGACTTTCAGCAGCACCTTTGTGAGAAGGGGCAATGGAGGGAAGGCATATACTGTCAGCATTTTCCAACTGAATGAGAGTGCGTCCACTTTCCAAGCTTGATGGTGAAATGTCATTGTGCAAAATTTTGTTAGCTGATAGTTTTGGGGGCTGGCAAGCAGGTCTATGTCTGGGTGCCCCCATTTTTGAGTTATCATTGCAAATACCTGTGGATCCAGTTTCCACTCGTGGGGATCCATGATGTTTCTGCTTAGGTCGTCTGCCAATGTGTTCTTTTTTCCTGGTAGGAATTCAGCTTGTAATTGAACTTGGTAAGCCAGTGCTGTGTTCCACAAGGTCATTGCTTGCCTGCATAGAGGGTAAGAGTGTGTATCCCCTTGTTTGTTTATGTACCACATTACTATGGTGTTGTCTGTCCTTATTATAAGCTGTCCTGGATGTAAGAGGTCCTTGAAGGCTGTCAGGGCATTCTGTACAGCTAGCATTTCTTTTTGATTGATGTGCAGATTCCTTTGATCTGCAGTCCATATGCCTTGAACGCACCATCCTGCCATGTGTGACCCCCAGGCATAGTCCGATGCATCTGTTGTCATAGTTTGCCTGGCTGGGGGTAAGGTGAAAGGCTGACCCTTGTTGAGGTGACATGCCTGTGACCACCATAGAAACTCCCGTTGAAGGCAAGGAATGAGAGGTATCATTGTTTCCAAGCTGTGGCTGTGTTGAGTCCATACGCTTTTTAGGTACCATTGTAATTTCCTCATATGCAGCTTTGCAAATGGTATTAGTAGTATGCAAGATGCCATGAAGCCCAAGGCCTGCAGAATTTGTTTTGCAGGGAGTTGGGTCTTTGTTGCCATTGTTTTGAAGTATTGAGTTAGTTTTAGTTGTAGTTGTTTGTCTGGCGTCAGATATGCCATTGTATTCAAGCTGGCACCCAGGAATGTCATATTTTGTGAGGGCACTAGTTTTGATTTCTTTTCGTTTACTGTGTACCCTAGGCAACTTAGAAGGTGTTTTACAAAAGCCAGATGTTGTAAGAAAATGTCCTTGCTTTCTGCTTAGATGAGGCAGTCATCCAGGTATGGGTATATTTGAATTCCTCTTTGTCTGCAGTATGCAATTACTGGTGCCAGGCATTTTGTGAAGACCCTGGGCGCAGTAGATAAGCCAAAGGGCAGTGCAGAGAATTGGTAATGGGTTGAACCTGCAATGAAACGGAGGTATCTTCTGCAATTTTGTCTGATAGGGACATGCAGGTATGCCTCCTTGAGGTCCAACGTTACTAGCCAAGCTTTCTTGCCCAACATGGGAAGAAGCTGCTGTAGTGTTAGCATCTTGAATATGGATACTTGCAAGAAGGTGTTTAGAATTGAAAGGTCCAGAATGGGTCTCCTAGCATTGTCCTTTCTGGGGACTAGAAAGAACCTTGAGTAAAATCCTTGGCCTTGCTCCTGTGTAGGTACCAGTTGAATGGCTCTCATATCCATGAGAGCTGTAATTTGCTTTTGTGCCTCTGCCCATTGATTTTGTGGCAGGTTTGGCATTCCTTTTATCCTTGGCAAGGTGTGGAAATGGAATCTGTATCCTTGTGAGATAATGTCTAGGACCCATTTGTCCTGTGTGACGATGCACCAGTTGTTTGCAAAAAGTGCTAATTTTCCTCCCAAGGGAGCTGCCAAGAGAGTTTTGCTTGGCAGTTTGAGGTTTAAGTCATTGTGTTTGCCTTCTAGTAGTTTGGGACCTGTCTTCTCCTACCTTCTGTGTTGCAGTGCCCAATTGGCGAGGTTTGTAAGCGATTTGTGCTTGTCCTCTGCCCCTCGGGCGCCTGTATTTACCCCTCTGTGGTCTGTCAGAAGCTGGAAAGGACCAATTTTTGTTGGCCAATTTCTGCTGAAGCGTGGGGGCTGTACCTGTAAGAAATCTTTGACCGTCTGCATAGATTTTGCCTTATCCTCCATTTTCTTTAAAACCTCTTCTGCTTTAACCCCAAATAAGACATCCTGCTGTATGGGAGCATCTAGTAACTTTGCTTTAACATGATCAGGCAGAGTTTGTTCCTTTAACCAAGCATGCCTACGTATAACAGACCCAGTAACAGCTGCTCTACAGGAAGCTTCCAAGGAATCAAATCCACATTGTAAAGTATGTTTGCCCACCTGTTCAGCTGCATGCAACAGATCCTGCATTTCCTTGAATTCAGACTGTTGAGGGTGCGTGCTCATCTTTTGTTTTATTTGAGACATTAGGAATTGCTGGTATTTAAACATGTGAAATTGACAATTTAGTGCTCTCATAGCTAGAGTAGCTGAGGTGTAAACCTTTTTCCCCCACCTATCTAGTGCTCTGGAGTCCCTTTCAGAGGGTACAAGAGGTTTAGCCATAGAAGCCTTAGCCCCTTTGGGACCCTGGGAGATTGCCTCTGGATCAGCAACAGGGCTTTTGTAAAGGAATTTGTGAGTCAGGCACTCTATAGTATCTATCTGGTTTGGCTGGAGCATGAGGCAGAGAATCTGGATTTAGACTAGATTCTAAGTAAACATCATCCACAATGTCTAAAACTGGGAGGATAGCAAGTGGTCTGTGCTGGGGGAGTAAAATAAACTCTCAGAGCCTTTTCTTTGAGTCATAGTCCTGACCTTCCCAGTGGGAATGTTCCCTCATGGTATGTAAGGTTTCCCCAAAAGAATAGTCTTCAGGGGGAGAAGCTGAGGGAATGGAATCTTCAGCATCAGAATCTTCATAAGGTGGAAAGGAGTAATCCTGTTCCTCAGAGGAGCCTGAGGAAATAGACACTTGATCAGAGGAGACATAATCCTCCTCTTGTCTAGGCCTTTGTCGGGGGGGGGGGTTAGGAACCCCTGATTAAAGAAATCAAATCTTCAGCCATTTTAATCATCTGTTTCTTAGACATGGGGTCTTGAACTGGAGACTGAAGTGCAGTCTTTTTTGGTTTTAGAGGAGTCTTAAGCTTAGCATAAGATTTTATGGTGAGAGTAGTCAGTCTGAAGACACCTTCTGAAACCGAAGGTGTTTCTACAGCACCGGCTTCTCCTTTTGCAATGTCGTCGGTAGGACCTAAAGAAAATGGCTGCGTTGGCCTAGAACTCTCTGCTAGAGAATCCTAAGTGGTCTGGGGTTCCAATTCTGCGGTAGCCAGGGGCTGCATAGGTGTCTCACTGAAAACCGGAGGACCGGCCCAGCCGAGGCCTCAGAGTCTGGCTTGGATCTAGGCTGCCTGTCTTTATCTTTGTGTTTTTTATGCACGCCGGTAGTCGGTTGCTCCGACGGCATAGTGTAATTAAATTTCCTACCAAAGTAGTGTCATGCGAAATCAAAGCGTCGCTTTATAGTTCGCTTATTGAACCTAGCACAAAACCGACAACCAGTGATGTCGTGGTCTGGGCCTAGGCAAGGTATACAATAAGAATGAAAGTCCTTATGAGGTATTTGCTTCCCACAAGAAATGCAATTGTTAACTTTTTCTGACATCGGACTGAGGCAAGAAAAGGTTCCCCAACGGGGTACTTAGCTTTGAAGACTTCGGACTGAAACTCGATTCGAAAATCTCAGGTGTCGGCCGACCGGCACTTGCAAACTGCTTCTGCTTCGGGCACTGCGCAGCAAAAAAGACTGAAGAAAATGGCGTCGGATGCCTCTTATATACCCCTGGCACACTGACGTCAGGGAAGAAGTGACAGCAACCGACGCCGGACCAAGACTTTGGAATTCAGGCCGACTGCGGGCCCACCTGACGACAGGATAACCCAAATGTGATGACTGCAGCAGGGTAACACGATGAACATCTGGCTAGTTATAAGAAACAAAACTAAGCTAGAAGGCTTCCCTCCAACACAGAAGGGCTTGGGGGCTCAGAAGCCTACAGACAGTTGAGACCACTTAACAGGAAAGGCAGGAAACAAACTTAAATTTTTTTTTGTTCTCTTTCCCAGATGCTCTCTTTGTACACAGTAGGAGTGCATGAAATCATAATATGATCTCACTGCACTCAGTTGAGTGAGCAAATGAGATGGGCCCACAAGGAGTATCCAAACACAAATTTACAAGAGGGGCGGGCAGTTTCAAAGCCACTAAGATTAACACCAAAACAGAAACAGGGAGGGTGGGTAGGGAAACTAACTGAAGAACAGAGTCAAAACTTCCACTTGAGTTAATATTCATGCAACACAATTAAATCAATTTAAATACTGTATTATTTGAAAAAAGTGCAGATAAAAGGTACTTAAATTCTCTTGTATGTCCAGTTGAATACAGCTAGATCTTAGCTGGACAAAGCTGAGGTTTTTAGCAGAAAATATTTCAAACTGTACCACTTAAATAGTCAGAGACAGGAAATCAAAGAATGTGGCTACCCCCACACCTGCAATTACTAACAAACAATAAAATTCAAGCAAGCACTAACTGAAGAACAGAGTCAAAACTTCCAATTCTGTTAATATTCATGCAACACAATTAAATCAATTTAAATACTGTATTATTTGAAAAAATGGCAGATAAAAAGTGCTTAAATTCTCTTATACGTCCAGCTGAATACAGCTAGATCTTAGCCAGCCAAAGCTGAGGTTTTTAAGCAGAAAATATTTCAAACTGTACCACTTAAATAGTCAGACATAGGAAATCAAAGAATGTGGCTACCCCCACACCATACCTCTCAAGTGCACCTCATTACGAGGAACGTACCTCATTTGGGGTCTTAAAAAGTTCATGTTCCTCAATGTTTCACATTGAAAGACTCTGTCACACAATCAGTGTTAGGAATTTTTTTAAGTGAAATCCATGGTAAATAGAAATTAGTCATATTAATTCATTAAAAGATCTTCTTTATAAGTAAAACCAGCATATTTTAACCATCCTATGGCCTTCCTAGTTGAAGTTGCTAGTAGGCCATTAGTATGTGCTCCACATTTTGCCCATTTGTTCCACATTATGAGGGCTAGTATTCCTCATTTTGGAGATGGAAGGTTGAGAGCTATGCCCCACACCTGCAATTACTAACCGACAATAAAATTCAGTGATGGAAGTATTGGACTTTTTTGGACTTTGTTAAACTTGTAGGGGACTCTAAAGCATATGCACTACTTCATGTCTTTAGTGTTTAGGAAAGTACTTAGGAGAGGGGAAGAGGAGGAAGAAAGTTAACTAAGTAAAACAATGTTTTTTCTTTTTTTCCATAATAAATCTTTATTATTATATTATTTTCATACACAATGAAGAACAAAAATAACATATATTCACAAAACAAAAACCATTATCTAATATCACTAATAACCACACCCTATATACAATATTTACAAGAATGCTTCCATGTAACACATTTAAATATAAAAAAAAAAACATGAGTAAATGCAAGTAATAGTTGATTACGAAATTCTCCCCACACGCACTTAAACAATTATAATGCTAATATTTTATAGTGCATGACTTTCTTTGTACGCTATAATGTTTTCTCTGTTATTTTTAAATGTAACTGGGATACTAATGTAAACAGGTGCTCCTGTTTTATTTTTCTCCCTTCTCTCTTTCTCCTTGTTCAGTTTTAAGAAATGCAGGCACTGCAATATAAAAAAAAAAAAAGAAGAAGAAGAAAAGTCTGGTCAAAAGAGTATGACAAAAGACAAATTGATGTACTTTTTCTCATTCTTGCATAGGGGAATGACTGGATGAAGGCCCTTAGCTTGATCTCGTAACAAGTGTTAAGAGAAAGTAAATGAAAAAGAACACTGAATATTATAAAGCTTTTTTTCTAGCAAATAAATGTATGCTTAGTAACTCTGTATCTGGTCCTCATTTCTCCACGAAGACAATCTGATAAAGGGAAATAGCTATGAGATAATGTCTTCTGAAAGCATTAAAGTGTTTTTCCAGCTGGGAGAGCTATCAACATAAGACAAACACAGCACTTAGTAGAAGCGCAGACTACAACATGTGTCTTAGCATAGATAAAAAAAAGTTATGTACTTGCCATAACATTCCATCTGTGATGTCCATTTTCATTTTTCCTCAACTGTTGAGCTAGGATCTGACTCAGCCATTGCTAAAGCTCATGGTAACTAAAACATTCTGAAGCTCCTCCCTTACCCATAACGCAGCAACTCCTATCATACCACAGGTCTTGTTTGCTGATTTACCTAAAATAGAACATACTAATACATATATGTATTGGTTTACTATTAGTATGTTGAACGGGTCTTGTGTGAAACTTACTTGTGCTATATTCGGAATGTAGAAAACCCTTTGGCAGACAGTTATAATGTTGACTCTGAAAGACCAAAGACTAGGACACTGCAGATCAGGAGATTTACCCTTTTCCACACTGTAGTGCAATCTCAGAGTTGGAATATATTAGTAGTAGAGGGTGTTGGGGGCACAGCCCCCTACAGGAGGGGTGCAGTGGGATTTGCCCCCCTGCAAAAACATGACTGTCAGTGCTGTGCAGTATGGATGTGGTCCATATGTACAGCTCCAAAGGGGACACCAGACTGCAGAAGTCAAATTCAACTTCACCTGCATTAGTGTCCCATATTTCACTCTGCTTTGCATTTCAAACATCGAACATGTAACTGCATATTTAATAGGTTTACGTTCTGATGTTTAATGTTTTAACAGCAAACCGTATATATATATATATATATATATATATATATATATATACAGATATATATATACATATATATATACATATATATATATATATATATATATATATATATATATATACATACATATATATATATATATATATATATATATATATATATATATATATATATATATATATATATATATATATATATATACGGTTCTACCTGACATGACTGAAAGCTCACATGGTTCCTCTCACCTTACAAAAAGAAGCTGATATTATGGAGTCACTTTTTTTGGAGAGGGGCTATAATAGAACACTGATTAAAGACATAAGACGGGATATAGTGCCACCCACAGTAGAACAAGATCTATCAAAATGTAATTTTGGAACTGTTAAAGGTAACAGAATGAGTTGGTTTAGAAAAGATAAAAGAGCCTACAGCACACATGGAACCAATGATAAGAAAGTTACATTTATGTTGAAATATACTAATGATATTGATGGGATTAGAAATATAATAACTAAACTTTGGAATATACTTACGATGATAGATGATATAAAGTTGCTTGTAGGTGATAGACCCACCTTCATATTTCAGACTTGTGATAACCTGAAAGAGATTTTCTCTAAGAATTTGTATAATAGTTTTAACACAAGTGAGAGTGAGGTTGAAGTACATGGCAATTTTCCATGTAAAAGATGCAAGATGTGTAAGTACATCACGACCACACAACATTTTAAACATCCAGAAGGTCACTTTGAGTATAAACCTAATATGTACACTGATTGTAATACTACAAATTTGATATATATGGCCAACTGCATATTTTGTCAGGCGTTCTATATTGGACTCACAAAGAGGAGACTGAGAGAACGCATTTACAACCATGTCTATGACATTCGTAAAAATAATGAATTGAATGCATTGGCAAAACATATCAATATGAATCCAACACATGAATTCAGGTTCAGAGTTTTACAGGTTTTAAAAACTAGTCCTAGGATGGGTGACAACAGCAATTATCTAGCTAGATTAGAGCTAGAGTGGATTTTCCAATCAGGTGCACATAGAGAACCTGGCATCAACAACTATGTCTCCTTGAAACCAGTTCTGGAACAGAGTTGAATATCCATATTGTTCATAGAACTATTGAGTATTATAGAACTATTAAGTAATAACAGGTTGGGTTGGCTATTGAGTTCTTGGGAGTGTCTTTAATCAATTTAGATATCATACAATAGGATTAAGTTTGATGAGATGCAGTCCATTCCTATTCATGTTTCAGCCCGTATTCTGTCCTAGTGACATTGAATTTATATAGACTACATATTCCATCATGAACATGGTAGAGACTTATTACAACTGTTTCCTTTCAGGAAACCATTAAGTCTCTGTTCTGTTTTTCCATCTTGGAGTTGGCTTCATAGATAGAGTTCAATAGGCTTTAGGGTTAGTACATCTATATTCATATTTAGATTCAAAATGTTGTTTTAGAACCCTATGGAATATACTCTGGGATTGCTATACAGAATAGTATTAATTATGAATGTTAATTGCTCTGCTTCAGTAAGTATAGGTTCTTCCACTGTAAATTAAGATAAATAGATTGTTTTGATTGCTATATAAATAAGTAGATATTAAATATTTGAGAAGTAATATAAAATATACGAAGCTTAACATTTAATAGAGGATATTGGTTATTTGATATTTGATGTTCAATAAGTCTATCATTGATTATATAACTAAATATAAAGGTTACTTATTTATTTCCAGTCCCAACTATTAACTGTTTACTAATAATTATTGACGTTTGATAGTCTATTTCTTCATTCCTGGTTTTTACGTTATGTTTTTTGCGAACGTGAAAGCATTGATGCTGCTTGGTATATTTATTGATTTCATATGGCATGTTATGTTGAGTTTTTAATATTTAACATTTACATGAAGTTACTTGTTTTAGATAAAATATATATCATACGGATTATATGGTGAAGCAATTTTATATGAGCTCCCACTGTTATTTGTTATTTGTATTTTTAGTGTTAGAGATTGAGCGCTAATGTCTGCTTTGTAAAAGAAAGATGTAAGACACCCACTGTCGCAATCTAGTTTCTGCTGCTTGGTGTGTTTGGTGCCTGTAGATCTATTGGAACACAATATTTGAATGACATATGAATAGATACTCAGATTGCATATTTGTTTTATTTTATTTTATCCTGTCCTACGAGACAACAGTTCTGCTGATTAATGTACCAGTATGAACATTAGTTATAATAGTGACGGAGACACTAGCGATTTCCAGCAAGATCGATATGTCTTTTCATCTAGACTCAATGAGCTAGGTAATGTCTCTAGTTTGCTATTTATAGGTTCTGTGAATGCAGACATCAGCGATTAATATACAGATTTTGAGTGATGATTTATTGTATATTTTTTTAGTTTTTTTAGTTTAATCTGTCTGAAGAGAATGGCAGACGGTTTTTGCAGCTGTTTGTGTGTTTTTTTTTTATTTTTATGCATACATTTTTATGAATGGTATTTGGACACATATACACCTACACGACTGAAAATGAGATGCATAGATATTTATTTATTATTTTTCTGAAATATGTCTACAATATTTGATGTTATCAGGCAGGCTCAGTGTGATTTAGTAGTAAGTAGAAGTAATTTGCCGCATGTGATTTTAAACTTTAATTAGCGATGAAAAGTTTTTATTGGTCTGTTTGTATTTAATTGGATGTGTTTTTTACTATATAAGTGAAGAATCAATTGCATATTAAATAGATCTGATGAAGCGTGCATGAAGCACGCGAAAGTGCTTATCTTTTACTTGTATTGGAATAAAGAAGATTTTTATCTGTATCTTGGATTCTCGTGGTGTATCCTGATAGTTGTTTTATCTTTTCGTGCTGGCTTTTTTGCTACAGGATACTTTGGGAGAGTTTAGCGGTAATTGTCTTCACGTTTCATTATTATTTTTTGATTTTACCGCTACCTCCACGCAATGGAGAATGTTAATGTTGAGCTGGACTATAACCCAGAAGCAAGAATGGGTTTATTGGAAATCGATGCATTTCTACCATCTAAAAATAATCCGCTATTGAATTTAGACTTTTTAGAAACAACAGATTTAAGAACAATGAGGAATGAAGCAGATATGAACATGAATGATTTTTACAACCTAACAAGGGAGTTGGAGAACAATTTGTATAAACTGCAGAGATTTTCCTGGCAGAGAAAACATTTACAAGCATGCCTCCACTTCAATATAGTACCGAGAGGCATGTGCGTTCTGTGCATGCCTACTTATGGTCAACTTTATCCGGATCTATTGAAGAAGTGGCAGGACTTAAATTTAGAGCTTGGCAGAAAGTATATCCATCTGTTACTTGAGTATTTTGAACCGCTTGAGACTGTTCTACAGATAGAAACTGATACTCTATACCAGAACATTAAGGAGCGGTTTCGCGCTGAAGTGTTTGTCAGAAAATTAAACAATATATCAACACAAATTCAACTGTACAGTGATAAATTGAGTAATATTAAACAACGGAAATTGACCAGAGATCTACAGGATTTCAAAAAAGGGAATATATTTGTATGGCCGAGAACTGTTGAGAATAATACGATGCGGATGGACCGCAACACTCATCCAAACTTGAGGGAACCGGAAGTTGGTGACGTGAACAATTCAAATCTGGCGCCCTCAGTTACGGCTGTAACTTCCACAGCGGAATCGACTAGTACTAGAGTTGAACACTCTACAGGATTAATGGGAATACAAACACCTCCACCAAATCAACTGGCGTTACATCCTGCTGATGACTCCATCAGAACAGGAGTAGTCAAACGACACACTGCGATAGTGAGTAACCAGATGGATGCTCCTTTTCCAATCAAACTATACAAAACAGCCAAAGGGAGATCTATGAGTCGGGGACCGAGGAAACGGAAATTTTCGACAGACAGGTACGAGCAACAAAAAAGGAACTGGAATTGACTTTTCTGGTGTTTAATCATTCAAAATGTACTTTACCTGCATCTGATTTATCACTCTTGAACAGGGGTCTGAACTTTGTCCCCTCGCAGTCCAGTAAATTGCCTGAGACATTGACTGATTTGAGACTTTTTGCGGGGAAAGTGGCTATTAAATTGTTTTTTAAAAATAAGGTTGGTGATAGTGATAATGTTGTTATGAATGACTTTAAACGAAAAAGTACGTTTTCTCCCCAGTTACCACCCATGGTGGAATGTTTTGTTAGATCATGCGAGAAAGATTTATATGCATTTTATTCAAGGAAGTGTATTAAGAATAGATTCTTTAATTTAAATAGAGCTGAATATGACTCTTTGATTAATTTACAAAGGAACAACGATATTTTAATAACATCCGCTGATAAAGGGGGAGGTGTTGTTGTACAGGACAGAGTTGAATATACTTCTATTGTGGAGACAACCCTTACACATGATAGTACATACAAGGAACTTACACTTGAAGGTGTCATGGGTGTAATAAATAGTGTCAGTGACAATTTATATGATTTACTCATGTGTCGACAAATCAGTCGAGAAATGTATGATTTTTTACATATTAATGAACCACTCATACTAGTTCTAAAGGGCCTACCCAAAATACATAAAAAAGTTGAGCCGCTGCCCATGTGACCAATTGTATCAGGTAGACAATGGGCGATTTACAATATTTCTATATTTCTAGAAAAAATGTTGAGACCACTGGTCAATAATATTAATACCATCTTAAGGGACACACAACATTTATTGAATGATTTAGAATCTATTGAACTATTGAATACAGATGACAAGGAACTGCTCTTGGTCACGCTTGATGTCTGCAACCTGTTCACATGCATTCCAAATGAATATGGGTTGCAGGCTGTGAGAGAATTAATGGTTAAGAACAGCAACTTTTCAGGTGATAGACAAATTTTGATCAATCAACTCTTAGATATGGTGCTATACTGCAACCTGTTTATGTTCAATAGTAAATATTATCTGCAGACATGGGGTGTCGCCATGGGCACCCCATGTGCGAACTCCTATGCCAATCTTGTTCTATATTATTGGGAGCAGAAACATCTATTCAATAGTTTGTGGATGGACAAGATACGGTTGTATAGGAGGTTTGTGGATGATGCGATACTGATATGGGATGGCACTATAGAAGAACTTGGGAGGTTCGTAGAATATCTAGAGGAAACTACCACATTTCTCAAGTTTACACATGAATACTCCAGTGGAGACATTAATTTTCTAGATGTCACCCTATATTTTAATAGTGATGGGAGACTGACCTCAAAATTGTTCAGGAAAATGTGTTGGAGAAATACAATGCTGGACTATAATAGCATGCACCCCAGGCATGTATTCTCTGGGGTAGCAAGGGGCCAATTCTCGAGGATTACTAGGATATGTAAGGATCCCCTCACCTTACAAAAAGAAGCTGATATTATGGAGTCACATTTTTTGGAGAGGGGCTATAATAGAACACTGATTAAAGGCATAAGACGGGATATAGTGCCACCCACAGTAGAACAAGATCTATCAAAATGTAATTCTGGAACTGTTAAAGGTAACAGAATGAGTTGGTTTAGAAAAGATAAAAGAGCCTACAGCACACATGGAACCAATGATAAGAAAGTTACATTTATGTTGAAATACACTAATGATATTGATGGGATTAGAAATATAATAACTAAACATTGGAATATACTTACGATGATAGATGATATAAAGTTGCTTGTAGGTGATAGACCCACCTTCATATTTCGGACTTGTGATAACCTGAAAGAGATTTTCTCTAAGAATTTGTATAATAGTTTTAACACAAGTGAGAGTGAGGTTGAGGTACATGGCACTTTTCCATGTAAAAGATGCAAGATGTGTAAGTACATCACGACCACACAACATTTTAAACATCCAGAAGGTCACTTTGAGTATAAACCTAATATGTACACTGATTGTAATACTACAAATTTGATATATATGGCCAACTGCATATTTTGTCAGGCATTCTATATTGGACTCACAAAGAGGAGACTGAGAGAACGCATTTACAACCATGTCTATGACATTCGTAAAAATAATGAATTGAATGCGTTGGCAAAACATATCAATATGAATCCAACACATGAATTCAGGTTCAGAGTTTTACAGGTTTTAAAAACTAGTCCTAGGATGGGTGACAACAGCAATTATCTAGCTAGATTAGAGCTAGAGTGGATTTTCCGATCAGGTGCACATAGAGAACCTGGCATCAACAACTATGTCTCCTTGAAACCAGTTCGGGAACAGAGTTGAACATCCATATTGTTCATAGAACTATTGAGTATTATAGAACTATTAAGTAATAACAGGTTGGGTTGGCTATTGAGTTCTTGGGAGTGTCTTTAATCAATTTAGATATCATACAATTGGATTAAGTTTGATGAGATGCAGTCCATTCCTATTCATGTTTCAGCCCGTATTCTGTCCTAGTGACATTGAATTTATATAGACTACATATTCCATCATGAACATGGTAGAGACTTATTACAACTGTTTCCTTTCAGGAAACCATTAAGTCTCTGTTCTGTTTTTCCATCTTTGAGTTGGCTTCATAGATAGAGTTCAATAGGCTTTAGGGTTAGTACATTTATATTCATATTTAGATTCAAAATGTTGTTTTAGAACCCTATGGAATATACTCTGGGATTGCTATACAGAATAGTATTAATTATGAATGTTAATTGCTCTGCTTCAGTAAGTATAGGTTCTTCCACTGTAAATTAAGATAGATTGTTTTGATTGCTATATAAATAAGTAGATATTAAATATTTGAGAAGTAATATAAAATATACAAAGCTTAACATTTAATAGAGGATATTGGTTATTTGATATTTGATGTTCAATAAGTCTATCACTGATTATATAACTAAATATAAAGGTTACTTATTTATTTCCAGTCTCAACTATTAACTGTTTACTAATAATTATTGACGTTTGATAGTCTATTTCTTCATTCCTGGTTTTTACGTTATGTTTTTTGCGAACGTGAAAGCATTGATGCTGCTTGGTATATTTATTGATTTCATATGGCATGTTATGTTGAGTTTTTAATATTTAACATTTACATGAAGTTACTTGTTTTAGATAAAATATATATCATATGGATTATATGGTGAAGCAATTTTATATGAGCTCCCACTGTTATTTGTTATTTGTATTTTTAGTGTTAGAGACTGAGCGCTAATGTCTGCTTTGTAAAAGAAAGATGTAAGACACCCACTGTCGCAATCTAGTTTCTGCTGCTTGGCGTATTTGGTGCCTGTAGATCTATTGGAACACAATATTTGAATGACATATGAATAGATACTCAGATTGCATATTTGTTTTATTTTATTTTATCCTGTCCTACGGGACAACAGTATTGCTGATTAATGTACCAGTATGAACATTAGTTATAATAGTGACGGAGACACTAGCGATTTCCAGCAAGATCGATATGTCTTTTCATCTAGACTCAATGAGCTAGGTAATGTCTCTAGTTTGCTATTTATAGGTTCTGTGAATGGAGACATCAGCGATTAATATACAGATTTTGAGTGATGATTTATTGTATATTTTTTTAGTTTTTTTAGTTTAATCCGTCTGAAGAGAATGGCAGACGGTTTTTGCAGCTGTTTATGTGTTTATTTTTTATTTTTATGCATACATTTTTATGAATGGTATTTGGACATATATACATCTACACGATTGAAAATGAGATGCATAGATATTTATTTATTATTTTTCTGAAATATGTCTACAATATTTGATGTTATCAGGCAGGCTCAGTGTGATTTAGTAGTAAGTAGAAGTAATTTGCCGCATGTGATTTTAAACTTTAATTAGTGATGAAAAGTTTTTATTGGTCTGTTTGTATTTAATTGGATGTGTTTTTTACTATATAAGTGAAGAATCAATTGCATATTAAATAGATCTGATGAAGCGTGCATGAAGCACGCGAAAGCGCTTATCTTTTACTTGTATTGGAATAAAGAAGATTTTTATCTGTATCTTGGATTCTCGTGGTGTATCCTGATAGTTGTTTTATCTTTTCTTAAAATAGAACATAATAATACATATATGTATTGGTTTACTATTAGTATGTTGAACGGGTCTTGTGTGAAACTTACTTGTGCTATATTCGGAATGTAGAAAACCCTTTGGCAGTCAGTTATACTGTTGACTCTGAAAGACCAAAGACTAGGACACTGCAGATCAGGAGATTTACCCTTTTCCACACTGTAGTGCAATCTCAGAGTTGGAATATATTTGCCCCCCTGCAAAAACATGACTGTCAGTGCTGTGCAGTATGGATGTGGTCCATATGTACAGCTGCAAAGGGGACATCAGACTGCAGAAGTCAAATTCAACTTCACCTGCATTAGTGTCCCATATTTCACTCTGCTTTGCATTTCAAACATCGAACCTGTAACTGCATATTTAATAGGTTTACGTTCTGATGTTTAATGTTTTAACAGCAAACCGTATATATATACATATATATATATATATATATATACACACATATATATACATATATATATATATATGTATATACACATATATATATATATATATATATATATATATATATATATATATATATATATATATATATAGTTCTGACATGACTGAAAGCTCATATGACTGAAAGCTCACATGGTCGACAGTTCATTTGATTGACATGAATTTTCCTCTCTCCCCAATGTTGTGTGACCTTGGAGTTGATATATATAGTTAGGGGGTGTGGGGCACAGCCCCCACATTGGGGGTGTGGGGGTGAAGCCCCTCAAAATTCATGTCAATCAAATGAACTGTCGACCATGTGAGCTTTCAGTCATATGAGCTTTCAGTCATGTCAGGTAAAACCATATATATATATATATATATATATATATATGGTTCTACCTGACATGACTGAAAGCTCATATGAATGAAAGCTCACATGGGCGACAGTTCATTTGATTGACATGAATTTAGGTGGGGGCTGTGCCACACCCCTAACTATATATATCAACTCCAACGTTGCACAACATTGGGGAGGGGAAAATTCATGTCAATCAAATGAACTGTCGACCATGTGAGCTTTCAGTCATATGAGCTTTCAGTCATGTCAGGTAGAACTATATATATATATATATATATATATATATATATATATATATATATATACATATATATATATATATATATATATATATATATATATATATATATATATATATATGTGTGTGTGTAAGTGTGTGTATATATATATATATATATATACACACACACACACACATGCACACAACACATGTATACCACAGAAGAAACTATATCTGGAGCTCAACAATAATGACAGTGGTGTCCTTATCATATCTCATTCTTCCAGAAGCCTATTGTGATAAGGGTTGGGGGGTTGGTGGGTAGGCAGTTGAGGAAGTATGAAAATGGACAACACAGAAGTGTTATGGTAAGTGCATAACTTTTTTATCTGATGTTGTCAATATTCATTCTATCCTCAACTGTTGGGGCAGAGTCCCCAGCAACCTAGAATCCTAGGTGGACTCTAAGGAAGGATATTCCTGAGCACAGCTGAACCAAAGGCTGCTCTTCCTCTTGAGTCCAGATCCAGTTTGCAATGACTGATAAAAGTATCTGGACTGGCCCAGGTTGCAGCTGCACGTCATCCATGGAAGCTCTAGACAGAAACACTGAAGAAGTTGTTATGGGACTTAGTTGAATGGGATCTTAAAGTTTTTGGTAAAGTTAGACACAACTTCTTGTAGATGAATGATATGCAATCTGTCAGCCATCTGGCTAATGTTACCTTTGCAACTGGTTTCCCAATTTAGCATCTACAAAAGACACAAATAATTGAAATTGATCTCTCTTTCTAATTTCTTTTGTCCTATGTAAGTAAAACATAATTTTCTGTGAATATCTAATAGATGCAGCATATATTCACCTCTGTTTGCAAATGTAGGAAAGAAATCTGGCAAATTAATAGATTTATTGATATTGGATTCTGACATCACCTTGGGAAGGAAAGAAGCACTGGTACATAATGTGACTCTATCCTTACTAAAGATCAAGTAGGGAAGTTTAGAGGACAATGCTTGAAGCTCCAAAATTCTTCTAGCAGAGGTGATGGCCACTAGAAAAATAGCTTTTCCAGGTCAGGAACGTAAGATCGTATTTATCTGCTGGTTCAAAAGGAGAATGAATTAAGGCCTGCAGTACCAAGTTCAAATCACTTGAAGGAGTAGGATCATTATACAGGGGTCTTTGCAGGAGTGTGCCTGTCAAAAATGCTTTAAAAAGTTTAGAAGAGGCCACAGAAAATTTTTCAAATCCAACATGAAAATCAGAGATAGCTGCTAATTGAACTTTAACTGTGGAGGAAACATCTCCCTCATTAAAAATGCATACCAAAAATTCAAGTACATTATGTACAGGAGCTGAGAATGGGTCAATGTGTTTTTGTTGTGCCTATCAAATGAACCTTTTCCATTTCCTTGTGTTTTCCTTGTAGAGGCTTATGGAAAGACAAAAGAATACAGTGGATGGGGGAAGAGATCATAGGTTGTCTGGCTGTTAACAGAATTGGAGAAACCATGCTGTCAGCCTGAGGTTTGAGATATCCAGATGAATCATACCTGTTGAGTGAAACAGGAAGTCTGGAATCAGGAAGTGCAGTTGTGTAAACATCATAAATGTAGATGTTCGAGTGTATTCACTGTTGCAGTCATCACACTTGGGTTATCTGCCTGCAGGTAGCCCTCAGTCAGCCTGAATACCAGAGACTTAATATGACATCAGGTCGTCAGGGGTATAAAAACAAGCAGCTGACACCAATACATCAGTTTTTCTTGCCCCAAATGTCAGGAGCCCCTCAAATAGGGAGCTACGTTATGGTGGGGAAAACACCACCAGTAAAAAATAAATACCAATACCAAAACCCCAGAAGAGGTTAGTAATAGCCATAGACAGGAGAGAGAGAATCAGGGGGCTGGAGGGAGGGAAAAGTACAGTTGTGTACACATCATAAATGTAGATGTTTGAGTGTATTCACTGTTGCAGTCATTACATTTGGGTAATCTGCTGGCAGGTTGCCCTCAGTCGGCCTGATTAACAAAGTCTTGGGTCCTGCGTCGGTTGTTGTCCCTTCTTCCATGACGTCAGGTCGTCAGGGGTATAAAACATGCAGCCGATGCCCCAGATGTCAGGTGTCCCCTAATGGGGAGCAAATAAAATTAAAAAACACAAAATTATACCTCCAACCAAAAGCAAATACACCAAAAAGGCTTTTAAGCATAGTAAAGGAAAGCAGAGTTATAGCCAGAGAAAAATAGGGGGACTGGAGGGAGGATAACCAGGACTGCAACAGTGAATACACTCGAACATCTACATTTATGGTAAGTGTACACAATTGTACTATGTCCTTTGTGTTTCATTGTTGCAGTCATTACATTTGGGTAGATTCCCAAAGCTATGGTTGGGAGGAGGAGTTTATACAGCATTAGGGCCAGCTATAAGGCTCTGCAAGACAGCAGTAGCAAAGCCAGCTCTGGATTTAGAGAAAACTGGCAAATGATAATGCTTGGTGAAAGTATGTACAGAACTCCAGGTAGCAGCTTCTAGAATATCCCTGGTAAGAACACCTCTGAGAAAAGCTGCAGAAGTAGATGCAGCCCTGGTGGAATGAGATCTGATCCCCTGGGGGATAGGTTTTCCATGGTGCTTACAGCAGAAATGAATGCAATGGCTTATCCATTTAGTAATGGTTTGTTTTGAAACAGCCTTCTCCTCTGCCCCTGCAGCAAATGCTACCAGCAATTGTTCAGATTTTCTTCGAGATTTGGTCCTGTCCAAGTAGAATCCAAGTTTTCCGTGCACATCCAATGAATGCAGAATCCATTCCCCTTTGTTCTGTGGATTGGGAAAGAAGGTTGGCAAATTAATGGACTGATTAAGAGCCACACTGGGAACCAAATTGGGCATGAAAGATGGATTGGTCCTGAGATACCCTGTCCACATGAAATATGATGAAAGGTTCCACTGCCATAAGGGCCTGTAATTCAGATATCCTTCTAGCTGAAGTGAATGCTAAAAGTAAGGCTGTTTTCCAAGAAAGAAATTTTAAGTCTGCAGTAGCAGCTGGTTCAAAAGGAGGGAGAGTGAGCTTCTCCAAAACAAAGTTAAGGTCCCAGGCAAGGGTAGGAGCTCTCCTGGGTGGTCTCAAGTTCTTTGCCCCTCTGAGATATTGCTTGAGCAGAGGATGAGAGAAGAGGGGTGGTTCTGTGTTACAGTGAGCTGAAATAGCTGAGTCGTGGATTTTAATAGAGGAAAAGACAGGCCCTTGTGAAGCATCTCAGTTAAGTACTGCAAAATCTGAGATAAATTGGGCGTTGTTGTGTTCATCCCTAAAGACTGGTTCCAGGCACAGAATCTTTTCCATTTGTCAGCATAAGATTTTCTAGTACTAGGTCTTCTCGTCTCCAAGATGACATCCATCACAGGTTTGCTGAGAGATGATAAGGATGAATTTAAGTGATTAGCCAGGCTGCAAGGTTCAATGTTGGAAGCTGAGGGTGCATAATTTGGTTCTCCTGCTGAGACAGCAGGGAAGGAGTCTGAGGCACGTGCCATGGAGATATTTGCGACCCACTGCATAGGAGTGGGTACCAGTGTTGACGCGGCCAGTCTGGAGCAATCAAAATCATCCTTGGTTTGTCCTGTTTGACTTTTAGAAGAACTTTGGAGAGCAGAAGCAGAGGGGGAAAAGAGTAGACTGATAGGTTTTTCCCAGCTAAAGGACAGAGCATCCACTTTCCAGGCTTGTTTGTGGGGAGTGCAAAACATGTCCAACTGGTAGTTCTGGGGGGAGGCAAATAGATCTATGTCTGGGCTCCCCCATTTGCTTGTCAACATGTTGAAAATCCGTGGTTCCAGTTTCCACTCATGTGGGTCCATGAGTTTTCTGCTTAGTCCGTCTGCCAGTGTATTCAATTTTCCTGGCAGGAATTGAGCTTGTAGGTGCACCTGGGAGCTCAAGGCTGTGTTCCACAATGCCATGGCTAGTCTGCAGAGGGGGTAGGAATGTGCACCCCCCTGCTTGTTTATGTACTACATAACTGTGGTGCTGTCCATCTTTACCATACCATTAGTTGTCGTGGAAGAATGTAGTCCTTGAAAGCTGTCAAGAGCATTCTGTACAGCTAACATTTCTTTTTGATTGATATATAGGTGCATTTGATTTCGGTTCCATTTGCCCTGAATGCACTTCCCTGCCAGGGGAGCCCCCCATGCATACTCTGATGCATTTGTAGTTAGGGTTTGGGTGGCAGGGGGTAGTGTGAATGGCAGTCCCTTGTTTTGGTGGCAGGCCTCTGCCCACCATAGGAACTCCAGGCGTAGGCAAGGTATGATAGGAATAATTGTTTCCAGGCTGTGACAATGTTGACTCCATAGACTTTTTAAGTACCACTGTAGTTTCCTCATAGCAGTCTTGCATATGGAATTAGAAGAAAGCAGGAGGCCATGAACCCCGAGGCTTGCAGTATTTGTCTTGCAGATAGCAGGGTTTTTGTGGCCACTTGTCTGAAGTAAGTTACCAAATTAATTTGCTTCTCTGGCATGAGGAAAGCCATCTGGGCAGTTGTATTCATGCTTGCACCCAGGAATGTAATCTGTTGACAGTGTACCAGTTGTGATTTCTTTTCATTTATGGTGTACCCCAGACAAGTTAGAACCCTTTTTACAAATGCCAGATGATTTAGACGTATGCCCTGGTTTTCTTCCTGAATTAGACAATCGTCCAAGTATGGATATATTTGAATATTTCTTTGCCTCCAAAATGCAATAACTGGAGCCAGGTACTTTGTGAATACCCTGGGCGAAGTAGACAAGCCAAAGGGCAGTGCAGAGAACTGATAATGCAAGTAGCCTGCTTTGAAGTGTAGGTATCTTCTGCAAGATTCCCTGATTGGGATGTGCAGGTATGCTTCTTTTAAATCTAGAGTTGCCAACCAGGCATCTTTGCCTAGCATGGGAAGTAACTGGTGAAGAGTCAGCATCTTGAATTTTGGAATCTCCAGAAAGGTGTTTAGAGTAGACAAGTCCAGGAATGGACACCATGATTTGTCTTTTCTGGGTACCAGAAAAAGCCTGGAATAGAAACATTGTCCTTTTCCTCTTCTGGTACCAGTTGAATAGCCCCCATGTTTAAGAGGGAAAGTACTTGTTTTTGAGCCTCTGCCCACTGATATGGGGGCAGGTCTGGCCACCCGTTTGGTGTTGGCAACGTGTGGAAATGAAATCTGTATCCCTGGGACACTATATTTAAAACTCATTTGTCCTGGGTTATGAGTTTCCAGTTCTTTGCATGAAGAGCAATCTTTTCCCCCAAAGGGGTGGTTAAAAGGTAAATTTTTGGTAATTTTAAAAGGAAGTCATTGAGATGGTTTACCATAGGGGAGAGTCTTATTACTCCCAGATTTGGAAGTGGAGTCCCCCCACTACTTAGTCCTGTGTGTCCCCTGGGACTGAAACCTGGGGTTTTGCTGTGTCTGGGATTTGACTTGGGAAGACCTGGAAGGGGCTGGAAAGGACCAATTCTTAGAGGGCCAGTGCCTACTAAATCTAGGAGGCTGAACTTGTAAGAAATCTTTAACAGTTTGCATAGATTTTGCTTTATCTTCCATCTTTTTAACAACTTCCTCAGCCTTGTTGCCAAACAGTTGGTCCTGATTTAAGGGAGCATCCAACAATTTAGCTTTAACATGATCAGGCAAAGATTGCTCCTTAAGCCAAGCATGCCTTCTGAGCACAGACCCAGTAACAGCAACCCTGCAAGAGGCCTCTAAGGAATCAAAACCACATTGCAAAGTATGTTTTCCAACTTGTTCAGCAGAATGCATTAAATCCTGTAATTCTTTATTTTCCACACAGTCTGGAATCAACATCATTTTCTGTTTAAGCAACCCAATAACATGTTGCTGATACTTTAACATATGAAACTGGCAGTTTAAAGCCCTAATGGCCAAGGTTGCAGAAGTATAAACCCTCTTACCCCATCTATCCAGCGCCCCGCAGTCTCTATCAGATGGGGTAGGATTTTTAGCAGTAGAAGCCTTAATGTCCTTGGGCCCCTGTGAAATATTCTCTGGATCCACAATAGGATTTTTAAAAAGGAACTTGTGTGATTAAGGGACCCTGTAGTATCTGTCAGGTTTTCTGGGAGGAGGAGGCAAGGAACCAGGGGCCAAACTAGATTCCGAAAAAGCATCATCAACAATGTCTAGTACAGGAGGAATAGCTGAAGGCCTATGTTGAAGTAGGAGTAAGAAATCCCTAAGCCTCTTTTTTGAATGAGAAAAATCCTGGCTTTCCTAGTGGAAATGCTCCCTTAAAGTATGTAAGGTTTCCCCAAAAGAAAAATCCTCTGGAGGGGAAGTAGAGGGAATGGAGTCCTCTGCATCAGAATCCTAATAAGTAGATAAGGGCAAATCCAGATCAGAAGAATCAGAAAAAACAGAATCCTGGTCAGAAGATTCATAAACAACTTTAGTCCTAGGCCTCTTAAAAGGGGGGGGGGGTGGCTACCCCGGATTAGAGTTATTAGATCTTCAGCCATTCTTATCATTTGCTTTTTAGGCATAGAGGCCTGAACATGTGGCCTGGGCGTTGGTTTTTTAGGCATGGTTCAAGATTTAGGCCTAAGTGAAGGAGGAGGCGTCAGTTTAATATGCAGGTCCATTTGCCTGAATACACACTTGGAAGCCTGTGCCTACACAGCTGCTCCGGATCCATCCGAGGTAGAGACATCCATAGTTGAAGCATCTTGCAGCATATCGGACTCCGAAGGGGTCTCAGTAGATGCCTGCGAATCAGAAGTAGCAGGTATCAGGGGCTGAAAAAGCACCTCACTGAGTACCGGCAAACTGGCGACTGGCTTAGGAGAAGCGTTGTCGGCAGTTATGGACCTCGGCGGCCTGTCTCTGTCTTTATCTTTGCTTTTTTTCAGAATCCCGGTAGTCGGCTAACCGATGACATTTCAGGATAATTAAACCAAGAACTGAAATATTTAGAGGCTAAAATATACCGACGACAGACAGTGTGCTGATTAAATAAAGCAGAAAACCGACAGCAAGGTACGTCATGGTCAGGGCCTAGGCAAGGAATACAGTACGAATTAAAATCTTTATGAGGTATTTGCTTTCCACAAGTAATGCAATTATTAACTTTTACTGATAATGGGAAGGAGCAAGAAAAAGTTTCCCCAATGGGGTACTTAGCTTTAGTTGACTACTTCAGTTCTGAAACTCGAAAACGAAAATTTCAGGAGTCGACTGACCGGCACTTGTGAACTGCTTCTGCTTCGGGCACCGCATGGCAAGAAAGACTGATGTAATGGTGTCGGCTGCATGTTTTATACCCCTGACGACCTGACGTCATGGAAGAAGGGACAGCAACTGACGCTGGACCCAAGACTTTGTTAATCAGGCCGACTGAGGGCTACCTGCAAGCAGATAACTCAAATGTAATGACTGCAACAGTGAAACACGAAGAACATTCCTGGCTTTCCCAGCGGAAATGCTCCCTAAGAGTATGCAAAGTTTCACCAAAAGAGAAATCTTCTGGAGGGGAAGCAGAGGGAATGAAGTCCTTTGCATCAGAGTCCTCATAGGTAGATAAGGGCAAATCCTGGTCATCAGAAGAAACAGAAATTTCAGAAACCTGATCCAAAGAATCAGAAGGAAAATCAGTTCTAGGACTCTTAGAGGGAGATGGGTGGCTTCCCCTGATTAGAGTAATAAGGTCTTCAGCCATTCTTATCATTTGCTTTTTTAGGCATAGGGGCCTGACCATGTGGTCTGGGTGTTGGTTTTCTAGGCATGGATCGAGTTTCAGGCCTTGAAGAAGATGATGTTGGTTTGATATGCATGTCAGTAGGCCTGAATACACCCCTAGAAGCCAGTGCCTGCACAGCGGCTCTGGACCCATCCAAGGTAGAGACATCTGCGGGTTCCATAGTTGAAGAAGCATCTCGTGGCATACAAATGGGTCTCAGTAGAGGCCTGCAAATCTGAAGTAGCGGGTATCAGGGGCTGCGAAAGAGCCTCACTGAGTACTGGCAACTAGCTTAATGGGAAGTGTCGTAGGCAGCTTTGGGCCTATGTGGTCTGTCTCTGTCTTTATTGTTACACTTTTTCGGAATGTCGGTAGTCGGACAGCTTACTGAAGCCATTTCTGGATAACTGAACCGAGTACCAAAATAGTTATATGTGAAAATGAACCGATGATGGTTCAAGGATTGAATAAGGCACAAAACCGACAGCGAGGGACGTAGTGGTCTGGGCCTAAGCAAGGAATGCAGTACGAATGAAAATCTTTGAGGTATTTGCTTTCCACAAGAAATACAATTGTTAACTTTTACTGACATCGGTTTAGAGCAAGAAAAAGGATCCACAACAGGGTACTTAGATTTTCGGATCTGAAACTCGAAAATGAAAATTTCAGGAGTCGGCCGACCAGTACTTGTGAACTGCTTTTGCTTCGGGCACCATATGGCAAGAAAGACTGATATAATGGCATCGGCTGCATGCTTTATACCCCTGTCTACCTGACGTCATGGAAGATGAGGCAGCAACCGACGCAAGACCCAAGACTTGGATAATCAGGCCGACTGAGGGCTACCTGCAAGCAGATAACCCAAATGTAATGACTGCAACAGTGAAACATGAACATCATCACAGTCTCACTTACCCTGAACGGAAGTGGTCTTCTTGTTGATTGCTTCACTAGATAAAATTGGCGGCTTGCCAGCAATAAAGCTGCAGACATTTAGCAGGGATGTGGGCTTGGCTTACCACTCTAGTGACAGCAGTTCTCACTACTATCGTGTAGGTGACAGCACAAGCACTAGCGTGAAAAACACACACACACACACACACACACACACACACACACACACACACACACACACACAGGATAAGTAGGCTTTCACATTAGCCACCAAGGCTGAAGTTAGAGCCTAACTCAAAATGCCCTCATTGCTCACAATGTTAGATGCCAACAAGAGCACAAACACCTACGTGGATGTCTGGATAATGGCCCCCCTCTGATCAGTTCACACCTCAGTGATGCGGAATCCAAAAGGTTGGAAGAATAAATGGGCTCAAGACCAGGGGGTGTGAAGGCATGGACCGAAAAAAAGTCACCTAGTTAATTAAAAAAAAAAAGAAAAGAAAAGCAGTCTGGTTTCTTTGAAGATAATGGCTTTGTGAAAGGAGGTGGACAAACAAGCAAGCAAGGATGTCTTCAAAAGAATAAACTGGGGGAGGAAGTGATAATGTTTTATGTATCTCAATCTTCAGCAGCTTATCATTCATCTTTTGGAGAGGATAAATTCCTGGAACCCACTTAAAGTATTCCCTCATTAAATTTAAGGTCTCACCAAAAGAGAAATCTTTTGGATGGGAGCTGGAAGAAAAGTATTTGTTAACTTCAGAATCAGCATGTAATCCAATCATTTTGGTCTGAATAAGACACAGACTCTTCATCTCCATCAGAAATGAATTAAGGAGGAGGATGGGAAGCAGTTTTTAATCTTTTTGGTAACAGTAGTACGTAAACGTAGGCGGCTTTCAAGGTCTGCAGAAGTTTGAGTCACCTCTTGCAACGAAAGCAAAACACCCTTTAGCAAACCTGAAGTAATCAATGTAACCACAACACAAAAAGAGCAGACAACTTAGATATTAATATCTGATCACTTAAGGGCTGGGTGTCTGGGTATCACACATCTTCCTATTAACGTGGTGCAGAAATAGGAAACTGCCCCACTGAAATTTGATTTTCAGATAGCACAATCATACCAGTCAGGAAATCATGCAGAAAAGGAGCAGATGAAATAGAAGGAACTCCAGAAATGAAAGATGGTACAGACAGCAGCTTTAACATCTGGGGATGGACCTATGGGATGCAAGGCATTTCTTCTCTCAATTTGGAGGTTTCCCGTACTGGGTACAACAGTAACAACTTATGAAATGAAGCAGGCTTATTCCCTAATGAGACATTGAGATGCTGGGAAACAGAGTGGACAACAGCCTGTGGATGCAGGGAAAGAATCCTAGCACTAGCAAGCAGAAAAAAAGCAGTCTTGCTTGGTACAACAGGCTTGGGGCCCTCATTCAGTGACACCTGCTCTTGCAAAGTACCTGATAACAGTTCTGTAACTTTTTGCTTATTAATTTTACAACTGGAAGATACCTTTTATTCCTGTTCAAAGCCTTTCTCTTGAAGCTAAATTTCTGAGTAAAAGTAGAAACAGAAGCGGCAGGAGTTAAAGTAACTCATTTTCATGCTCTAAAGCTTATAAATGAATTGGTGTTCTGGAAAAAGATGTCAAAATAAACTTGTAACAATGTTCAGAAATTAGACTTGTGATCTCTCCTTTAAAAAAAAAAGACTGCAAATGACAGTTTTCTATAGGAATCTGATAACAGTCAAAAAGAATATTTGTGGAAAACTTTTTCAACATCATTAGTAAAAGTGCAAATTTATAAAATACCAATCTCTAACTTACTAAAACATAACAGAAATGTTCAACTCAGTACAGCCAACACTGATGCTTAAGGTAGACTAATGAATAAGTACAGATGATCAAAAATTCAGCTAAGCACAAAAAACAAATGGAAATCAGAGCACTCACTTTTACAGCTATGCTCCCGCTAATGGCTGCAGTGCAAAATCGTATCCAAATGTCCATGGGATCAAACTACTAAAAAAGGGGACCAACATCTGCTTCTGGCTAATAAATGAATTATTGCAGTAATAATGCTAACCACTGGGTAAGGAAAAATTACTGCATATGTACAAAGCAACTGCAAAGTAACAAACACGCTTACCATCTATCTACAAATGTGGCAGTACATCTAGGCCAAACAATTAACTTTTCTAAGCTTTTACTGATCATGCACAATATGCAGTTTCGAAGACTAATAAAAGACTGGGTATATTACATGTTTAAATATTTACATTCAACACTTACAAATACAAGTGTCATACAGACAGATCATTACTATCAACACTGATACACTACAGTGCTGTGCCTTCTTCCCCCTTGCAAGAAGTTCTAGAAAGTAACCTCTATATACATACCACAAGTTTGTCAAAATAACAAAACAAACCAACAGGTCTGATCATCACATAGCATCATTAAAGTGTCCTTCCTTACCACCCTCAGCCAACACTACTGCAGAAAACAGTTGAGCTGATTTAGAAATACTAAAAAGTTCCAGGAAAACCAGCGCAGACATTCATCTGACAGTGCAACTAAATATAAACAAGTCAAGTACTGGCTACATCAGGACAGCTTTTTCTGGGGATTCCCAGAACACAGAAATTGGCAGGTGATAACCCCTTCTGTTTTTCTGCTCTTAAACATTGGACAACACTGAGTATTAATAATAATTCCACATTTTACATAATGTTTAAAGTGAAGCTTAATCTTAAATAAAATTAAGGTTCTTGTATCCATGTATAAACAAAACTCGCAGCTGTCACTGAACTCCTATCAGTTCAGAGTAAATAATTTATCTCCTGGCCTGGAATGGTGTCATACAGGGCCATAACTTTGACTATATCCCAGATGATTCCTAGTTTTATGCAGCTGTGTTGAGCCCAGCAATGTCTCCACTGCCAGATAGATAGCACTTTCAGTAATCAACTCCAAACATCACAAGCACTACTCCCCTTCATTAAATTGCTCAGGTGGTTGAAGTTGCAGGGCAGGGAAGGATGGGAGTTGCCCATCCTTGGGGAAGTGTGTGCCAAGGAACAGAAGCATGTTGGTCAGACTCCCCATTGTGAAGATCCATAACATAGTCCGATGGTGCCTTCAGTGGGTGGGCAGTGAATTCTGCTTAAGTCAACCTCTTGTAGAAGTGAGGGAGGTGTAGCCCTAGAGCCCTTTGCAAACCCCAACCATGGTCTTTCACTTTGTGGGTGGAGGGAGGAGGGTTTAATAAGAAAAATTTGAATAACCCTGATGTCTGCCTAAATAGTAACAAATCTCGGTCGACCCTCACTCCGGGGATGCAAAATGAATGGGCTGATTGGCTGGGAGGGGGCAAATGACTGGCAGCAGCAAAATTTCTTTAAAAAACAAACAAAAAACAATAGTTTACCTTAATGGAAAAATCTACTTGCTAAACTCATAGGTAGGTACTAGGCTATCGGGCCAAGGGCCTACATAAGCCTAGTCAGCAAGGTTCCATAGCTTACGCCACCCAAGAAAGTTATTTTCCAGCGCCACTGTCCAGCAGAGGCACAGAAGTGATCTCCGGGGTGTAATTCCCATTTCCCATCCACTCAACAAGATTTTTCTTGAAGAGTGCTAATGAAGAAAGTACAGTTTTGTACCTACCATAAATGTAGATGTCCAAGAGGTATGCATCTGCAGTCCTAACAAATGGGTTGTCCTGTCCTCAGGCAGCCCTTCGGTCGGCCGGATTCCAAAGTCTGGGTCTGGCCTCGGCTGATGTCGCACTTCACCTGACATCATAGCTGCAGTTCTTCGGGTATAAAGGTATCAGCCGACGCCATTTTCCTCAGTGTTTCTTGCCCCAGATGCCAGGTGCCCTCTAGGAAGGCTAAATTTGGATAAATGTAAAGGTTTCCAAATAACAGACAGCAAATAAAAATAAACATGTATGTACATATATACAAACAAATACACCATAATAGATTCCCCCAGCTAGCTAGAAGATGGGCAAATACCCTAGGAGTACCACAGAGGGAAGGAGGAGGTAATCCTGACTGCAGATGCATACCTCTCGGACATCTACATTTATGGTAGGTACAAAACTGTACTATGTCCTTCAAGGATGCATCTGCAGTCCTAACAAATGGGTAGAATACCATAGCCAAACTGGGGGAGGAGGTAATAATAAGATTATGGTGTAGTTAAGATCCCTTGCAAAACAGCAGTGGCAAAACCTGCTCGGGATCTGGAGTATAAGGTAGATTATAATGCTTGGCAAATGTATGCACGGAGCTCCAAGTAGCAGCCTCTAAAATGTCTTTGGTAGCCACTCCTCGTAAAAAAGCTGTAGTAGTGGCTGTAGCCCTTGTGGAATGAGGTCTGATGTTTTCTGGAGTTGTCTTCCCATGGTAAGAGTAACAAAATCTAATGCAATTTCCTATCCACTTAGAGATTGTCTGTTTTGAAATTGCTTTTCCCTCCATTCCTGTTGCATATGCTACCAGTAACTGGTCAGTTTTTCTATTGCTCTTGGTTCTGTCCAGGTAGTAGCGCAATTGTCTATGTACATCAAAGGTATGTAAATAGCCTTTCTCCCCTGTTCTGTGGGTTGGGGAAGAATGTAGGCAGGTGGATAGCTTGGTTTAAAGATACCCTGGAGACCACCTTTGGCATAAAAGTAGGATTAGTTCTCATGGACACTCTGTCTTGATGGAAGATAAGGAAGGGCTGTACTGCCATTAATGCCTGTAATTCAGAAACCCTTCTTGCTGAAGTGATTGCAAGCAGGAAAGCAGTTTTCCATGATAAGTACTGTAATTCTGCTGTTGCTGCTGGCTCAAAAGGAGGGAGTGTCAATTTTTCTAGCACAAAGTTCAAGTCCCAAGCGGGCAATGGTGGCCTCCTTGGTGGTTTTACATTTTTAATTCCTCTCAGAAACTGCCTGAGTAGAGGATGTGAGAAGACTGGAGGATCCATGCTGTATTCTGCCGAAATAGCTGATGCATGAATCTTAATGGAAGAATAGGACAGGCCATTGTGGAAAAGTTCTGCCAAGTATTCCAGGATGTTAGCTATGTTTACCAGTGACACATTTTCTCCTTTTGCTGCACTCCAAATGAGATATCTTTTTCATTTTGCTGAATAAGTTTTCCTTGTTGAGGGTCTGCAAGCCTCCAAGATAATGTCCTTAACCCTTTGAGATAAATCTGGGTTATTTTGTCTTATGCAATGTTCCAGGCAGCTAGCTGCAGCGTTTTTAGGTTTGGATGCAGGGTTTTGAAGTTGTTCTGTGTTAGCAGTAAGGGAACTAGGGGCAGAGGCCATATTTGTTCCTGAGACATACTCCTCAGTAATGGGTACCAATGCTGCCTCGGCCAGTCTGGAGCTATCAGGATGATCCTTGGCCGGTCTTCTTTGATCTTCAGTAGCACCTTGTGCATCAAAGGAAGAGGTGGGAATGCATATGCTGTCAGGTTTTCCAACTGAAGATAGGGAGTCCACCTTCCAAGCAAGTGGGTGGTATGCCCTTGTGCAGAATTTTTTCAATTGGTGGTTGTGTGGGGATGCGAATAAGTCTATTTCTGGTAGTCCCCATTTCCTTGTAATGGATTTGAAGATGTCTGGATGCAGCATCCATTCGTGGGCATCCGTGGTAGTTCTGCTTAGGATGTCTGCTAGTATATTTTCTTTTCCTGGTACAAATATTGCCTGTAGCTGAATATTGAAGCTCAGAGCCACATTCCAGTGGTCCATTGCCATCCGGCATAGAGGGTATGAATGTGTGCCTCCCTGTTTGTTGATGTACCACATAACTGTGGTGTTGTCCGTCCTTATCAGCAATTGACCCTGTCGAAGAAACGGTCTGAATGTCTGAATTGCCAGTTTTACTGCCAGCATCTCCTTTTGATTTATGTGTAGGCTCAGCTGGTCTTGAGTCCATAGGCCTTGTATGCACTTGTCCAGCATGTGTGCCCCCCAACCAAGGTCTGAGGCGTCCGTGGTGATAGTCTGGCTTGGTTGAGGGCTGTGGAAGGGCAGTCCCTTGTTCAATTGACAGGCCTGGGCCCACCATTGGAATTCTTGCTTCAGGCATGGAATTATTGGAATTTGGGTTTCTAGGCTGTCCTTGTGCTGAGACCATAAATTCCTTAGGTACCATTGCAACTTCCTCATATGTAGTCTGGCATGTGGAATCAATATTATGCAGGATGCCATGTAACCCAGGGCTTGCAGGACTTTCCTTGCTGTTAGCTGGTTCTGCGTTGTTAATGCCATGAAATAGAGAGGAAGGTGCTTCTGCTTTTCTGCTGTGAGGGATGCCATTTGATTTGATGTGTCCAGTTCTGCACCCAAGAAAGTTATTGTTTGGGATGGTATCAGCCTTGACTTTTTTATATTGACTGTGTATCCCAAGGCTTGCAGTAGATGAAAGACCTTTTTCAAATCTTTTTCTAATTTGTTTTTGTTGTCCGCTTGTAACAGGCAGTCGTCCAGGTAAGGGTAAATTTGAATTCCCTGAAGCCTGCAATAAGCAATTACTGATGCCAGGCATTTTGTGAATACTCTGAAGCAGTAGATAAGCCAAAGGGCAATACTGAGAATTGATAATGCTCTGATCCTGCAAGAAATCTGAGGTATCTTCTGCAATTTGGTTGTATGGGGACGTGCAGGTATGCCTCCTTGAGATCTAGAGTTACCAGCCAAGACTCCTTGCCCAGCATGGGAAGAAGCTGCTGTAGGGTCAGCATTTTGAATTTTGGAACAATGAGATATGTGTTTAGAGCGGACAGGTCGAGAATAGGTCTCCATTGGTTTTCTTTTCTTGGCACCAGGAAAAGTCTGGAGTAAAATCCTTGCCCTTGTTCCATAGACGGTACCTTTTCTATAGCTCTCATCCTTATCAAGTGGTCTATTTGTTCCATAGACGGTACCTTTTCTATAGCTCTCATCCTTATCAAGTGGTCTATTTGTTCTAGAGCTTTTTTCTTTTGATTTGGAAGTAGGCTTGGCATTCCTCTCTTCCTTGGTAGAGTATGAAAGCGAAACCTGTAACCTTGGTCTACTGTCTGTAAAATCCATTTGTCTCCTGCGATGTGATGCCAGTTTTCCGAAAATAAGGCTAGCTTTCCGCCTAAGGGTGCTTCTAGTTGTTCCCTGGTAGGCGGTCTCAGAGCCAAGTCACTGTGATTGTCCTGTGGAAGTGGTAGTGGCTGGATCTGTGGCAGTACTTCGCTGGTTGTTAGGCTGCCACTGACGTCCCCTGTAGGCACCTCTGGATTGACCCCTGCCTCTTGGGCACCTATTCCTGCCTCTCTGTGCTCTGGTGGTGTCTGAAAAGGACCAATTCTTGGAAGGCCAGTTCCTACTAAACCTTGGAGGCTGGACCTGTAAGAAATCCTTGACTGTGTGGATAGATTTTGCTTTCTCTTCCACCTTCTTCAGCACCTGCTGCGCAGGGGAGCCAAACAAGTTGAGCTTATCCATGGGAGCATCTAGAAGCTTTGATTTAACATGGTCTGGTAAGGACTGCTCTTTTAACCATGCATGCCTTCTGATCACTGTACCAGTCATAGCTGATCTAAAGGAAGCCTCCAGTGCATCATAGCCGCATTTTAAGGAATGATTACTGACCTGCTGAATGTTATGTACCATTTCCTGAAGAGATTTTTTGTCTAATGGTTCAGGCGAGGACAGTTTTTTAGTTAACTGATCTAACATAAATTCCTGATACTGAATCATGTGGAATTGACAGTTTAAGGCCGTAGCAGAAGTGTAAACTTTTTTTACCCCATCTCTCTAAGGCCCTGGATTCCCTTTCAGAGGGGAGGGGTTTTTTGGCAGAGGTAGCTGCTACTGCCTTGGGTCCCTGTGAAATAGTTTCAGGATCTGAAAAAGGAGCCTTATACAAATGATAATGTGTGTCCGGAACCCTGTAGTACCTGTCGGGCTTAGCAGGGGCCGGAGGAAGTGAATCAGGAGCAGTACAAGCATCATTAAATGCATCATCCACAACAGTAAGTACTGGAGGAATGGCTAAAGGCCTATGCTGTGGCAAATGCAAAAAGGTCCTAAGCCTTTTCCTAGAGTCTGAAAAATCCTGGCCCTGCCATTGAAATTGTTCCCTCATAGCATGCAAGGTTTCCCAAAAGAAAATTCCTCAGGAGGAGAGGCAGAAGGGATGGAGTCTTCTGCATCAGAGTCCTCATAAGGAGAATAAGGGCCCTCTGGAGGGTCTGTATGTTCTGAATCATCAGAGGAGTAATCTGAAGAAACTGGCTCAGGGGCTCTGCTCTGGGCCTCTTCTCTGGAGGTGGGTGAGAGGCCCTGTCAGGGTGAGGTTGGGATCCCCGGATCAAAGAAATAAGATCCTCTGCTAGACTAAGCATTTGAGTACTAGAGCTAGGCCTGTGAGGGGGTCTTAGCAGGCACATTCTTGGTTGATTTTGCTGCTTTAGCCCTGGCAAAAGCCTTAATCGACATGGATGCAGGGGGCCTAGCAGCTCCACGTGCAGGAGTAGATATATCTAAAGGAATAGTATCAGATAAATCCTGTGGACCTGCAGGAGCAGGTGGGATTTCAGTAGCAGATTCAGCCATGCTGGATGAGGCCTCAGTAGGAGGCAAGCTTTCGGCCGAAGGAAGGACCGAGGACTTGGTTTCAGCCGAAACCGAGACACTCGCGGTTGACTTAACAGCGGTTTCGGCCGAAACCGCGGACCACGAGTGTCGGTCCTTTTCCTTGCATTTTTTAGTTAATTGCGAAGTCGGAGTTTCCGACGGCATGTTGTAAGCAAAAGCGGAGCCGAAAAACTCCTCAGCAAATTCCGACCGACGTCTAAGTGTCTGTTGGTTGAAAGAAGCACAGGCTAGACAAGCTGCTACGTCGTGGTCTGGGCCTAAACAAGGTAGGCAGTAAGAGTGGAAATCTTTATGAGGTATTTGTTTCCCACAAGTTAAACAGTTATTCACTTTTTCTGACATCGGCTGAGGCAAGAAAGAGTCCCCAACGGGGTACTTAGCTTTTTAGTAGTCTTCGGTAGTAGTAATCTCTGGTTCTGACCGACCGGCACTTGCAAACAGCTTCTGCTTCGGGCGCCACGTGGCAAGAAAGACTGAGGAAAATGGCGTCGGCTGATACCTTTATACCCGAAGAACTGCAGCTATGACGTCGGGTGAAGTGCGACATCAGCCGAGGCCAGACCCAGACTTTGGAATCCGGCCGACCGAAGGGCTGCCTGAGGACAGGACAACCCATTTGTTAGGACTGCAGATGCATCCTTGAAGGACATCTTTGCTTGACAGACGGGTAGCTTGTTCCAGAGTAACTCAGTATGAGATTGACTTATAAACACTGTACATAACTTGGCAATGTGCTTCGTTACAGTGATATGAACATATTGAACATAATCAAATTTGGCATGACCATACAATCTTTATATCTGCAGTATTACCAATAGGACCAGCATTATAATTATATGAAAATTATGTTCTCATTGATGTATTGTGATAGTTTCAAAAGTTGTGTTTTTCAGAAACTATGAAATGTGAGAAGGGTGAATTCTGGAAATATGGATCTCTGCATGATGCTAGGAAGTTATAAGAAATATGTAGCCTCAAGAAGGGCAAACTGAAATTCAATTCTGAGTGTTATTTTGTCCTTTCTTCAATGGTAATGGTGATCTCAGAGTCAGAATATGTGGACAGCATAAGCTTCACTATCCAAGTAAAAGGACAATGACTTTTACTTCTAGATTTTATATGACTTTGGACTGTTATGCTTGTGAGTGCATGAAACATGCACGTAGTGTAGGCCAGGTATAGTTCTCAATTTCCACCTCTGTTTGTGCAGATGATCCAGTATAGAATAGTTGTGTAAACTCATACCATAACCGTAGATGTCCTTCTCTTCTACGTTGGAGTATTCTTTACATATGGGCCGTCTTCCGCCTTATGACCAGATGTCCGGACAGTATACAATAGCTTTTGGCCACTCTGTCAGTACATGGGATGTCGCATGTATGCAATGACGTCAGCCATAAAAGCACATCTGTACATATCATCCTCAGAACAAGAATGCCCCAAGAGAAACATACAGTTGTGTACACTTACCATAAATGTAGATGTTCCAGTGTATTCACTGTTGCAGTCATCACCTGTGAGTTATCCCTGCTGTGGTAGCCCTCAGCCGGCCAGAATACCAGAGTCAATGTTTTTGTGCACCAGCTGCTGTCGCCTGTAGTCTGATGTCAGGTCATCAGTGCTATAAAGCAAGGCAGCAGACGTCAGTCCTGGGGAAAAATAACCCAAAAACCAGTCCCTCTCAGTAACAGGGAT
>NC_056727.1:168725522-168820522 GCF_019279795.1 Protopterus annectens
ATGTAGAACTAAGTTAACATGCAAACCGCATGCTTTTTCTTTATTTCCATAATGTATTTGTTTGTTTTACCTACTAATTTACGCAAAAGTGTGTTTTCGATAAAACACACTTTTGCGTAAATCCACTCACGAATGTCACGTTTTGGTGAAACGGCATTCGCTGAAATCAAGTAGATCCATATAAATATATATATACATATACATATATATATATATATATATATATATATATATATATATATATATATATATGAAATGTTCTCCGCATCAGTAATTTGGCAGAGGTTTTACGCCGGATGCCCAAGAAGAGGAGGGGGAAGGCATGCCCGAAGGCAGGAAGAGAGGAGGAAGGTTAGGAGTGTAGTACTGAGGGTAGGAACTTTGAATGTTGGCAGTATGACTGGTATAGGGAGAGAGCTAGCTGATATGATGGAGAGAAGGAAGGTTGATATAATGTGCGTGCAAGAGACCAGATGGAAGGGAAGTAAGGCCAAGTGTATAGGAGGTGGGTTCAAATTGTTCTATCATGGTGTGGATGGCAGAAGAAATGGGGTAGGGATTATCCTAATGGAACAGTATGCCAAGAGTGTTTTGGAGGTGAAGAGAGTGTCTGATGTTTATGAAGCTTGAAATTGATGCTGTAATGATGAATGTTGTTAGTGCATATGCTCCACAAGTTGGGTGTGCGATGGATGAGAAAGAAAACTTTTGGAGGGAGTTGGATGAAGTGGTGGTGAGTGTACCTAAGGGTGAGAGACTAGTGATTGGAGCGGACTTCAACGGGCATGTTGGTGAAGTGAACAGAGGGGATTAGGAAGTGATGGGTAGGTATGGTGCTAAGGACAGGAATGCAGAAGGTCAGATGACTGTGGATTTTGCGAAAAGGATGGACATGGCTGTGGTGAATACGTATTTTAAGAAGAGGGAGGAGCATAGGGTGACGTACAAGAGTGGAGGAAGATGCACACAGGTGGATTATATCCTATGTAGGAGGGCCAGTCTGAAGGAGATTGGAGACTGTAAAGTGGTGACTGGGGAAAGTGTAGTTAAGCAGCATAGAATGGTGGTCTGCAGGATGATGTTGGTGATCAAGAAGCAGAGGAGGAGTGTGAAAGCAGTGCCAAGGATTAAATGGTGGAAGTTAAAAAAGGGTGATTGTGAGGTGGAGTTCAGGGAAGAGTTAATACAGGCACTGGGAGGCAATGAAGAGTTACCGAATAGCTGGGTAACTACAGCAGAGCTAGTAAGGGAGACTGCTAGGAAGGTGCTTGGTGTGACATCTGGACAGGGGAAGGAGGACAAGGAGACATGGTGGTGGAATGAGGAAGTACAGGAGAGTATACAGAGGAAGAGGCTGGTGAAGAAGAAGTGGGATTGTCAAAGAGATGAAGAAAGTAGACATGAGTATAAGGAGATGAGGTGCATGGCAAAGAGAGAGGTGGCGAAGGATAAGGCATATAGAGAGTTGTATAAGAGATTGGACACTAAAGAGGGAGAAAAGGACCTGTACCGATTGGCTAGACAGAGGGACAGAGCTGGGAAATATGTGCAGCAGGTAAGGGTGATAAAGGACAGTGAGGGAAACGTACTCACAAGTGAGGAGAGTGTGTTGAGTAGATGGAAAGAGTACTTTGAAGGGCTGATGAATGAAGAGAATGAGAGAGAGAGAAGGTTGGATGATGTGGGGATAGTGAATCAGGAAGCGGAGCAGATTAGCAAGGAGGAAGTAAGGACAGCTATGAAGAGGATGAAGAATGGAAAGGCTGTTGGCCCAGATGACATACCAGTGGAAGCATGGAGGTGCTTAGGAGAAATGGCAGTGAAATTTTTAACCAGATTGTTTAATGAAATTTTGGAAAGTCAGAGGATGCCTGAGGAGTGGAGAAAAAGTGTTTTGGTACCTATCTTTAAGAATAAGGGTGATTAAGAATAAGGGTGATGTGCAAAGCTGCAGTAACTACAGGGATAAAACTGATCAGTCACAGCTTGAAGTTATGGGAAAGAGTAGTGGAAGCTAGGTTAAGAAGGGAGGTGATGATTAGTGATCAGCAGTATGGTTTCATGCCAGGAAAGAGCACTACAGATGCAATATTTGCTCTGAGAGTGTTGTTGGAGAAATACAGAGAAGGTCAGAAGGAGTTGCATTGTGTCTTTGTGGACTTAGAGAAAGCATATGACAGGGTGCCTGGAGAGGAGTTGTGGTACTGTATGAGGAAGTCGGGAGTGGCAGAGAAGTATGTAAGAGTGGTATAGGATATGTACAAGGGTAGTGTGACATTGGTGAGGACTGCGGTGGGAGTAGCAGATACATTTAAGGTGGAGGGTAGAGGAATGGTGAGGATGCAGGGAGTAGAGTTGGTAAAGGTGGATGAGTTTAAGTACTTGGGATCAACAGTTCAGAGTAATGGTGAGTGTGGAAGAGAGGTGAAGAACAGGAGAGTACAGGCAGGGTGGAATGGGTGGAGAAGAGTGTCAGGAGTGATTTGTGACAGACGGGTACCAATAAGAGTGAAAGGGAAGGTCTACAAGAGAGTAGTGAGACCAGCTATGTTATATGGGTTGGAGACGGTAGCACTGACGAAAAGGCAGGAGTCAGAGCTGGATGTGGCAGAGTTAAAGATGTTAAGATTTGCACTGGGTGTGACTAGGAGGGACAGGATTAGGAATCGGTATATTAGAGGGTCAGCTCAGGTTGGACAGTTTGGAGACAAAGCAAGAGAGGCGAGATTGCATTGGTTTGGACATGTGCTGAGGAGGGATGCTGGGTATATTGGGAAAAGGATGCTAAGGATGGAGCTGCCAGGTAAGAGGAAAAGAGGAAGGCCTAAGATAAGGTTTATGGATGTGGTGAGAGAGGACATGCAGGCGGTTGGTGTGAAAGAGCATGATGCAGAGGACAGGAAGAAATGGAAACAGATGACCCGCTGTAGCGACCCCTAATGGGAACAGCCGAAAGAAGATGATGTATGTATATATATATATATATATATATATATATATATATATATATATATATATACATATATATATATATATATATATACACACACACACACACACACACACACACAGACACACACACATTTTTTTACATATATATATATATATATATATATATATATATATACATATATATATAAAATTAAAGCATGATTAATGTGAAAAATTACATCTGAATGCAAAGGTAATTGGAAGAAAAAATGAAAGAGAGAAAAGGTATGACAACCAAGCCATGTAAGTGATCTAATTATACATATGATAACCGATGTAAACATGGCATTTCTTGTTATGTAAAAATAGTGACAAAAAATAGCATTTTGCTGACATATGTTAAGAAATGGTTCTACAACTGACAATAATACACAGGCTACAAGACAGCCATGAACATGAGTTGCGGAAAGAATAACAAAAATGTGACACAAAGAATTTAAGGCAAAAAAAATCTCTCTCACATCTGAGAAGTAAAGCTCAAAACAAGTAATCAGTGTTTTTAAACAAGATACTGGTGTGAGTATAATATAATGTCTAACACCACAAAAAATGAAATGCTTTTAAATCCAAGCACTCAACAACATAACCTTCAATAAAAACAAGTGCCCTAGAACTGCTGAAGGTTAAAATATATGTAGATTTTAATATTTCTACATGTATTTAACCTTCTATGGTTCTAGTGCATGAACTTTATTGTAATTGAAGGAGCCTTCCGCATGCAAGTTGATTTAAGTTAATTATTCAAGTCACTATCTCTGCTGGATCAGAAACTATTTACTTTCAATTATAAGAATAATAAAAAAAGATTTAATTTAATTCTGAAAAGTTGGAGCACAGGGTCCTTCTACTTTGAGTCATCTGACTTGTGAGTAGCTTGGTATGCTAAAAATAATGTGTGATGTGCATGTGAACAAAGATTAGTCGCTGCATAAGTACGAATACTTATTTGGAATGCTTTCCTGTTATTTGTAATTTGCTTAATTTCACAATATTCAAACATATCCCTCATTTTACCCGTCATGATTCAAGTCACATCTGCTTCAAGTACAAAATTACAGCAGTGCTGAAGGGTAAAGCTGAAAAGAGCTGCACAGAATGGACAGTGTTGTTTTGATTAAGAAAGTGGCTGTTTCTACTTACTGGCAGATAATATGGTTTATGTGGTTGAACTTGCCAAGTTTCATACATGCACATGCTCTTAAAACCTGAAGATAGCCACAGAAAGGAAACCGTGTCCATTTTCTTTCTATAAATGTGGTACTGGCATTCCAGATGACAACTTCTCCATACTGGACACTGTTCAATGATTTAGGCAAGTTTTTTTATGTACTGACATTTCCTTACTGGGAAAGTCGACTGGGCAGAAGCCCATTTTCAACGGAAACCCAGGGAGAAAAGCACCAAATTATTACAAAACATTTTATGAACAATAATTATATAATCTTCAAAAATAAAACAAAAACATCTGCAGTTTAAATAATTACAACACATTAAACACAATATAGACAATCATTTAATATTTACAGAAATTGTAGACAGTTTGTAGAGAAATTAAAGGTAAGCTAGTCTAATACAAACAGGTACTGCAATATGAAGTGAGGGAAAAACAGGCGTATGGTATATTTAGAGAGAAAGTCCAGGAAGATAATTTGACAGAACTAGAAGTAAGTGAAGAAGGGAGAGTAAGGAGGTAAAAGGAATGAAAAGGTATTTACTTGCTCACATTCAGCTTTGTCCAAGGTTTCATATTTAGCCTGAAAAACTGGCAATACCTAATCAGCAAAGAGAAGCTATGCTATAGAAAATCCCAGAGTATTACCTGGCAAAGATATGGAAACAGCATGTGACATATTCTACTGCCAAAAATGTCAGAATATAAAAAAATGTGAGCTACCTATGAAGTCTGCAACATACATCAAGAATCTTAAAGAAGATGTGCTACCGCACGAAATACAAGAACTGCCACTGAAATAAGGTTGGAACTGATTTGTTTCAATTCAGAGATTACCATTATCAGCTTTACTTTTATTATTACTCCAACTTATAAGTCATGTGGCCATAGTCTCACTTCTCCCTTTTTGTCTGCGTTGTATTTTGATACATTTCATCATAGCACTGCTAGATTCCCGTCACCTTCCCCTTAAGTAACTACTGCCTTCTGCATTGCCTTTTGCTTCTCACCCTCCTCAGATTTCCTTGCCAGTGGTGGTGGTATCATAACCCCTTTCTACTGATCCTAACATGTCCCCACATCCCTACATTCTTCTCAGTTAACAAGTTGCCTGTTTCTTGTGCATAACTCATTAGGGTTATCCCCAAAGACTTCTATATTCTCTTCAGATGCAACACATGTGCATTATTTTCATCTACTAGAATATGCATGGCTACCTTGTGTCCAAATCTTCACAAATATACCATTGCAAAGCAGCGCATATTTTATAACACTAATGATAATGTACACTTTCAGCATGTACTTTATGTCTTCAGTTATATACTGCTTTCTCTTCCCTGTTCAGACCACATCCAGTTACTGTTGCTCTCCAGACTGATCGTGTACGATCATTCAGCCTCTTATCCCCTGCTCCTCCCCACAACACACACACAAACACCCAGGTTCCTTTCTAACTGAAAGGCCTTTCTGGGATATAGGCATTAAGAATACTCACTTGTAGTCTGCAGTACCCCCAAACATATTTTCTCCTCTCCTGAATTTTATAATCTAGTACATGATACTTGTACAATGCTAGACTGCTGACAGCCCTTCAATTTTCTTCCTGGCTGCAGCAACTCAGATCCATTTTCCATACACCAAACTGAAATAAGAATAACATCATTTGTAAAATACATCATCTGTCTTTGCATCAGTCCACTGCGGTCATCTTGATTAATTCTGAATCTCTCTTTCTTTCTATGTGCTTAGTTCTGTACGTCTCTTTCTTTCTACTTTCTTTACTCCCTACTTTTGCAACGTGCAAAACAAACAAGAAGAGAAAGGTCACTCCTCATTTCACTCCAGTTCTTTTCAACTCTCTTCCCTGTTAGCCGGTTAAGGGAACTGGTAATTTTTGGAGCCTTTTCATCCATAAATATGTTCACAATGGAAAGGTTAATTATAATGCATATATATTGTAATGTGAGTGGCTTGGGGGGGTCTATGAAAAATGTAATGCTGCTACAAGAGTTAACCCTCCAGAAGTTCTTCTGAAAGGGTTATCCATTAATACTCAAGGGACTGGCAAGCTCACAGTCTACAGGCCAAGTACAGTCTAGCTTTTCTTAACATTTAGTTCAGAAGTTATAAGTAGTTTTGAGAGGCTGTGCAAAGATGAAAAATGAGTGTCAGCAATTTTCTGAGATGCTTTCTGTTACTTGTTTATGTGGAAGCTAAAACAGGTTAAAGAGGTTTGCTGGATGTGATCTGAAGTAACTAAGTGCTGTGTGCTACCTGCCTGAGGATAAACAGATTTTCTCTAAGTTATACAGATGGAAGAGGAGGTTGCCACAAGCAGTGAAAAAATGTATGGGGCTGTTAATATTTGTAATACAGAAAGCTCTTAATTGTCCTGGGGAGGGAAAGTTTTGTACACAAAACCAGCAAAGCAACAGTGTTTTAATCACTGTCTTCTTAGAAGCTACAAAAAATGATGCATCAAGAACGCAACAATACTTCTAGTAATAACGGATCATAGATTTTTAAAATAAATCGGTAAAAGGGATGTCAGTTAATAACACCACAATCTCCTCCATGCATTGTCTCTAATGCCCTATCACATTTTAACTGGGTAAAGTATTATTTAATCTTCAAAATGAATTTTGAAGCTCATGAAATAGAAAGAACTTCTGAAGACACCAAAGCTTGTTTCAAGAACTGAAAAATCAGAACATTTTGATCTATCAAGGAGGCAAGGAAAAGTCCTCCTAAAATCAGTTCTAATGATAATACATAGTAATACAACCTCTAAGTAAATAATATGTTGTTGTGTCTTTCGGCTTTTCCCGGTTAGGGGTCGCCACAGCGGAACTCCGATCTGCTAATGATTGGCAGTAGATTTTTACGTGCCGAGTTGCCAGCTCTGATGCACAACCTTCAACGAAGGTACGCCCATTCACGCATGTCTCCACACAGAAGATGCTCTAGCTGAGAATCGAACAGGACGTCTTACTGTGAAGCGACAACGCTACCGCAGCACCACCACCGCAGTCTCTAAGTAAATAATATAACTTCACAAATATATTTGCTAATAAAACATCTTTTCACAAAATGTGTAAACAATCATATTTTGATGTGGTAAACACTGATGGCTAATCATGCAGTCCTTAAGTACAATACTGAGTTGTTAACTTTGGGCTGAAACAGTTGTTAAGACACTTTTCTAAATCTAGGAATCTAATCTAGAGCCAGAAAAGCTTTAATAATTTTCACAGTTTAAGGACTTATTACACTTAACACATCTTTGGATCCAAAAAATGTAAGGCATGACAAATGCACACAAAAGATTCAAATACTTTTAACCAACGCTTGCACCAAGTAGGAGCGCATTCTTTTTTATTCTATATATTTTTCTATGGCTTGCAATAGTTTGATTTAGCCGTGACTCAGTAGCAAAAGAAATTAGTTAATCTGAATCTCCCAGATACTTTTGTTGCAGATAAATCAGTTATAGGTTATGCAAATAGATTTTTTTAAACCACATACACTGAATTAGGTCTGCAAAAATCATCTTCTGTATCTTCTTAGAAATGTATTTAAATTCCTCTTGTCAGTTTATAAGACAGACTGGAAAGGGTTTGTTTTATTAGATTCTGGAAATTAAAATTTCATAGCTAACCATTTTGTGAGATCCTGTTCCATACCATTACAGCACTATAGTAAAACTGTTTAACTGCTAATCAGTATTACGCTGAGTAAAAATTCTACCCACATACTTCAGTTTTGTTAATACTTTTATATACCAAACAAGCACGTGGTTCAATACATTATAGTCATTAAAAAGGGGGATTTTATATATTTAATTCATTAACACCTATGTGGTATGGAATGTTAACACCTCTAAACAGCCCGCATACATCCTTGCATTCCACAGCATTTTCTGACAGATCAACTTAAAACGCATACAATAAACAAATGTAAATAATCTGTGAACAATAAAACCTACTAAAGGGGTGTTTAACCTTTTGGCTTGCTGGGGCCGCATTGAGTGAACAGAAATAGTCTTGGGGCCGCATATAAAATATATCATATAGTTAAGTCTTTTGTTGCTCCGGAAGACCACAGTCGACCTCCTGGCTGTACTGTAGGTGCATTTGAACAATGAATAAATGTAATAAATGCCTAATATTTGCCTTAAAATTCAAATTCTCATCCTAATTCCCTAATCTAACAGTTAACTCTAACATCTTAGTTAATATATATATATATATATATATATATATATATATATATATATATATATATTTTTTTTTTTTACAAATAAACAGATATTCACTACAGCACTAGCATTTCTCACTGGGAAAACCATTCCAGCAGTCCAACTACGTAAAATGTCAACATCAGCAGTCCTATAATACTATAATCCACAAAAATAACCCAACAAATATGCAATAAAGTAAAGAATTCACATTACTGACTTAATAAAACAATTCTGAATAAGCTACAAGAGGGTCTCACCCAAACAAATAACTGGTGCCAGAAATATGGTCTCATGCTAAATTCCAAAAAATGCATCATCATCCCCTTTGAGGAGAGTGATGTCCCCACAAATTATCACATTAATAACGATGTTGTAAGCATGCAATAAGTCGTATGATACTTGGGCACCCAGGTTGATAGAAACCTGACTTTTGACCACCACGTTGTCTCCGTTGTAAGGAAAGCTTTTTACACAGCCCACTTCATTAGTAAGGGTATCTCATCCAGGGACAAGGAGGTCATAACATCCCTGTATTCTTCCTTTACAAGAGCCATTATTGAGTGCAATGCCCCTTTTGGCATGTGCCTCAGCAAAACACCCTGCCAAAAGAAAGACTACAACCATTTCTGACAAAAAAAGGTCAAAGGACTAAGTTCACTTAGTTATCCAAACAGACTAAAAAGCTTCTTGCTTTCCTCTGTCTCTCACTGGCCCCTATAAATTTCATCATTGGCTTGCTTTCCAGGCTAAGAAAGATCCTGCCTTAAGAGACATCCTCTACCTCAGAAATACTGGTTATACTTAAAACGCTCACTACAAAGACCACAGCCTTCACTGCAACATAAACAAGCCACTTTTTATGGACAGGTTCTTGACACAAAAACAACTTCTGTAAAAAGCTCCTGTCATTATCAAACAATGTAGTTCAGCAACACAATGGCTGGATGGATAGCCATAAATGTAGTCCTTGGGTAAGTAACATAGCCTTCATCAAACCAGATGGAAAATCCACATACTAACCTTTCCCAGCTGGATGGCTAAGATCTAATATTGGTTACTCAAGTCTAGTTGCCCAAGAAGAGGGGCATGTTTAACTAAGAATTCCATTTGCAAAATTATATTCAGTATACATATTAAATCTCTCTATCTCTATTACACACACACACACACACACACACACACACACACACACACATGCACACATGCACAAAAAAACCTACTTGTAAAATAGGCAACCTCAGTAATCACATGACACACTCACTGAATGAAATTGTCTGGAAGTCAAAATATTTGAAAAAAAAAATCATAATAGAGATGGATTCATCCATGCAATTTCCAACCACCAAAAGGACCATCAATAAATCAACAAACAACTACTCGGCAAAAAGTAAATCAATAAGAACACCATAAATTATAATGCTACATACTGGTGTAAACATATAACTTGTGTCAATCCCCAGGTTAATCCATACCAAAAGATTGTTTCAGAGTTTCAGCTATGTACAAACAGCTTTCTCCTAAAAACTTAACTCATTGATATTTGCCTTGCTGCAATTATAACTGTAAAAAAAAATGTTTAAGTTTATTCTGTACCTCAATGATTCTCACTGTTACGAGATGTAATCTCTGCCATATTGTATGAGTACTACATTCATAATTTGCTGTCTCTCTCTCATGTATTGTATTATATTGTTTTGTGTTATTTTTGAAGCTTTTCTCCCCGGGCCTCCGCTGAAAATGGACCTGTGTCCAGTCGGACTTTCCCGGTAAACAAATGTAAAATAAAATAAAATAAATAAAAATAAACTTCCCTCCAATCTAAAGCCATTTGACATTCCGACATTTTAATTTGTGCAGAAGTTACTCACAGACTGACATTTACTGAGCTGTAATGCTGACCTTTGCTTTTGAAAAAAACAAATTCCCAGGCTTTGTCAATAGCTCAAAGTGTAGAGATGATTATTTATTTATTATATATTTATTTATTTTTGGAAAACATCTTTAAAACTGTTAAATTGATTGCACACCCAGAAACACAGAAAAGTTATTGTGATTATGTAAACCACAAACTGCTGCAAGAAATCAAAGTCACATTAGCACTCTATGCTCATGTCCGAACAGATGAATCATACCTGTCAATTCCAAAAGAAGTAAAGTAGCTTAATAAGAAGGTTATTTGCAAGGTTACATGGCAGTTTATATTGGAAATAAGCAGAGATATTAAAAAGGCTCTGTTTTTCAAAATTATGCCGAAAAGTCTTCCAAGGTAAATACAACTTCTGATTTAGTATGGAACTCATACCTCTCAACCTTAGAGCAAGGAATCTGGACAAAGCGAAAAATAAAAGTGGGACACAGGCCCAAAAATAGTTATGCATCACAGACACCATTGAAACAACTGTAGCTGCAAACATTATACATCACTTATAATCTTTCTATCCGATCAGTGTCAGTTAAACATTATGTGGCTCATTCAGTCCTGCCTTCTTTTGCATCAAAGAAAACCATGCGTTGAAATGACAAATGCATTAAAATAATAAGTAAAACACATTGCATCCACATCCTGCAACTTCCTACCTGCAAGCAACCACAGAGCTTTCACTGAAACTAGGGTTGCTTGTTTCCCCAGAATGACAGCTCTCCCTAATTAAGTCAAATGGTATACAATCCACCAGTATCTGGACTACCTGAAATAAATTAAATTATGGCCTGTAAATTGAAAGTACACTTTGTTTAATCAAACTATATTTCTATGCCCACTTATTGTATCTTTTCAGTAACATCTAATATTCATTTCCAGGTCACTTTACAAGACATTGGCAGTGGTAGACTTGGCATCCTTCAGAACCCCACAGGCCTAAGCTAATACATTGTCCATTAAATGTAAATATCCATCCACTGTAAATGGCAAGAAGCTATGTCTTGAAAAATCTACTTCTGGCATGCGTACCCAAGTATTAGGTTTTGAAACAAAGAAACATATTCTCCACAGTCCGTAAGTCTCTGTCTTTAATAATCATCTATTGTTGCAGCACTCCAAACACATAGGCATACACATACACACTAAAATCCCCAACATTTAAAAAATAACATTGTGCCCATTTGATTTGCCAGTATTGATGATCCGCCAAAGCTATGCTTACTGTTGTCCAATTTACCACTGCTTAGAACCCACCAATGAAAAAACAGTACTAGGTGCTTTTTTGTTTGTCTGAAAAAACAATACAACTTTATATGCTACAGTCCCACATAGTCAGTCCACTACTGACCCATTAACCCTAGGCTGCTGTCTTATTCTTACTCCCTGGAACTGCATTACCTTGGATGACTACTTTTATTTCTTAAGCAAAAGACACAAATTGGAAGATGAGGCAAAAATCCAGACATTCTTTGAAAATCCATACAGTTAAGAGATATGTGTTCATGTTCGATACAACACTGTCCCTGTCAGGAAAGCCGCAATTTAATGAAAGTGTACTCTTAATGTATGATGTATTTGTGAGCTAACTTGTTTGTGTTCAGTAGGTAGACTGATCATTGTTAGCCTCTTTGTGCATGCATATCTCTCTGTCATGCACACATATACATACATACACACACACACACTCTTTTTCTACTTTCACGCACACAATTCTGATTTCATGCATGCACTCACTCTGTACTTACCTATTAACACAGGTAATTGCTGTCCCTTTCAAAGGCAACAGCGGCAAATCCATACACGAGTCCCCCTTCAGCAAGAACACACACACACATAACACACACACACACACACACACACACCGATTGTTTGGTGCAAAATAATGGCGTAAACACACTGACGCTTTTTGGGCTCAAAAACAAAACTAGAAGGGTGCTTTGGCACATGCGCACACCGACATTAGCATTACAGGTCACGGGAGTGAAAAACACAAAACAAAAAAAGTGTTTTGGGGCATGCTTACATCGATGTTGCAGTTAGAGGGTGAGGGCCGCATGGAAGAGCTCTGAGGGCCGCATGCGGCCCGTGGGCCGCAGGTTGGACACGTCTATACTAAAACTACACAAACAGCAATGTTATCAGTAAGAAGTGTTCTTATTCCTTACGGTGATAATATTTAGTGCATTCATTTCTTCAATAAATTATAAAAGCAAGCAATAATGCCCTTCAGGATGTGCATTATTATGGAAATAATGCCCACCCAGGGGTGTTGAGGCCCAACACTTCAAGGAGGGGGCCTCTGTACCCCTAGAAGGGCATTCCTGAAGGTCATTTTTGCACTTAAGAGCATTCTCTGTCTATAAGTTTTTTTATTACTATATTATTTTATATATATATATATATATATATATATATATATATGATGTAAAACAGTTTCCCTGCCTAAATTTTCAAACCTGCTCTACTATATGTTAATGGTGTTGGTGGAAATATTTTACAACTAAAATATAACACTTTAAAAAAATATTGTTTGGTCTCCTTACTCCTAAAACATTTGGTTTGTTGCCAGTCATTGGAGACTGAAGTTATTAAACAAGGACACGCATTCGAGTTTCAGATTTTTGTTTCCTTTAGAAAATTCAAGCTAACACAAATCCTTTTATTTAAGCAAGTTTATAATGTTATAAAAAGCAATAATTAAAACTTGTTCCTATTTTAGAGCCTTTGTTCCCCCTTTATTTATCCAGATTTCTTCAGTTGTAAGGTCCACAGGTATGCAAACCTCTTTATTGTTGCTGCTGCCAGCAGTCTATCTCACTTGCATGCGGACACACACACACACACACACACACACACACACAAACACACATGCACACACAAACACACGTGCACACACAAACACACGTGCACACACAAACACACACGCACGCACGCACACACAAACACAAACACAAGCACACGCACACACACACACCTCTGCTTCAGAAAATGCATTTTAACACAAATTTTAATATTCAAGTAACTTGGTGATTTTGAAACAGCAACATTTAAAATATGTTCCTATTTTTGGCCTTTGTCCCCCATTTATTTTAGGCTTATCCAGATATCTTGAGCTAAGAGGTCAAGAGGTACACAAACCTCTGAACTTCTGCTGCCAGGGAGATCGCTTTCACTCTCACACACACACACACACACACACACAGGCACACAGGCACACACACACACAGCACACACAGCGCACACAGCACACCACACACAGTCTCTTCTGCTTTTATGCACTATTTCGCACACACACACACACACACACACACACAGACAGACAGACACACACACAGACACACACAGTCTCTTTTGCTTTTATGCACGTACTCTCTCACACACACACACACACACACACACACACACACACACACACACAGTCTCTTCTGCTTTTATGCACGTATTCTCACACACACAGACACACACACAGTCTCTTCTGCTTTTATGCACGTATTCTCACACACACAGACACACAGTCTCTTCTGCTTTTATGCACGTATTCTCACACACACACAGACACACACACACACAGTCTCTTCTGCTTTTATGCACGTATTCTCACACACACACAGACACACACACAGTCTCTTCTGCTTTTATGCACGTATTCTCACACACACAGACACACAGTCTCTTCTGCTTTTATGCACGTGTTCTCACACACACACACACACTTTTTTCCCCATTTCATTTATTTTTTTACAGCGGCTGAACAACAAAAGCATCACTTATCGAGTGTAAAATAATAGCCAGATTGATCTCTCTCACTCTCATACACACACACACACACACACACACACACACACACACAAACACATACACACTCATGCTTTTTTATTTTATACTCACTAAACAGCAAAAGTGCTGCTTAGTGAGCATAAAATAATGGCAGCCATTAGTTTTATTTCAGTCCGAACTCCATGGCAGCTTGATATGCTGCTATGAAATAGCAGACTTGTTTTTCAGCAGGCATTACCTGTAGATTTACACCTTGCTGAAGAACGGTCATTCTCCAATCAGGGTGCAATCTACTGGTCGCCCATTCTCTAATATATTGTAATACACACAACCCCCATATTATATTTTTGTTTTAATTTCACAAACAAAAAGTGTCATATCTTGGAAACTATACTACCTAGATATATACTGTTAGAATGTTTTTGTTAACCACACATAAGGTTTCACATGACAAGAAATTCCTCTACGAGTTCATGTTTATTGAGATATTTACAAAAATATGAAAAATTTATGCTTAACTGTATAATTATCAACTGAATACCTATACAGATGTGCATCTTACAGTGCAAATATCAAATACAGTTTTTTTCAAGAACATCTAAGGTTTCACCTGATGTCTTGCAACACTTTGTAAGTCACTTGTTTTTTGAAATATTAAGTACATATGGTAATATCATTTACTTTCACAATTACTAACAAACAGCTAGGAATATCTCAGGTAAAATGCTACATAAATGGACATTGGCAAATAATTTTCCTGTCTCCTACCATGGCATTTTACACCATACCCCTTAATAACATGTAGGGCATTCAGCTATGAAAATATTAACATAAGTATAAAAATAAACAAAAGTGACAAATTAACGGATACATTTCTCTACTGCAAGACATTCTAGATTAGCAGGCTTATTTTGTTATTAACGCTTTACACTTTCTAATACTGCCTATTATTATCGGATAATTTACTTGGTTACAGAAGCCAGGCCCCCAAAAAAAAAAAAAAAAAAAAAAGTCTGGACACCATAAGAAGCTATGGCTGTGAAGTGGAAAATACAAAATAGTATTATGGGCTTGAGTGAAAAATGCAGTACTCTAACAGCCTCTAATACATTTGCTAAATCATAGCTAGTAACTGGGAAATAAATGTTTAGATCATCTACAAAAGCCATGAATGAGTTAATGATTACAGACATCTTTGGGAAGCAAATAAATTATTTTGAATATATATGTAGATGAAAAGTCCGGTTCAGTTCTCAGCTAGAGCATCTTTCTGCATGGAGACATGCATGAATGGGCGTACCTTCGTTGAAGGTTGTGCGTCAGGGCTGGTAACTCGGCACGTAAAAATCAACTACCAATCATTAGCAGACCGGAGTTCCGCTGTGGCGACCCCTAACCGGGAAAAAGCCAAAAGACACAACAACAACATGTAGACGAAAAGAGGTTCGATGTAAAGGTTAAACAGGGTGATAGAGGGCAGTCTCAATGACTGAGACTTTTAAGGTTTATTGATTCAGAGAAACTTCCCATTAAGATCATTCATGCAGACAAGTTTCTGAATGGCATTTATATATTTTTCAAAAAGCCATATGGGTATAAAACTTTACAAAGAAATGATCGATTCTGTCAAATGTTTTGGAGACTCTATTGCTAAAAACAAAAACTGGTCTTTTACAATGATTCCACAGTAAAAGTATAGACTGAAAGTTATTTATTTTTTATAAAGCCAGACTGAAAGAAGGGGATTTGTCTGATCTGATTTACATAACAGGTTACAAATGGTATTACCCGTTTGATTTGCTATTATAGGTGCATAATGTTTTATATCAAGATTAATATACTGGTGTCATATAGTTTGGTAAATCTAGGAGGCCACTCTTTGATTTGGGGACTACTAAAACTGTTTTATACTAACGTAAGTATAGATATATTAGCCCTTCATTTTGAAAAAAAAAATCTTAACTTAAATGTTGCTGAATTTGTCAGAAATAGCATTCAAAATTCAGTACTTAAATCAAATCTGAAAACTTTTTCTTCAAGATTTGAGGAAAATTTTAATTTCCTCTAGACTAAAAGGACCACTCTAAGTTACATCTAAAAGCAGTGGATTAAGGTATTGTTCAATATCCTATGTTCCAGTCTGAAGCACTGTATTACCATACAGGTTTTGAAAATTGTTTTTCTGAAGGCCACTGAAAACAACCTCTGTTGACTTTATAATATTTTCTATTTTATCAGAGAAATTTTTATTGCAAGGATTTTGCAGCTTAATGATTCATATGAGCATTTTTGATGGGACATGAGACAGTTCAGAATGACTGCCAGTCATTCTAGATTTTATCCAAGGAAGTTCTGAGTGTCAACATAATCCGGAACTCTTCTAGTTGATGACTGATCTTTTCATTATATTCTACATGTTTCAGTTTTCCGTGATTTTGATTCTATACATCAATTCTCTATCCTTATGTGGTTTTTAATTATCATAATAAAAATATGTTGTTAATTAGAAGGCCTCTCACTTCAGTTTTAAGTGAAGCCCAAAATATATTCAATATGGTCTCAGAATAATCTAATTTATTTTAAAAATGTTAGAACTCTAATCAAGTAATTCTGCTACATGATATACATCTAAAATACAAGGATTTAAAGTCAAAGTACAACTAATTTTTGTAAAGTAATCAAAATTCACTGTTAAATGAAATTCTGAAGAATCTGAAAAGATATCTAAATTCTACTACTAGATCCTCAACTACATAGTGTAGTTAACTAAAAATTAAGAAGAAATGTACCCCAGAGCAGGACTTACAGAATGGGGGGGGGGGGTAACCTAAACAGATCTGTATGGCTCTTAACGACTGCATAGGTCTAAGTGTAAAACAAAATACTCCTACTGGGTAAAAATCAGATGTTCCAATATTTACATTAGAATACTTTAAAACTAATACAGCAATATCAGATTTATTTGAGGGATCCCTACTGCTACAATAAATTTAATCCAACCTTTACTTATTCCATTTCATGTGCAAATAATGCACTCCACCTGAAATGGTAATACAACGTGAACAAACATGAGATGCGTGTGAGGGGCCCTACCTGCCCCCTCAACCCCTGTAGAAGTAACTTTTTTTTTTACAGTTTTCATTAAAAACAGTAGAAGGAGAAAAGAAGGGTTCCAGCCCCCTTCACATTCAATAACTTGCCCCAGTTCTGTGCAGTATACAGTACAATAACTTTTTTTATTTTCATTTTTAAAAAGCAGCAGGGGTTGAAAGGACATGAGCCATTTCACATGCAATTAATTTTAGACACATTGATGAATTTGTGCAATACAAGAGAGGGGTTCCTCCAGGTGCTATGGTTTCCTCTCACATTCCAAAGACATGCAGTAGCTGGACTGGACACTCTGGGTTGGTCACAGGTGTGAGAGCGAGTGTGATTGGTGGAATGGAAGAAAAACAGAAAAAGGTGCAAACCTTGGCACTAGATGATTATCACTATTAAAGTGACACTCTGACCACATGTGCAAAAATGTGAAAAAGGGGTTGTGAATGGATGGATGAATTTGTGGTTCCTTAACTGTAAGGATCTGTTGCTGGTCTATGTGGGGTTGCTGCCTCCCCTCAACAATCCCACAACTTCATCAGAGTGGTTTTCTAATAGCCGAGTACAGACTTCTATACATTATATGCACTTTTTCATTCAATACACGAACTGTTCGTGATTTGGGTGTTTTTTTATAATTAATAACACATAACAATCGTTACATTTGTCGAATATTCCTTGTGTAAATTTGCAGTGGCCAAATTTAATAATTTATCCAACTTATCAATAAAAAGGAATGAATGCAAATGTTGTACAAATTCAATTTATCTCTTGGAATACCCCTGCGCGAAATTTGACTGTTACTATTAAGTTTAAAAAGGACTGCGGTGGTGGTGCTGCGGTAGCGTTGTCGCCTCATAGTAAGACGTTGTCCTGTTCGATTCTCAGCTAGAGCGTCTTCTGTGTGGAACCATACGTGAATGGTGTGTGCCTTCGTTGAAGGTTGTGCGTCAGGACTGGTAACCCGGTACGTAAAAATCCACTACCAATCATTAGCGGACCGGAGTTCCGCTGTGGCGACCCCTAACCGGGAAAAGCCGAAAGACACAAACAAACAAACTATTAAGTTTGAAAAGGCAATATAAAATCGTATACTTTGCATTAAAAACTTATAATACATTTGCAATATTAAATATCAACAAAAGACGTGTGTATATTCCTTTGTACATATCTGAAATCTGTAACACAACATCGCTGCATAAATTTTGCAATCAAGGGTGTAGCTAGGCATACTCAGTGTACTCAAATGAGTACTTTTTTTTCTGAGCATCTCTTGGAAACTTCAACACTCAAATACAACAGAATGTTTAGAATTGTTGTTGTTGTGTCTTTCGGCTTTTCCCGGTTAGGGGTCACCACAGCGGAACTCCGGTCCGCTAATGATTGGCAGTAGATTTTTACGTGCCAAGTTGCCAGCTCTGACGCACAACCTTCAATGAAGGTACGCCCATTCATGCATGTCTCCACACAGAAGACGCTCTAGCTGAGAATCGAACAGGACAGCGTCTTACTGTGAGGCAACAACGCTACTGCAGCACCACCACCGCAGTAATGTTTAGAATTGTGCAAATTAATATTTATAGTACAGAAATATACAAAAATGTTTGTGTGAAAGGAATACAGCTCTAAAAACAGTTTATATGGGAATTGACGGTAACAGCTGAAAACAATGTCACCTTCCTATATGTATTGGGGGTCGCATTTTGAGGACATTTTTAAAATACTAAGTGGGTAGTATGGGTAACAACATGAGGTTTCAGTACAAAATGTAGATTTATGGCTACACCCGTTTGCAATACTGCATTTTAATGAAGCATGCTGCTTTGCAATTACGGTAATATAGTCAATTAAAATTAAACTGAATACCAACAACAGACATGCACATAACTGATGCTGGTGTGGGAATTCAATCATTTACCGACCTGAAGTCTGTGGCAACACTGATGCGTAAATGTTCAATCAACAGGTTGTTCCTTCCTAAAAAAAACTTGTTTTTCGCAACCTTACATAATAGTTTGTAAAATAACTTAAATAACAAAAAAAATTATATTGTAACTGTAAAGCCCAAAAGCCATACATGTACAACATAAAGTTATCATACTGCTACATCTACTTTTCCCAGCTAAAATGACAGATTATTCCGTTTTCAACAACCTCTTGTCCATCGTACTTCGCGATCTCCTCTTCGGTAAAAAGCCTAACTGGATGACGGTCAGGAGGTTTTATTTTCAACTTCGGCTCTTCCGCGCTACGGCTTGTAGCTAAGAGCACAAACAAGGAAAATACTACCGGAAAGGTTACTACAGTCATTTTGGTTTTCTATGGAACAGTTGTGTTCTATCACACAAGCCTTTACAGTAGCACCGCCTAATACTTGAACAAATGAGGCACAATCAATCAATACCAGAGCGCACTGATAAAGTCAGGTTTCTACAAAAGCGCTCTCTGTATTCTTAATCTATGCCTCCGTGTTTGTTTATTTTTCTGAGTGTTTAGTGCTCGGGGATAGGATTGCCACCTTTTCAAATGCCCAAAGTGGGATATTTTTTTGTAGAAACATGACATTTTGCAGGACAAAACATATCCACGCCCAGTGCAAAGGGCAGAACTTCACTTTTTTTGCACAAATAAAAGCTCATTCTTATAGGTTCATAGGTTGATACTAGACTATCTGCCCTAGGGAATTTATAAGCCTAGCCAGAGTGTGTTTGGCTTTCACCACCCTTTTAGATTAGTTGACTGTGCCTCTGTATAGGAGGTCACAGAAGATAGCCCTTTTAAGGTTAGTTTACTGTGCCTCTGTCTAGTAGGGACACAGAAGAGATCCCAGGGGTAAACCTACGATCTCCCATCCACTCGTCAAGATTTCTCTTGAAGAGGGTCATTGAGGGGCTCTGCCTAACATGGATTGAGATTTTGTTCCAGAGTGAGGGGAGCCTCTGGGATATGAATCTGTCCCTCCAGCATGTCCTATTTATTTCTGTGCTGAGGTTTAAGTCCCTGGAGCGTGTAGCTCTAAGGGATTTGGATTTCCTGAGGTGGAGCATGTCCATTAATTCTGGGTTGGACATGGCTTTATACCTCAGGCACAGATCGCCTCTGAGTAGGCGGTAAGCAACTGAGTAGAGCTGGCGTTTCTTTAGCCTAACTGCGTAGGGCATCTGTCTGAGTCCCTTGATCCTCTTGGTGAGGTACTTTTGGGGTCTTTGCAGTTGCTGCAGGTGTCGGGTAAGGTACATCCCAAATGGGGCATTGTATTCAATTATGGGCCTGATGAGTGATGAGTAGAGGGGCACAATGACCTCTCTTGATCTAGATGTGAACCCTTTCATGATAAGGTGGGCTATATAGAAGGTCTTTGTAACCACTTTGGCAACATGATTGTCAAAGGAGAGATCGCTATCTACTTGGGTCCCCAAATCCCTAATTACTTCTTCCATACTTAATGGATTACCACCTATGTGGTAATTTGTGGGTACTTTTGTTTTTCTCAAAGGGATTAACTATGCACTTTTTGGCATTTAGCTTTAGGCCATGGCTCTGGCACCAGTTATCCGTCTCTGTGAGACCCTTTTGGAGGATGCTTGTGTCATTCGGCGAGTCGATTATGGCACCCAGTTTGCAGTCATCTGTGAACTTGGTCAGCCATAGTCCTCCCGTGTTAGCCTGTACCTCAGAGAAATATATACCAAACAAGAGAGGTCCCAGGACTGAGCCTTGTGGGACGCCACTTGTAACTGGTTTAGAGTCTGACATGGCACCTGTAATTCTGACCATGTGGGTTCTATCCCTGAACCAGTTTGCAACCCATCTTGTGACATAGGGGTTGATATTTAAGCTGGTGCGCTTATTTATGATGCCCGGGTGGGGTATTGTGTTGAAGGTTTTTGTGAGGTCCAGGTAGGCTGTGTGGACTACCTTCCCTTCATCTATGGCCTTGGTGACTGTTTTAAAGAAGTCGACCAGGTTCAAGAGGCAAGATCTGCCCTTAACAAAGCCAAATTGGGTAGGATCCAGTGTTTGGAGGTTCCCAATGTCTTTGTTTATGAGTTCCATGATGATACGCTCCATAGCTTTGCAGACCAGGCTAGATAGTTTCCGGGGTCCATTGTGGTACCACCTTTGTGGAGTGGGACCACTGTTGCTGTACACCATTCCTTGGGTACATATCCTGTAGTAAGGCTGAGATTGAACAGTGACTTTATGTGAGGGTTCTTTTCTTCTTGGAGCTCGTGTAAGACGCAGCCCGGGACACCGTCCGGTCCCATTGATGCTGTGTTTTTTGCTTTGGAGAGGGCAGCTCTCACCTGTGCATCTGTGATGTCAGGGAGGCTACACTCTGTTGGGATAGACATTTGCTCTTTTGATATAGCATTTGATTTGCTTATGCTGTTTTATATAACATTAAGGTGTTTCAGACACAAAATAACTGTTTTATGCAACTATTAAAGAAAACTTGGGAAATATTTTTTGTTCTAAAATCTCAGGACATTTGCCATTTTGTAGTTTTTTTGCAGGACACAAGTGCCCAGGGAAGGACTGTCCCTCACAAAGAGGGACAGGTGGTAACCCTACTTGGGGATGGGGAGGCTAACAGGTAATTTCAGCTGTACAAGTAGAAGTCAGATTAAGGAAAAGACCACTTTTTTTAATTTCTCCAAATCTTTTGGGTTTCTAATACCATAACGGGAATGGTCCCCATTCCTAAGTCAAAGTACTATTAAAGTTCATGAAATAAGTATTGTTTCAATCCTTGCTGTTACCCAGAAGTTTTCTTCGCAGCACCCGCAATGTGCCCTGTTCTCCTTCTGCAATTCGTACAGAGTTACATGTACTGGTAACATATCTAAATACCTTTGTAGAGTCTTTTTTTAGAACACCCGTTGCTCCAACTACTATTGAAACTATCTGGGTATCTTTCTTCCACATTGCTCTCATTTCTGCCTGCAAATCCTGATGTTTTATGTCTCTGTACGCAAGACACTGTACTCACTGGGTGTGGCGATTTCAATGATCAATTCTAGTTTTGTCTTCTTTTCTTGGACCACTATATCCGGTTTTCTAGCATCTGTCTTTTGAACTGTTGGTAATGGATGATCCCATGTGATGTAGACTTCATCATTTTCTATGATGCTTTGTGGCTCATGTTTCCAGCATTTTTCAGCCACTTCAGTGCAATAATGTTTGCACAATCCCCAGTGCAGCAGTCTTGCCACATTATTAAGTCTTTCAGTATACAGTCCTTCTGACATTAGTATGTCGCAACGAGCAACAAGTTGTGCAACTGTTTCCAGTTCTGTTTTACAAAACCTACATTTGTCTGTTTCTCCCACATTTTCAATGGACTTTGTAAACCAGGATGCACATAGCCCAATATGTTGTGCTGCCAATATTAACCTTTCATCTCTTGGTTTGAATTTGATTCTCCTTAACCATTCTTGCATTCATTCCTTATTAACATGAGAGTCTTCCAGAAGTTTTCTATACTTGCAACTATATTTATGCATTTTCCACATTTAATCTGGTCCTTCACCTTATATTCTTTCTTTTTAGCACATTCAGTTGCTGTCTGATTTTTATCTACTTGTGATTTCCATTCCTACTTGATGCCAATATGTTTCTGCTAGCTTAAGCAGGGAAGTCATCTTAGATTTATTCTCCTCATGTTTCACAATGTTCACTACATTTGAGTATTGTGTGGTCAGCAGATATGTGTGGAGTCCCACGATTGCAGATCTGTACATGTAATCAATTTCAAGGAGACCCATCCCTCCTTCAGAACGGGGAATATATATTCTTGGTATGCACTGATTTTTGTAAATCATTTGGTGAGCATGAAGCATCCTTTTTGTTTTCCTGTCTAATCTATCCAACACGTTTTGGGGCCAGTCAATCACTCCAAAACTGTAAGGTAGGACAGGAAGAGCAAATTGGTCTATAGCTTGGATTTTGGTCCTAGATGTCAAAGCTGTTTTTAGGATTAATTTAAGTCTTCTAAAGTATTCCTTACTAAGTTTTAGTCACAATTGTTCATGTTTTATTGTTGATCCTTCATCAGTCCCCAAATATTTATATACTTCCTCTTGCTCAAGTTCTTTTATATCACATTCTTGTCTCAAACTGATGTTTGTGAGAGAGACGACGTCTAGTAAACATTGTGTGTGTCATGTATATGTCTCAAAATTTTATTTTTTTTAGTAAAAAAGACACATTGTAATCAATAGATAACTGGTAAATTGTTACAGTTACAACCTTCTCTAACTTAAAAAAAATGCATGTTAATTCACATCCTCTTTTTCTATCAATTATTTCAGTAATTTTTTTTAAATACCTATAATTCAGGAGTTTTCCTCTAATTATTTTTTGCTTTGTCCCCAGTTCCCTAGAGATAAAAGGTTGGGAGCTATGCATGTGTAGAGAGAGGGTCTATACTAGATCACCGAACGCTTAAAAAAGTGAACGGTGATTAATCAAACTCATGTAAGCAAAAGCTTAAAATATCGAAGCAACAGAAACCCAAATTTTTTCCTAGGGAAAGAATTTGGTTATCCATTTCTGTTGCTTCGGTATTTTCAGTGTTGTTGTGGAAAGTTACGGGTCGGGTTCAGGTAAGTCTGTGATTGTGTGGATGTGAGTGTTAGGGCGGGTTAGGTGGGTTAGGGTTAGGGCGCGGGTTAGGTATGTGTGCGATTGTGTGGATATGAGGGTTAGGGCGGGTTAGGTGAGTTAGGGTTAGGGAACGGGTGAGGTGAGTGTGCAATAGTGATGGACCTTAGGGTTAGGGTTTGGGTTAAGGTAAGTGGATAGTTAGTAGTGTGTGTATAGTTTAATGTAGGGTTAGGTGTCAGATTTTAGGTGTATGTGTGTGGATTGCTGTTTGTTTGGTGTGCTTGTGTTGTGTGTATGTGTTTTGGAACAGCAATTTTTTTCCCTAGGAAATAAAATCGCTGTTCTGACAGTTTGAGATTGTAAGCTTTCGCTTACTTAAGTTCGATCAATCACCGTTCGCTTTTTTAAGCGTTCGGTGATCTAATATAGACCTGTAGAGAGACATTAACAGAACAAGAGAGGGAGTTAGTGTTAAAAAGTGGCAGTACAGCCACATCATTTGAGTTAGGTTCACAATTTGCATTCCTTTTATTTATTTACTTCTTGGGAAGTGCATTTCCTTTCTTGTAAAATTTCCCTTAGGTATAGAAAACAGCATTCAATACACACCCCAAATCCTTCAAATTGGGTGTATTGTATACAAAATGTTTTATCTTGCCATAGCTCTCAACCTTCCATCTTCAAAATGAGGAACATTAGCCCTTATAATGTGAAACAAATGGGCAAAATGTGGAACACATACTAATAGCTTACTAACAACTTTAACTAGGAAGGTCATAGGATGGTCAAAATATGCTGGTTTTACTTAAAAAAAGATTTTTAAATGAATTAATATGATTTATTTCTATTTACCATGGATATCATTTTAAAAAAATCCTAACAGTGAATGTGTGACAGACCCTTTCAATGTGGAACTTTGAGGGACATGAACCTTTTAAGACCCCAAATGAGGTACATTCCTTATAATGAGGTACACTTGAGAGGTATATATCTGGCCATATGCCATGATGACCAGATTTAACGTAGGCTCGTTACCAGACTGGTAAGGTTGGATCGCTTAAAAGACCACCGGTTACAGTGAGTTCATTAAAATGGTACAGCATAGCAGTGTAAATGTCCTCATAGCACAGTAGCAGCAGCAGCACAATGAATGACTATCACTAAGGTAATTTCCAGTTGTTTAGCCCACTTCCCATGTTTTGCACAGACTTCTTTACAGTATGCACTTGACATCAACATGCAAAACACGTTAGAACATACTCTAAGAAACTAATGACCATATGGGAATATTATATCTTTTTAAAAATCAGTCTGCATGCTAGTATTATAAAAAAAATGAACAAATAAAATTCAATGTGAAAAGCACATACATGTTAGTATCAAAACTCTCAAATGTCCAGATTTTCACAGCATGTCCAGAGTTTTGCCTCATAATTTTAGTCCATACCTCATAAAATTTGTGGTTTTCTGGCAATCAGTAAGGCCTGAAATCACTAAATAATGACATACATGTGAGTTTCAGACTTCACATCCTTCAAAGATGTATAATAACGCAATACCTATTATTGCAGTTACTTTCTAAGTTCAAAAGAGCAATATTTAAAAGTGGTCCCTGATTTTGGACCTTTGTCCCCAAACAGATGGCATTCTTGTGGACATTTGACATTGAAAAGGGAAGAAACTCATAAAGATCTGGAAGGTTTTAACAATATTTTAAAAGGGGGACAGTACCTTCAACTTGGAAGAAAGCTGTAGTGGCTGTATTACTCAAAGAGGGTAAACAGCCTTAAGAACCAGTTTCATACAGACCAATTTCAGTTTTGAACCTGGATTATCCACATAATCATGATTAGCTGTGCTAGCTAACAGAATGGCAAAAGTGGTGCCAAAAGTGACACATATAGATCAATCTGGTTTTGTAGAGGAAAGACAAATATTTAACAATATTAATAGAAAGAGAATGATCTATAGGAAAGCAGAGTGCAAGAAAATGCTGCTATTGCTCATGGGTCTTGATGCAGAGAAAACATTTGATAGAGTCAGCTGGAATTTTATGAGTAGGGTAGTGGTAGCATAGAATATTATTTTATTTATATTTTTTTTATTTTTATTTTATTTTTGTTGACCATGAAAGTCCAACTGGGCAGAGCCCATTTACAATAAAAACTCAAGGCTGAAAGCTCCACATAATGTTTAAATGAAGTACATAAATTATAGGATAACGTACAGACCTCAAAGTATATATCACATAAACAGACCTGGAAAAACATATTTCGGTAAAAAGTAATTAATAGTGTACACAATATGCACAGATCTGTTTTACAATAAAGGAAACAGTAGTATATATGATATGTATAGAACTGTAACAAAAACAATATTTTAGAGAAAAAGAGTTGAAGGAGAAGGAACGTTATAAATATGTAAGTTAGAATAGAAACTTATTGACTTGTGCTGATTAATCAGAGAACAGAAGATGATAGGTAGTTGATATTGGTGAAATGTCTCTATGAAATCAGTATGGTGCTGATAGAGTGTTGGCAATGGAGTGGGAGGTAACTGATTTTAAGGTGTGACTAGAGAGTAGTTAGAGAGACGTATGGTGGGCATCATGATGTATTTTAAGAGGCGGTAGTAATAAATTATGTTGGTGATGAAATGAGATTTCAGGACAAGTATAAGGCAGTATCCAAAAGTTATAAATCTAGTAATTAGTGAAGGGAAGGCTAGATTGGTGATCAGGGTGGAGCAAAACCAGGTTTGATTTAGATGTTTTAATAACATTTTCAATTTGTTTGCCTACTGTGTTGGGATTCTTTTCCAAAGTTTTGACATATAATATGAGCAAAGTGACATTCTGGCAGAGTTATTTGGTTTTCTGATGGTTAGCAGGGAATTGCTACTGTAATGAAGGTCTCTAGCTGGAAGGTAGTACAGAAGAGTATTCTGGAATGGGTAAAATTTTTAAGGAGAGTATAGCAGGTTATGTGCAGTGATTAGTTGTGAGTAGGTTAGATGATGTGAATTTAGTGAGAGGCAGTGGTGTCTTCTATATGGAAGGTAGTTTGCATTTTGGTAGCAAAAGACAAGTTTACTTTTATATATAGTGCTGATGTTTGTGATTATGAGGAAGCTTATAGAATAGATAAAAGACAGGAGGTTACCCTTCCAGTGTCTGCCAAGTACCTTTTGACCCTATAGAGTAAGCCAAGTTTTGCTGACTTGATATTCTGAAACAATACCTCTCCAAACTATGTCTCTATACATGCTCAAATAATTCTTCCAGCATTACATGAAACTAGAAACCTCTTCTAACAACGTTAACACTTTGAAATATATATCTGTCTTCACTTAATTTAACTCTTCTCCCTCTCAGTTTTATTGCATCTTTGGCTACAAGATGAAATTTAAAGAAAAGAAAGCTTAATTCTAATTGTATATCAACATGTATATATTGTACCTTGATGTAAATCATTGTTATTTTTGTATTTTGTATAGTGTTGCTTACTAGTAACTTGAATCTGTTAACAGTCATTATGTAATTTTATCTCATCAATGTATATGTAATATGTGGAGCTTTTCTCCCCGGGCCTCCACTGAAAAGGGGCACTCCTAGGCCCAGTGAACTATCCTGGAAAACAAATGCAAATAAAATAAATACATTTTTTTTATGGATTATAGTATGTGCTGTTGTGTAGACTGCGATTCTGTTTATGTTTTTATTTTGTCACTTGAGGTGAAATCAAATTAGTTATTTCAGGTGTCTGTGTTGTTTAATAAGGATGGTATAAGAACGGTCAAAGGCAAGAGGTAGGAGGGCTCCTGTCTGATAGGTTGTGTTTGAGGACAGGAACCAGGTGCTGATGTCCTCTTCCCCCCTTATTATTTGCTTAATATTTAGAACTATTAGCAAAGAAAATAAGGGAAACAAATTCAAAGGTATAACTTATATGATAATAAAAATAGCTTTATTTACATATAGTATTATTTTGTACTTATAAATACAGAAAGGGACATTTCTCTGTTATGGTACATCTTGAGACAGTTTCACTTCTTTTGAGAAAATTAAATAAATGAAGATAAGACAAAGGCTATAGCAGTAAACTATGTACGCACACATGAATTGGTTCAGCAATACCCATATTTATGGGGACATGTTAAGATGAAGTATTTAGCTGTATGGATTAAACATGATTCAATTATGGCAGCTAAGGCTATATAGGATGAGACCAAACAAAAGATAATACAAAAAATGAAAAGCTGAAAGCTCTTGAGTATGGATATGGATAATAAAATACAAGCAGTGAAGATCTTTTCAGTCCCTTTAGTTTTAAATACAGGTTGGATGTATTTTTATCAACCATAGGGGAGGTTATAGAAGTTACAGATGATAATTAGTAAAGAGTTGAAGGAACTTATCTGGCAGATTTTAAAAATCCATGCAGAGTACTTTGTCAGAAATGTTGGAGGAGTAAATGGTTGTAACTAAGGAAATGATTCTTTTGAGCTGGGATATTTAGCTCTGAATTGCCTAGACATAGTAAAGCCTTAATAAGTCTAATGTTATTGGCTGTCAGAGAAAGCAATTACTAGAAAGTGGAAATCAAAATCTAAGCCAGATGTAACTGAAGTGCTAAATACTGTAAAAGAGATTAAATAACTGCAGATGGGATTTTTAGCAAAAGAGCTGAGCATATTATATAGGAATAAATGGAATTTGTAGGAGCAATTCATGCAGAGTAATGTTCATCAGGAGGGCTGAGGTTTAAGGGAAAGCAGGAATAAAACAATTCATTTGGAGTGAATAACTGTTAAAAAGAAAAAAATGTAATATAGAATGCATAACATGAAAAATTTTAATATGGTTTATTTTCTTTTCAATTAATGTATGTGTACCTGTGTCATACGTGCTAATTTAATAAAGGTATTTACAAAAAAACAATTGCTAGAAAATAGAAATCAAAGTCTAAACTAACTGCATTTGAAGTACTGAATATTGTAAATGAGATAAAAATAACTGGAGGTGGGATCTTTAGAAAGAGGAAATGGCAAATTACATAGCAGTAGATTTGTGGAAGTAATATATGAAAAATAAAGTTCAGGAGGAGGAGTGAGTTTTATGGAAGGCAGGAATTGAGCAATGTATATAATACTGGAATGGATAATAGTTGTTCAAAAGAAAGCATATATGTGTAATGCATGGAAATAATGAAAATGATACTATGTTGTTTCTGTTAATCTATGTGTGCCTATGTCATTCTTTAAAATGTGAAGATTTAATAAAAGTGTCAAAAAGAACTCTGAACACAAGTGTTCATAGGCCTCCATCGCCACAGTCTGACATCTTGGTGTACTTAGCTTCTTTGAGGGTCTTGCATATAGCTTCTGCTCATGGTGCTAAATGTAGCACTGGTATAGAAACATCTTTAATGAGTTCTATTACATTAGAATTTAAGTATTTATATTTCTACAAAATAAGGATTTTTTTCTTCATTTGTAACATTTAGTGGCTCAAACGCTATGGTCTGAAACAGTCAAAGTAGTGTGTTCAAATGAAGTGCTGAGATGTAAATTACAATTCCTAAGTGTAGAATACAAATCTTGGATGTATTTTATATATGAGCAGCCTGTTATTAGTGCATCTAAGTTTTTACTGTCACAGTCTGGTACTTTGAACTACACGTCATTTCCACTGGGATGTTATATATGACTTCTGCTCAGTATAAAAACTACAGTACTGGTCTAAAATGGATCTTAATTAAGTTACCATTACACCAAAAGTAAAATTCTTATATATTTCTTCTGAACAGTGAAATGTTTGTCACTGGTGACATGAATGCCCTCCCACAGTTTGGAGTCACTAGCTAATTGCACTCTAAAGCTGAGACTCTTGACAAGTTATTCTAACATTTTTTATTAAAATATTTCAAATTGTTTTGGAGATATGATACCACATTTATAGCTACTATCAGTAGCTTATATAGTAATTTGGGTGCCACATTTTTTTCACAAATCCTTCCAAAATAAACATTTTTTTCAGGTTGAGAAACTTAGTTTGTCACTAACTCATGTGGTTAGCATGTTTTATGAAATGAGCACCAAAACAATATTATTACCTCAGGAAAAATGTCACTTTAAAATGTTATAGTAAAATACACACTTTTTCATTTGCTGTTATAGATATGTACATTTTTTTGATTCTGTGGTCTGCCTTCTCTGGTTGTAATAGATATTGCAATCTGCAGTATAAACCTGACTAAGAATGTCTTGAAGTACTAGAGTGATAATGTCATTTGAAGTTAGGATCAAATGTTGGTCATGGCGTCATTTTGAAGTGGACAAATAGGAAAATCTGTAAAAAGAGTCACTTGGAAACAAAAGTATATTTATTTATTTATTTATTTATTTTTTATTTTACATTTGTTTACCGGGCTAGTCCAGCTGGATATATGTCCATTTTCAGTGGAGGCCCGGGGAGAAAAGCTCCACTACATACTACTAAACAGTGTCAGTTATACATCAATTTACAATAATAGGAAAACAAAAAATATGCAATAAATCTTATAACAAGTTGTATAAACTTCGCTTCTCTTCAGAGAAAATAGAAAGGCTACTTTATAATTTTGTTCTGAGTTCAAGCACAAAACATATCTATTTTGCATACAAGTGATTTCTTTATTATTTTTATATGTTGTAGCATAAAAAAGTACCATGAAGTGGATTTTTGTCATTAAAATACAAGACACCTGTTCCTTTCTCTTTGAGAGCAGGTGCCCAGTTTAAGGCTGTTTTATAGAAAACTAAGCTAGAAACAATCCTGAAAAAAATCTTGAAAAAAATGTTGAATTATTTTGAAGCTACAGCCATTTATATACAAACAGCAAAAAGTTAGTACTCTGAAAATTGTCAGTAGAAAACTGATTAATATAGTATGCAGTTGACTTGTTGGTAAGGACAAGAAGTGAGCAGGAATAAAGATGTATGCAGTAACATTTAAGGTTTTGAAAAAGGCATCAAGTCTGCTATAAAACAGAAATAATCCCAAAACTGCCTTGATGAGTTGGTGAGGAGTAAGCATGGCAAAATCTAAATGGAGCAGAGAACTTTAAAAAAATGGAGGGATTTTTTTTTATCATGGAAAGTACCATAGAACATAACTGGGATAAGACTTTTTGCAGAGTCCGAATATAAAGAAGGGAAAAGTTAGCACTAACAAAAAGAAAAATGAGAAAGATTACTGCATTACTGGCAAAGTGAGACCTAGACATTCAGTTGCTATATTTAGGTATGAATAGTTTATTTCCTGAAAAACTAGAAATCATATTAAACAATAATTTATAGACAGTGTTATGGATCAGTAGGCCTCAATCCAGTTAAAATGCCACCTACCTCTGTAGTATAGAGAACTGAAGCTCTGGCTATGATACATGTGACCTGACCTTGAACAGCAGGAAGGACGTCTGGGCATAGAAGAGTGTAACTGAGCAGCTGACATGGACCCAGCTATCCTGCGGAAAAGGAGAGGTGGCCTTCACTTGGCCAAATGCATACATGCGAGTTGCAACTTGTACAACACTGAAAATAATCAAGACCATGGACATAGCACTGGCATTCCCAAACTGCTGAGGGTAGCCCTCATTTGTATGTTGGTGGAAGCAAGCACATGTATGGGAAAAGTGTAAATGTCTCACTGTAACAGAGGCACATGTATCAGCCACCACTGAAGGTGTTAGGGCCTCAAATAAAAACAGATTCATTGTTGGGATGCCAATGAGGACTCAAAGCACATCCATGATTATCTGAATTACAGCCTCTATGGGCAGCTGTCACCTTCATACTAGGAACTCCACAGTGGCCAGAGTGGTAAGGGACCAACTGGAATTAAGAATGATGGTGAAGACAAGATGGTCAACAGGTAGACAAGCAAACAACACCTAAAAATTCCAGTTAACATATAAGTAGCTTTCATTACAGTATACAAAGATAGTCTAGGTTTTCCTGACCTAATATTAGAAGTGTGTGTGTGTGTGTGTGTGTGTGTGTGTGTGTGTGTGTGTGTGTGTGTGCACGCGCGCGCAGGGCTTTCAGTCATTTTTCATCCAGTAACAGTAAATTAATCAAATTAGATATATGTAGAGCACCTCATAAAGGTTGGATAGTGAAACCAGAGTATAATTTATCAATTTAAGGAAGTATGGACCTGATACTGTATAGCATTCAGTGTACAAATTCAAGAAATAAGAAGTAACAAACAACATATCAGGAAGAAAAAATCACTGAAGATCACATACGAAATGTGTGTTTTAATCATTCATAAATGTTGGAAGGCAAGAGCTACTAGTCTGGAAATATGAAACTATCAAATTCCACTTGACAGCCAGAATTTTTTCAGTACATAACATGATTTTGCATTTTATAAAGTTGAATACAAGAAATAAACATCACCACATATCACAGACATAATTAAATGCTTTGAAAGCACATTGTACTGATTAACTTGAAGCTCAAAATATTGGTCTGCAGGAAATTGTTATATAACAGGGTACAGATCCAGTTTTGGGTACCAGCACACTCAGCATTATATGGGTATCCTGTGATCAAGGGGGGGGGGGGGCAACCACAACAGGTTATCTTGCTTTGATGCCTTTGTTTATAGTTGGTCAATGCAGCTAAAGTTAGTGCTACAGGGTAAGAGTGAATCTAATAGGATTAAGAACCACAAGGATTAGCACTACCTCTGTCTCTACACCTTTGTCTATACTGAAAAACAAAGTTAGACTGACAGCAAACTGAACAGAATTAAGTTAATGACTGTCAAGAAGTGATCTTCATGATTTTAGAAAATCTGCTGTGAGTCTCTCACTTTCTTAACCTAGATGAGGTCACCTGATATCTTACAGGGAGGTAATTCTGGCTAATAAAACTGCTGTGTACACCCAAACATCTTAATTATAGTGGGTGAGAGACTGCAGTTCATGTACTATAAATCCCCAGACAGTTGGTTTTGCTGGAGTCCCTCTGAGTCTATTGTTCCTACTGAGGCCTCATTTTGCTTATCCATCTAGGGTCTTCTAACATTTCATACCTCTCAACTGTACAGATTTTTCAGAATGTCCGGATTTTTGCCTCAAATATTTGGTCTGTTCCTCATAAAATATGTGGTTTTCTGGCAAATCATGATGTACTGAAGTCATTAAATAATGACATATATTTGTGTTTCAGACTTCATTTCCTTCAGAAAATGCATGCTAACAAAAATCCTGTTATTCTAGCAGCTTATTAAGTTTATAAAAGCAATATTTAACATTTCTTCCTATTTTTGGTCCTTTGTCCCCCCCTTATTTTAGGCTTTGTCCAGAGTTCTTGTGTTAAGAAGTTGAGAGGTAAGTAACATCTCCATTCCTTATGTGAGTTCTCTGAACCCTTTCTGATAAGATGAGTAGTGAGGGTTACAGGGAAGGTAACAGGTTCCAGTCTTCCATCGATACAACATCTTTATTCTGCAAGAAGCATCCAAAACGCCACCAAAATAATACAGGACAACACACATCCTGCACAGGGACTGTTTAAACCATCTGGCATCGGGCAGGAGATGTCACAGCATCTGCTGCAGGACTACAAGATTCAGTAACAGTTTCTACCCTACAGTGATTAGACTTCTGAACTTGGGTACTAGTCCCAGGAGTCTGGACACATAAGTCAATTTTTATTTATTTGAGCAATATATACTTACATATATTCCAAGTAAGTATAATATTTATGTATTGCATCCATAGTCAATATTATTTAACTCACTCAAGTGCAATATTAGATAAATAACTTAACCATTTCAGTATGTAGTGAGTTTTGTATTATTTTAAATAGGGTAGTTAATTTAACTCAGGGGAGGGTATTCTTTTCGTATATGAGCATTGGTAAATGTCTCTGCTCTTTTTTGCTTGTATTTGGAGTAGTATTGTATTTGTTAGTTATGTTTATTCCTCTACTTGTATGTGTTGTTTCACTTTCCTTTGTAATCCCAAGAAATGAGCTGATGTACGAAATTTCATTTAGGCTACGCATGTGTAGTTCTAAATGACAATAGAGTTTACTTTGACTTTGACCTGACTCTTTTCAGCTGTCCTTGAACATCTGTTTCAGTTCATTCTACTAACAAATTGACTATAAAAATCCTATGTGGTCTTATTGATGTTGGCTTTTTTTTCTAGATCTGACAGTCTGTTGGAACCTCCTCATCCCCTTTAATTCTGGTGAAGGTTATCTGATTTTGTTAATGCTGGCAGATCCCCTGAATTTGTTAATTTTGGGTGGGGGTGCTGACTCCTTTAATTATACTCTGTCTCTATGCTGATTCCATTTATTCTACAATGGACCCCAAGGACTTGTTTAATTCTGCTAGCAGCCACAAACTCTATTCCTTAATCACATTTAGAATCTCATATGTATCAAACAACATTTGAATGTCTTTGCTACTTAGAAATATCAGATTAATTTAGTTATTTGCTTAGCATATCTAATGCATTAAAGGCCTTAGTTTATCAGTGTGAATAAGTAACTGATATATTGTGGGGAAGCAGAAGATGGTTAAGTGTGAAAGATGCAATCATCTTTGATTGCACTAAAACATGAGTACTTATGTATGCAGGTTATATACTACTGTATTAAATCATAATCGTACTTGTAAGTAGGCAGCATTTTGTTTTTGTTGGTATTTCTGATTGCATTCCATTGTATATTTGTCACAATGTTTAGTCTTTTACATTGCTGGTCTTTATGACTGATGCCGCACACATGTCAGGGTATAGCTGTGATGTATAACAGCACTGGTACCCCTGTGTTGCTGATCTAATGTGGAGATGCCCACAGAAGAAGCAGTGCACATGTCTGAATGTGCCATTTCAAACACAGAGGGAGCACTTGTGAAGCTGTTGGCCATAGGAGGTCCCTCCCCAACAAGGAATGATGTGTGCTTGACCAGCAGAGCCACAGGATGCTCAGAACGTTGTCTGTACATACACCCTTATGAATGGTCACTCCCCACCCAGGAATGAGACAGTAATGTTACCATGTCATCTAACTGTAACATGTCTGTGTATCTCAACATCATCACCAGACTCTGTAGCTGTAGACATCAGCACCTTGTCCAGCCTTGGACATTGTTATCTCCTGTCCATCACAACTCATACCTGCAAGTGCATAACATACAGAACACCATAGTGAACAAAATTGTACACACTACAAGAGTACCCATGTGATATGCATGGCATTGGTGTTTTAATACATCAAATTCCTTGCTGTTCCACCTTACCTTCTGTGATGGCGGCACCCTGCTGCAGTCCTGATGTGTCTATGAAAAGAAATGAATGTGTGGCACTGCTGTTAGGCCTAATCCAACTGTGTGCATTAACTATTTACCTGATGTATCACCCCCTGAGACCAGTGTGGGATGGGTCAGCCTGTCAGCAATATCCATACCACCACCAGGGATGAACTGTGACGTATCTCCTCCGCCCACAGACATAAGAAACTCCTCCATATTCACAGTCTCGTAGACCCTGAAGAGCTGTACGCCATGGTGGAGCTCAGAGTTTTAATCCTTCATGCCTTGTGTTTGGCAGTGCTGATCATAATGGTCATGTGATAGTGACACTGGCCTAATGGGCAGTTGAACCAACACACCATGTTGCTGTCCCACAGCACAGACTGCCACACCTGATCTCTCAGTGGTTGATCAGCACCACCTCTATCCATTAGCTATAGGTGATGCTGCATGAGAACTAAAATTCTCCAGCCTCTAACTCCTATAGATATGCTTACTCCTGTTTACACATAGGGAGTACACAAATACATATTATGATTGCTAAGGTTATGTGTACAGGAACTTAGAATGTACAGTTTCCATCACAGGCACATACTGACAGTATGGAGACCCTACAAGGTATGCTACAGTACAACATAATACTTCCTGACAGAGGTTTGCCTGTAAAATGGACTGATGATATGGCAAAACTACCAGTGAAGCAATTAAATGTAGCTATAGACAATAAAATGACCAGAGTAAACAGAAGAAACCATTTTGTAAACAAATATAACACCTAGGAATCATAACTACTTTTCTGATATGACCCTTATATCTCAGATCAGTTCTCAGAACGTACAATGTATACATCTTGCCAGCAAAATCCATGCTTCTTCTAGAAAATGAGTAGGAAAACCGCTACACAATGTTACAAGTGCAGGTTATGTAGGCAAATATGGAATTATAGCATGAATGTTTCTGAATCACTGAATCACGTTTCTATGCACTACAGCTTGTTCATGACAGCCACATCATATCAGATCTGTCCAGATTAGTACACAAAATATATTGTGGCTGTGTGCTGGGTAACTGAGCAGCAAGTGATTGTGTGGAGTGAAGTTTATTAATGTGTGTATACATATATAGTAAATATGACTGGACCGCATACGTCTCAACCTCTTAGAGCAAGAAATCTGGACAAAGCTTGTCATAATGAAGGGACAAAAGCCCAAAAATAGTAACACATTTTAAATATTGTTCTCACAAACTTAGAAAGTTGTTAGAATAACAAGATTTGTGTTAGCATGCATTTTCTGAAAGATATGAAGTCTGAAACTGAAATGCAGGTCATTATTTAGTGACTTTAATCCTTAGATCATCCCAGTGATTTGTCAGAAAAACACAGTTTTTACGAGGAGCGAACCAAAAATATGAGGTAAAAATTTGGACATTCTGCAAAACTTTGTACAGTTCTGAAGTATGCTAGACTATCATTTTGCTATAACACTTGTTTTTTGCCATCCCATGAGGCAGACATTGCATATAGCACATAAAGACAGAACTCTTGTATGGTATGTTAAGAATGTGAACTGTTTTCTTCATCTTCTTAACAGGGACTTCAAGCAAAAATTACTGTTTTGTTGTGAGACCCTTCAAAAAGTCGTTCCTTTTCACAGCTCAATTTATTTGCTCAGGAATTCTAGACAAAGCTAAAAATAATGCAAAACCAAAGGCCCAAAATCAGGGATGATTTGTAAGTATAACTGCAATTCACTTAGAAAGTAAATAGAGCAATATTTTTTTTCATCAACACACATTTTCTGTATAATAGGAGTGTGAGTCTCTAATTGCTGTCATTAGACTGACTGCAATCTTTAGTGACTTACCAGAAAATCAGGAGTTTAGGGAGAGACAAAGTAAAAATATCAGGCAAAATCAGGGACAGATGAGACGTATGGTGCCTGATATTACCTGGTGCTCAGATTACTGATGTACAGTTATTGCACAGTCTTCAGAATGGCGCAGACGTAAGTACAATGAGATGACCTCAGGAACCGATGAGATGACCTCTGGAACTGCTAGCTCAAGTTGCTACAAGAATGGGAAGGAGAGGTGTAGGCAGATTAGGGAAAGAAGTACTTTTTAAATGATTTCTTGCTGATAATTATAGTCCAATGAATCATGTAGTTTTACTGTGAACACGTTTATCTTTCAGTTCTTGAAAGGGTACGTCTCAAAAGCATGGGATGTCATAGAAGGCTGGAAAGGCATGCAGCATGGTGGAGTATGTAGAATTGCTTGTTGATTTCCACATTTATTCACATTGTGGTTCCACTAAGTAGGTCAACCTGATGAGGAGGAAGAGGAAGAAGAAGCGGAGACCCTGGCAGCTTCACCACAGCTTTTTGCTGATGTAGCTCATATTGGGTGTGCAGCTGTGAATGTCCTGTGAGTGGGAAGACTCCATTCCGGTGGACAGTCATGACTGCACACCTGTGGATCAGCTATAGCTGTAGCAGCTGGCTGAAGCTGTAAAGGAGCTCCGTGTTGGGCAGTGCTTTCTGTGCATTAAGTCCCTCCCCTCCTGGACTGAATAGCAGATTCACTCAGTTTAACATCTCCTGCCATCACAACACCAATGGGTGACATTACAATTACCCTTGGTTGTGCTAGGGCACAGGATGAGAGTTCAGTGTCAGCAGGTTGGCAGCTCACCTGCAGCCAGCATTTCACCCTCTCATCCATGCCTTATGTGACCCCTCCTTGTATACCATGCCCCATAGCTTGTGCATAGGCCAACCCTGGCTATCACCATTTGTCCAGCCTTTGTATGTATGTTATTTATTCTTTAACACCCCACCTTCATGAATGCACAGCCACCCCATTTGCCTGTACTGTTTCGTGTGTATCGATTTACTCCCATAAACTATCCGGCACCCTTTTTCCATATCCAGTTTTCCTTTTCATACCTTACCCTTCATCCCTTCTCTCATTATATGGGAATTCAGAAAGTACCACCACAGGATAGAGCAATGGATATCCAAATTAAGGCGAAACCAGTGAAATGGGAAGCAATTGGTCAGGTGCCATATGAAGACATTTTGGAGCCTTCCACAGGAAATCAGTATAAACGTTTACTTGAAGTTGGACAGCAAAGGAAGGAACAAGAAACTGTGGAAACTCTGATTCAGTCAGTGTTGAGGAGTGATAGACCAGTGAGTTCCCATATGACAGAGCAACGGATGGCACAGGATGAAATTGAAGAGAATGTGCCACAGGAAGATGCTACAAAACTTTCTATAGAATGCCTGCAGGAAATGGAAAACAAAAAATGTGTCCTCAGTTTAGAAGAAAATGAGCTAAAAGAAGAGTTGCTTGATTTAACAGACATAGATAGACATATTAAGATCAGTGAAAGAAACAGACAGCAGAAGGACAATAAAACCCAAAAAGTCAGAAGTTTCATAAAACAAATGAAACATTAATTAGGACTGTCCATAGAGATCCATGCCATATAACAGAAGTAAACAGGATATATTACTGTGCAGCTAAATTAATAACTGATAAAGTTCTACCACAAGAACACAGGGTAGTGAGGTAAAGGAAGGGGAGAAATCAAATACCATCATGGAAGTATCGAACAGAGAAAACTATAACGCAAGTAAGACAAGAAGTGTCACTGTTAGAAGAATGTAGAAGAGAGAACAGATCAACAAAAATACTAAGAAAGACAGACGTGAAAAAAGCAATGTGCAGTATTAGAACAGACCAGGATCTATTATGCACTATCACAAATAATAAACTAAAAATCTCAGCACAGGTGGAAAAACTTAGAAGATACACAGATAAATATAAAGGGAAAGTACAAAATAAGCAATTTATTGATGGCCCAAAAAGGTTTTATAGAGAACAGGGAAACAAGGTAAAAGGAATTGAAAGACTGCCAAAAAAGAAGAAATAGATACATTTTGGAGAAGTATCTATGAAGATGCTGTGGAACATAAGAAATAAGTTGTAAAAAAAGAATTAGAAGTTTAAAGGTACAGGATATGATATGGGATAAAGTAACAGCCAGAGAGATTGAAACAAAGTTAAGAAAAGCCTCTAATTGGAAAACCTCAGGCCCAGATGCAGTACCTAACTTTTTGTTAAATGTATTAACATCTTTGCACAAAGATTTAGCCATGAGTAAGAACTAGTTATATACGTATTCTAAACAGACACCAACCTGGCTAACAACAGGAAAAACAATGCTCCTACTTAAGAGTGAACATGCAAGCTACCCTAAAAATTACAGACTATTAGATTGCCTTCCAATAACGTGTAAACTATACACTGGAATTGATGCCAACAGAGTTTATAGTCATTTAGAAGAAAACTCAATTATGTCAGTAGAACAAATAGGCAATAAAAGAAAGTCATATGAAACAAAGGATCATTTGTTGTTAAATAAAGTCATAGTGGAGAACTGTAAAAAGGGGAAGAATCTAAGCAAGGCATGGATAGACTACAAAAAGGCATTTGATAGTATCCCACATTCATGGATAAAAGTGTGCTTGGAAATATATAGGATACACCCTACAGTGACTGAATATAGTGACCATGAAACAGTGGCAGACCACTTTGCAATTAAGCCATGATAAAGGACAAATTATTATCCCAGGGATAAAAATCCAGAGTGGGATATTGCAGGATGACTCTCTGTCACCGTTGCTATTCTGCCTTGCCCATAACCCACTAAGCTGTCTACTTAACAGGTTAGGCCATGGCTATAATTTGGATTCTAGAAAACAGCAAAGCATAAACACTTTTCATCTTCTCTTTGCCGATGATTTAAAACTGTATAGCTCATCAGATGAGGAACTGAAAGCACAACTGCAAGTTGTGCAAACTTTTTCAGATGATATAAGAATGTTCTTTGGTCTTGATAAATGTGCAAAAGCAACCTTTAAAGTAGGAAAACTGCAACACCAAGAAAACATAAGTTTGGGACAAGAATGTGATATAAAAGAACCTGAGCAAGAGGGAGTGTATAAATATTTGGGAATTCATGAAGGATTGACAATAAAACATGAACAAATGCAAATATAATTTAGTAAGGAATACTTTAGAAGACTTAAATTAATCCTGAAAACAGCATTGACATCTAGGAACAAAATCCAAGTTATAAACCAGTTTGCACTTCCTGTCCTAATTTACAGTTGTGGAGTGATTTACTGTCCCCAAAAGTGTTGGATAGATTAGATAGGAAAACAAGAAGGATGCTTCATGCTCACCAAATGATTTATAAAAATCAGTGCATACCAAGATTATATATTCCCCATTCCGAAGGAGGGATGGGCCTCCTTGAAATTGATTACATGTATAGATCTGCAATTGTGGGACTCCACACATATCTGCTGACATCACAAGACCCAAACGTAGTGAAAGTTTTGAAACATGAGGAGAATAAATCTAAGATGACTTTGCTGCTTAATCTAGGTGTCAAGCAGGAATGGAAATCAAACCAGAAGTAGATAAAAATCAGACAGCAACTGAGTGTGCTAAAAAAACAAAAGAAAGAATATAAGATGAAGGACCAAATGACAAGGCAAGAAATGAGGAAAATGGATAAATATAGTTCCAAGTATCGAAAACTTCTGGAAGAGCCTCGTGTTGATCAGAAACAAATGCAGGAACGAAGGAGAGGCAAATTCAAATCAAGAGATGAAAGGTTAATATTGGTGGTCCAAGATAGTGGGCTGCATACACATTGGTTTACAAAGTCCATTGAACACATGGGAGAATCAGACAAATGTAGGTTTTGTAAAACTGAACTGGAAACAGTCACACACCTCGTTGATGGTTGTGACATACTAATGCAGAAGGACTGTATACTGAAAGGCATAATAATGTGGTGAGATTGTTGCACTGGGGATTGTGCAAACATTATGGTACTGAAGTGACTGAAAAACACTGGAAATATGAGCCACAAAGCATCATAGAAAATTAAGTTTACATCACATGGGATCATCCATTACCAACAGTTCAAAAGACAGATGCTAGAAAACTGGATATAGTGGTCCAAGAAAAGAAGACAAAAGGAGCATTGATCATTGAAAACATCACACCCAGTGACTACACTGTCTTGTGTACAGAGAGAGACACAAACTCATAAAATATCAGGATTTGCAGGCAGAAATCAAAGCAATGTGGAAGAAAGATACCCAGACAGTCCCAGTAGTAGTAGTAGCAATGCGTCTTATAAAAAAGAATCCACAGTCATATTTAGATATGTTACCAATACATGTAATTCTATACGAATTGCAGAAGGAGTAATTACTGGGCACATTGCGGGTGCTGCAAAGAGTACTTCTGGCTGACATCAAAGATTGAAACAATATTAATTTCATGAACTCTAATCATACTTTGACTTAGGAATGGGGTCCATTCTCGTCATGGTATTAGAAACCCAAAAGATTTGGAGAAACTGAAAAAGTGGAAATGGGGAGGAAGAGACATAGATTTGTTTATTTATTTATTTTGTTTTAAAGTTTGTTAACTAGGTGAATGACCTGGACCATGGACCCTTTTCAGCCATGACCTTGGCCACAAAGGCAAAGACAACAATAACATTGATACGGAACAATAATTATAATGATAGAATAGCACAAAATCCAAACATTCAATTCATCAGCATAAAACTGAATTATTTAAAATGAGTGTAAAATACAAACACATAGTACAAGAAAGCAGCAAGTTACTCTTTACAGGACAGAGCATTTACAGAGAAAATGCATGCAGATAAATATTTAAAGGCTAAATAGAACAGATCTTAAATAATAATTATACTAAAGTTTTGCACAAAATGTCAGAAAAGCATTTCACAACATAAATAAAAGACAAGTTGGAAAGTTTGGTGTATACTGTGAGAAAATAGTAACATTACTTGATGAATAAGCAGTCTGTATCACAAAAGCAGTTGTCTTTATTTTCTTTGATAAAGTGCTCATTGAGAGACTTGTTGAATAAACTGATTTTTTGAATGTTTTCAGGAAGGGTGTCCCAGGTGGGTGTTAGCTATTTTGGAGAATGTGATTTCACAGGAAGACAATGTGTAAGATGGCCTTAGTAACTGAATGCCCTTACTGTTCTTGAGTGTGTAGGTGTGGGTTTGATAGTCAGTTTGTTGAAAAGTGTGTGTGGGGGGTCACTACCTGTTGTATTGTGAAAGGCTGTATCCCTACAGTAAAAATAAATAAATAAATAAAAATAAAATGTATCCTTCCCCACTACCCCCACAATGCACTACTCTATGTGTTTCACCTTGCTTGCTCTTATCCTTTTACTGCTATCCTGTACACCTCCTTTATGCTTCATTTTTATGCTGATAATTGTGGCTATAGGCCACCAAGTAAGTCTGACATTGTATCTGCACACCATGGTGTTGTTCTGCAGACAGTACCGTGATGTACATATATACCCAGCAGCGTGGCATACATATATACCCAGCCGCGTAGCATACATATATACCCAGCATCGTGGCATACACATATACTAATGCTTACACTACATCAGTAATCCTCACTTCTTGCATCGCATTGCCAAGTTCATATACTTGTATATCACAAGAGCTCAGACCTAGGCATGCTGCTAAGAAGTATAAGTATTCTGCATGTTCTTGTTGCTCTGCTCTACTGCATGCCTCAAGACAAATGCAGTTTGCCACAACTGATGCATCTTAACTGCTGCTCAGTAAATCTGGGCTGGGATGATTGCTGAGTACTGGCTGATTATACATTCACCTTTACTTAGTGTTGTTGCACTGTGCAATGACACCTATGTGTACTTGCTACTCTGCAAATGTTTCTAAATTCCAACCTATGTCTGTTCCACTAGGTAGAGCTTAGAATTTATTACTAGTTAATTTAAAGCATTCAAACAGCATTGCTAATACAGTAGTGAATTTAAAAAAAGGTGAGGAAACAGTCACAGGTGTGTATTACTAACATTTGTTGTTTCTGACACGTATGAGTGGTGAGTGTGGACCAAGGACCATTATGAAGAAGCAAGTATGACCATAAATAAAGGGAACAGTCATGCATAAGTGTGGACTCAAGATGCCCCTTGCTCCCTGACCTTAAGAGCAATTAAATGACACTGAGTCATTTTTTTGATCTATGCTAAATACATTTTTGATTTTATAAATTTATGATTTTTTTGATTGTTCTCCATCACTTCTGCAATATAGTATGGGCAAGCTGCTAAAACAGAAAATAATATTACATTTGTTTTTTCAGTAGCTTGGCCATGGAATATATTTTACTTTACTGATTATGCCTTGCAAGGTGAATAATTCATAAGTAAGCGTGTAGAATCTGTTTATCCATACTTGTAGCTACAACATCTGACTTTATACTTCATTTTCTTTTAATTTAACATGTACTTTTTGTTACCATTTGTTGGAAGAAATGCAATTATAGCTTATTAATTCTGTAACATAGGTGGCAGCTTTCTTGGACTGTGGTACATAACATGCCATTTCCCATTCCCGCTTTTTTCAGCTTTTCAGGATGGCTGTTTCTAGTGAAAATGACATAATCTGTTACTGCAGGCATAGTACCAAACTGTGTTACTATGAAATGCTAACGATAACTCTTGATCTTATGTAGATATATGCCTTTGTAATATTACCCAGAATAATATGTTTTTAAAGATATTTTTCTTCTGCACTTCTTTGAAACAGAGTGATGGTTATCCTTACCGTACATGACAGCATGGCTTAGGTGGCCATGCAACCAACAAAGCAGTACTAGTTCTAATAGATACAGCATTTGTACTGAATTTGGGGGTTGGCAAAATGGATACGGTGTTTACCTCACAGACAAGAAGTACGTGGCATGATCCCCACTAAGGGAGATTGGCTAGGCTTAAAATAGTCCACAAGGGCAGCTAGCCTAGTACTTACCTATAAATCAGAGATGAGACAAGACATGGCCTATAGCAGCTGATTTTGTTCAAACACTGAGCAAGTCTGTAAGATGTTTTTTTCTGACTAATGACATTTTTCTGGCTATGCCAACAAAAACTAGCAATCACCCATCAAAGTAACTTAGAACACGCAATCACTTAGATTATTATGTAAATTATGGAACTCCCTCCCACCCACAATTACCTCCGTACCATCATGCACCCACTTCAAAACTTTACTAAAAGCGCACCTAAAAACATGCTGGCTATGCCCTTGCAACTCCCACTCTAATATCACCCACCCCATCCAACCACTACCTTTCTTTCCACTCCACTAACTACCTTGATTATAGCAAGCTCAGATGCTCATAAGCCTAGTACTTATACAGCAGGAACTTCTTATTTTAACATTTGTTAATGTTTGTTATGTACTTCACAGATAAAGATTCTAGTTGTCTACTGATGTACTATGTTCTTCATCTGTAAATATGTTGTAAGTAATTGCTATGTAAATTATTAATCGCTATGTAATCCAATGTAACTACTGTCTATTTATTTTAACTGTGGAGCTTTTCTCCCCGGGCCTCCGCTGAAAATGGACCTACGTCCAGTTGGACACTCCCAGTCAACAAATATAAATAAATAAATAAATAAATACTTATTAGCATGGTTTCTATGCTGTTCTTATATGAATTGTTTTTTTTTTTTTATGTCATTTTTGGTCCCCTGTGGCCATAGATCCCCCACATCCTATTGACTTATTCATCCCCCATTCTTTCTAGCATCTCAGTTCACCTGGTGTGGGAAGAAAGAGTTAGGGATCATGGGCTATTGTCCTGTGTAGAATCAGGATATTGTTTGCATCTGCTAACTCCAGCCCTTGTTGACCAGCAGGCACAGTACAATGACCACTGTGTTAGACTCCACCCCTTGTTGACCAGCAGGCACAGTACAATGACCACTGTGTTAGACTCCAGCCCTTTTTGACCAGCAAGCACAGTACAATGAACACTGTGTTAGACTCCACCCCTTGTTGACCAGCAGGCACAGTACAATGACCACTGTGTTAGACTCCACCCCTTGTTGACCAGCAGGCACAGTACAATGACCACTGTGTTAGACTCCAGCCCCTGTTGACCAGCAGGCACAGTACAATGACCACTGAGTTAGACTCCAGCCCTTGTTGACCAGCAGGCACAGTACAATGACCACTGTGTTAGACTCCAGCCCTTGTTGACCAGCAGGCACAGTACAATGACCACTGTGTTAGACTCCACCCCTTGTTGACCAGCAGGCACAGTACAATGACCACTGTGTTAGACTCCATCCCTTGTTGACCAGTGGGCACAGTACAATGACCACTGTTAGGTTTTGTGCAGCAGAGCACTTGTAATGCAATTACTTATACAGTTATGAGCCACAATTTTAGAAAGCGCACTGACCACTTCAGTAGTCATTGTTATCAGTCACAAACTGTAAAAATGTTACTGGAAAGATTAGGAAAGTTAAAAATGGATTAAAGGAAGATTAAACTTTTGAAAAGGGAATGAGCTTCAAGACATTAAGCAAAAAATGGTCAGATTATCACTAGCAAAATGATTCTAAACATTGTGTCTCTCTGACACTAGTGAGGATACTGAGTCAGAGTATGAACTTTTGTGAGCTCTGGAGTCATAAAGATAAACAGAAAATATTGTTTGTTTGCATATAGGAAATGAGGTTTGCATGTCCATGGTATGATAGTGTCTGCAATTCAGTGAATACTAAATGATTTCTCTAGAACCACTGACAAGGCAGCTGCACTCTACCATACAGGGTATCCAACACTTTTATCCCATGCTGGCTTAGAAGGTAACCTATCTACCTCACAATTCCAGGGTCTTGGGTCAGTTTCTACCTCCATTTGTTGTCTATGTGGATTCTATGAGCTATGTTCCAGAACTATTTACAGTCAAAGCAAGGTAATGCTCCATTCCTAGTCTAACAAATAATAGGGACACAATTCCAAAAGAAGGTCTGCTCACTCCCCTTATGAGTGAGGAATCTGAAAATGAGGAAGTACACAAGCCTTCTAGAGTGGACCCATTCCTTACTTTTGATTTTAAAACAACCAATGAATGCACTGCTCCTGTTCTTGGAGTAACGTTAATTGCCAAAGCATGCCTGTAAACTCAGGCATGCCCCATTCTATCCCTCTTGATAAAATTCTTGCCAACACCTACAATGGTATGTGTATGTATGAGTATGTAGAATTATGGCAAGTTGCAGACAGTGTACCCTAAAACTGAAAGTTTTGTTGTAGTGTGTGGTGGATGATGGATGGATTTAAACAGTAAATACCATTATATATTTGACTGCAGTGTGTCAGCAGGTTCTCCTTAATGTCAACAACACAGAAGGATTTCTGTATGATGACAGTCTATTATACTGTGTCGTCTGTATCTTTTTGTCCAGCACCTTTTCTCACTTCTGTTGATCATAGGTTCATAGTCACTTACTAGGCTATTGATCTGTAACGATCTTAGGAAGTCTAGCCTTACATTCTCAAGGTAGTTTTTAAGCTCTTATATTTTGCATACAAATAACCCAGAGAGGGGACAAACAAGGATATGTTGGGACATTTACATGTTTCCTCTATCTATGAGAGAGAGCTGTACTAAACCAGGGAGGGGAGGTTGCAGTTACCCATCCGTTTGTCCAAATTACATTTGAATTAAGTAATGGAAGTATTTTGCATTATGGGAAGTGGAATATGGTTCCAATGAAGCAGTATTCTCAGTGATACAAACCTATCTCTCCAACATGTCCTATTTATTTTGTAAAAGAGATTGGGATTCCTTGAGCAGCTGTTTATAATAAAATTGAACTTGTGACTGTGTAATAAGTCTGACAGAACAGAGTCTGTTGAAGATCTATATGCAAGACAAAGGTCACCTCTCAGTACCTTTATTAATACTTAGAAGAGGGGCAAGGTATTGAGACTGTCTGTATAGTTTTTATAATTTAGACCATTGACTTTTTTAGTGAGAAAGCATTGTGTTCATTCCAGTCATGACAAGTGTTTGGACAGCTACACACTGAAAGGGGCATTATACTCAGTGATAGGCCTAATCTGTGATGAGTACAATGGAACAATTACATCCCTGAATCTGGACACAATATCTTTAGATATAAGCTGTACAATGAAAAAGGACATCCTTACAGCAGTGGATACATGGTGATCAAAGGACAGTTCATTGCTGTCAGAGGTTTCCAGATCCCTGACTACAGGATTGATTTTCTGGGGTGTGTTGTCAATGTGATAGTTACAAGGTGAGTCATGCTTGCCAAAGGATGCAATTATACACTTCTTGGCATTTAGTTTTAATACATGGTTTTGACACCAGCTATTTGTTTTGGGTAGGCTTTCTTGAAGGCTCTTTGTGTTTTCTAGGGAGTTTATGATGGCACCAAGTTTGGAATCTTCTGCAAACCTGGTTAGCCACAAACCCTTAACATTTGCTTTGAACTCTGAGAAGTAGATGCCAAAGAGACGTGGCCCAGTGACTGAACCCTGTGTTACACCATTAATGACAGGACTGTTGGGGGATGTAGAGCCACCCACGCTAACTTCCTGAGTTCTATTTGTGAGACAGTTTGCTATCCAATAAGCTATATAGCAATTGACATTTAGCTAGAAGAGTTTATCTAAAATATCCAAATGTGAAGGTGGTGTTGAACACATTTGCTGAAATTTAGCCCTGAATGAGTGCTGGTTATGTTGATGGCACCATCTAGAAACCCTTCACCATTTACTAATATCTGATTTTCTAGTAGCAGGCTTTCTTGCTTCCATTAGCACCTGCTGCATGTCTTCAATAAACAGGTGCTGAAAGGGAATTAAGACCCTATCATCCAAGCAGTCGGTTGAAATTGATTGGCGTCAGGGTGTATCAAATGGGTCTATGTTAAATATTCAAACATCCAAAATGTCGAACGTTACATGGCCGAGACCAAATGTTCGACATTTGGATGTTTGAATATCAAATAAAAAAAAAAAGAAAAAAGAAAAACACAGCTCCCCACACCACCTTACTTAAATATACCAACTCCGAGACTGCACTTCAGTGCAGAAAAGGGAAATTCTCCCTATCCATTGAAAGTCAGTCTTCGAACACCTGAAATTTCGAACATTTGGTCTCATCCATGTAACGTTCGAAATTTTAAGTGTTCGAAGAATTGACATAGACCCTATCAAACACCCCTGTTCTTCTGTGAGTAGATCTAGTCTGTGAGGAAACTTGTGGTAATTGGCCCTGGCCATTTCCAAATGAAGGAAAAAACACAATTGCCTAGGCCAGAATGGAGTCACCACAATGATCTTGGGGCATTACTTCTGAATATTCAGAAGTGCCCTGGATATTAGTGGAAAAGGTGGAAAAGGATGCAGGAATATTCCTGCACAATGAAAAGAAAAGGCATCTGTCTTCCAGGCATTTTTTGCATAGAGTTCTGAAGTAGAATCATGCCAGCTGTTTGTTCAGAAAGGAGGCAAAGAGGTCTACTTGAGGAACTCTGCACAGATGAATCAAATCTTGGAAGACCCACTGACCTAGTTTCCATTCATGAGGGTCTGTCGTTATCCTGCTCTGACAGAATGTCAGATGCTTGCAGAGTGAGATTGTGCTGTGAAGCTATATCCCAAACTAACATGGCTAGTCTGCAAAGGGGTTACAAACCTTGTTCCCCCTTGCTTGTTGGTATCCCACATGGTTGTGGTATTGCCTGTAATAAATTGAAGAGGTCCTAGGGATCAAATATGATTTAGAGAACTGAGTGTCTTGATCAGAGCAAGCATCTCTTTTATGTTTATGTGCTTCTATCTGTCCTTGGTGTCTCATACACCTTGCACTTGTATCCCTCCTGAAACTGCTCCCCAAGCAAAGTCCAAGGCATCTGTGGTGACTGGCTGATTTGGAACAGGAAGAGAGAAGGAAAGACCGGGATTTAGGGGTATCTGTTGACTCCACCAAGGGATTTCTCTTCTGACAACCCTCAGCACTGGGATTTGAAAATACAAAGGGTGTTGGTGCTGGAACCAAAGAGACTTCAGATACTACTGTATCTTTCCCATGTGAAGTCTTGCCAGAGGTATCATGAGGCTCATAGAAGTCATGAGATCAAAAATCCTGAGATATTCCCTCACATTGACTAAAATATGAGTGGAAATCCCTAGAAATAGATCTAGATCTAGATCTATTTTTCCTATGGAAGAAAACCTTTTTGAACTATGGTCTCTAGTTGACATCCAAGAAACACAACCCTGTGAGAAGGATTCAAGAAAGACTTTTGAATGTTTTCTTGGAATCCCAGCTTGTGTAACAGATGTCTCACCTAAGACAGAGATTCCTGACTCTTTGAAAAAGACTCTGCAAAGATAAGCAAGTCATCTAAATATGGAAAAATATGGATACCCTGTAGCCTGCAGTGAACCCTAACTGCAGATAGGCACTTTGTGAACAATCCTAGTGCAGTGAATAGTCTAAAGTGTAAGGCAGAAAAGTGATAATATGATTCAGGGACACTAAACCCTTTAGAAATGCCTGAAGTCTGGATGAATAGGTATGCGGTGATTGGCATCTTTTAAATATACCAGGAAACTTGAATGAAGAATAAGAAGTAACATGTTGGGAAGTGACATCATTTTGGATTTAGGCACTATCACAAATAGGTTTTAGAAAGAAAGATCCAGAACTGGTCTCCAAGCATTTTCTTTCTTTGGCACTGAAAACATCCTTGAATAACATCCATTTTCCCACTGAGGAAGGGGAACTGGTTCTATCACTGCCTGGTACAGCATGTGAGGAAGGACAGGTGGAAATAAGAGTCTGGTCTGGAGGATGAGGAATTATCCCCTAGAAAGGAGGAATTCCTCAGGCTTGCTAGTTGTTGCTGAAGCACCTATCAAGAGGAGAAAACGCTGAGAGAAGAAAAGGAGCCACTTTTGTGATTTTAAGTATTTTCTTCTGATTTTTTGTTAAGTGGAGATCCGAGGGGAAAAGCCACAGCAAACATAAGTAAAAACAAAGTGATAATATACAAATATTAAATAATCACAATACAAAATAATTGTAAAAAATAAAAGGTTATTAACTATTTGCATTGCATTGATAGTAAGCAACCCATTTTCAGTGAAGACCCAAGGGGAAAGAGCTCCAGCAAACATAAGCAAAGATAAACATGCAGGACAAAACCTATTAAAAACAACATTGCAAATACGAAATTAATTATAAAGAGAAAAACAAAATTATGAACATTAAGGGTTGCACTGATAGCAGTGGACTAAAATTTACTACATATGAGAGTAAAAACAAAAAAAATGTTGTTCAAAAGAAGGACAATGTATAGACATTGATAGGAAGTGGGGGGTGGGGTATTGTGGAGAATGGGAGGGGGCTATAGTAGGGCTATAGTAGTAGAGCTGAGGGTTTAGGAGGTTAGTTTAAGCAGAAAGTTAGGAGATGCAACAGGTTATACAGTGGGAGAGACTAAGACTACGTGTGGTCAAGGCAACAGCATAATTTCAAGTTTAGTGGGTGGGATTTAAGATCCTTTTTAAAACACAGAAAAGAAAGGTTGGATCTAATATGGAGAGGGAGTTTGTTCCAATTTAGTGAGACAGAGAGTTTATAAAGTAGTTTGCCAATATTCCTTTTGGTTTATAAACTATACTGATCAGCACTCCGGAGAGGCCAGGGGGAGAGTAGAGAGTAACATGGGAGGCGAGAGCAGGGCAGGCAGAGGGGTTGTTGAGTATGGAAAAGGTAATGTGGAGTTGTGATTGTAGGAGAAGGTGTGGAAATTCCAGCCACTGAAGTTTGTTTAGTGAGTGGCAGTGATGTGAAGAGAGTGGTTGGTTTAGAATAAATCTGGCAGTTTTGTTGTATGTTTGTTCCAGTTTCTGCACTGAGGTAGTTTGGATATTTTGTAAGGATGGGGGAAGCGTATAGAAGACTGGGTAAGAGAAATGCTTGTGCAAGAGTGTGTTTAGTGGCAGTAGTGAGGAATTTTTTGTTCTTATAAAGTAGTCCAGGTTTTTGGTTGGTTTTTGTGATAGACTGTTGTATGTGCAAGTCAAATTTTAGTTGGTCATCAATTATTACCCCAAGTAGTTTGGTGTGTGAGTCAGGGGAGATAGTGATGCCATCTAGGGAGGAAAGAGAAAAGCTGGATTTAAGGTGAAAGAGTGTCTGAGGTAGGAAGAGAAGGATATGAATTTTCTTAGGGTTAAGGATTAGTTGATTGTTTCTGAGCCATTTTACAACAGAGATAAAGAAAGTCTGTGTTAGTGAGTGTAATTCAGAGTAGTACTGGAGATAGATAAGAGAGTAGAGTCATCTCCGTATTGGATTAGAGATGAGAGACTGCAGGATGAATGTAGGTTGTTGGTAAAAATGTTGAAAAGGAGCGGTCCAAGTATGGAGCCTTGGGGTACTCCTGTTTGAACAGCAAGGAAGGGTGAGAAAGCCTGCTGCCATCTAACAGCTTGTTTTCTGCCAGTAAGGTAGGATTGGAACCAGCCAAGAGTAGAAGGAGAGAGGTTTAGGTCTGAGAGTTTGTTAAGAAGGATGGGATGAGACACGGTGTCGAAGGCTTTAGAGAGATCAAGAAATAGACAGGAGATGAGGAGGTTGTTGTCCCTAGCTTCTGCAACCTTTTGAGTAAAGGATAGTAAGACAGTCGAGGTACTGTGTTTAGGACAGAAGCCATGTTATGAGGGGGTGAGGAAATTTTTGTGAATGAGATAGGACAGTAGTTGAGTATGTATACATTTTTCAAGGATCTTGGAGAGGGGTGAGAGAATAGCGATTGGTCTATAGTTAGAGGGTTCAACAGAGTTGCCACCTTTGTGCAGAGGAGTGGTATAGAAGGATTTCCATATTTCTGGTACAGTAGATTCCTGAATGGAGCGGTTGATTAAGATAGATACAGGATATGCAACAGAGTCAGCAGCAATTTTCAGAAATTGAGGGGGGAGTTTATCAGTGGAGGGAGAGCATGGTTTTAGTTTAAGAAGCAGGGATTTGATATATTTAGTAGAAACAGGTCACAAGGTAAAAGGCTGAGAGACAGAGGAACATAGAGGTTTAAGGGGGTTGGGGGTGATACAGAAGAGTTGGGATGAGCAGAGTTACCAGAGGGTAGGAGTTTAGAGATGCTGTCTATGAAGTGTTTGTTGAGTAAGTCTGCAGTTTCAGAGGGAGAGTGATAGGGAAAAGGGTTAGGGATAGTGGGAGAACCAGTGTGGAGCAGGGAGTTGATAGTAATCCAGAATTTTGGGGGGTCATTTGGGTGAGAGTTTTGAAATTTAGTGAAATATTGGCATTTATCCAAAATAATAAATTTTTTACACAATTTCTGAGTTGCTTATAACTTTGGAAAAAGGTGGGAGTTTTAGTGGTTTGTCATTTTCTCCATAGAACATCTCTTTCATGCATCAAAGCATGAGTAGCTTTGGAGAGCCAGGCTGCAAAATTAGATTTGATTCTGATTTTGCGAGTTGGGGCAAGAGAGTTTAGGACATCAAGGAAATGTGGTTGAATTTAGTAACAGCATCACTGAGCAGGAGAGTTTTTAGGAAAGACCAGTTATGTCAGTGAGTCTATAGTTAAAAGTTTCAGGGGAAAAGTTAGTCCGTTTCCTACAATCTCTGTTGAGATGGGGCTTAGAGAGATGAGGAGAGTGTCTTAAAACAGAGATGGGAGAATGGTCACTAATAGAGTCAGGGAAGGTAGAAGGGTTACAATAGTTGTTTGGAGAGTTGGTCAAGATTCAGTCAATTGCGAAACCAGTAGGGTTTTTTACTGTAGTGGATAGAGGAAACTGTAGACAGAGCATTCCTCATTCTTTCACAATTTGTCAGGACAAACCTTAACATAGGAGCCTGACGATTCAAAATTCTGAAAATCAAAGTTGCAGAAGCACACACTTTTTCCCATACTTACCAATAATCCTCCCATCCTTAGAAATAGCAGGATTGGAATTAACGAAGTGTTTAGCAGCAGAAGGGTAACTAAAGCTATAGTTGCTATATCAGGTTTGGGAAGAGTGTATAAAAACTTAAAAGACTGAGAACTTTATACATCCTATCTGCCTTCTGTCTGCTTTTTAAGAGCAGCTGGCTGACTGCCAGGAAAGTTGCAGGACATAACACACACATCCTCCAAGCAGACAAAAATGGAGGAATGGGTGCAGGTTCTGAAAATTTCTTCTGTAACAGCTCATAGTAGTTTCTAAGTGTCTGATGAATCTTAATGTTCTCTCACTGAAAACACTGGCACATTCGAGAAATAGTCTCTGAGAAAGTGAAACCCCCACAGGGAGAATCATAAACGGAACTTTCTGCTAAGTCTGGATACGAAATATGAGGAGAAAACCATCTGTCACATCATCCTCCTGTTCAGATTCAGAATCCTGAATCTTTTTAGGAAAGGGAGTATCCCTCCTTCTTTTACCAGAAACTACCTTACAAGAAGGATTAATAGCTTGAATTGAACCCTGTGCCAAACACAGTAAACTACTCCTGTCTAAGGAAATTTGAGGAGGAGGAGTAGATACATCATTACTTTTCTGCTTCTTTCTGATAGTAAAAATGGGCCTAACAGTGTTATTAGTGGTGGTGGCAACTTCCCTAGGGATGGGCACATCATTCTGACACAACAAGGAAACCTTCCCTGTTCCCTGCCCCAGGACTGACAAGAGTGGCTTGAGGGAACCCCAACAGTTGCAGATGATGTGGCTGACCCCCGGTCCATAGCCATAGTGGTTGTAGGTAGCCACAACCAATATATATATATATATATATATATATATATATATATATATATATACACACACACACACACACATAGAAAGAGAGAGATGGTTAGATATGGATACAGATATGCAATGTGCACTGTTTTACCCTCATCCATTGCTTCAGTAACTTTATTGAAGAGGTCAACCAGGTTAAGTAGGATATGCCCCTGATGAATCTAAACTGGGTTGGGTCAATAGTCTGTAGGTTAGCTATATCTTTATATATATTAATTCCATAATGATCCTTGCTATAGCCTTACAGATGAAACTGGTCAAGCTTATGGGTCTATAATTACCTGGGTCCATTGAAGCCCCATCTTTGTGCAAGGGAATGACTGTTGTTATCCTCCATTCATGCAGCACAAAGCCCGACTTGATATTGAATAGTTTCTGTAGGGAATCAGATAAGTCATGTTTCAGGCTGACCAGTAGGCAGCCAGGTATATTTAATAGCCCCATTGATCTAATGGCCTTTGCCTTAGATAGCATCTTGAGAACTTGTGAACTTGTTCTTGGGCCATTTTGGGGGCAGATATATGTGTGGGTATATGATCTAAGAATACTGGATGGGGGGGTTGAGCTAAATTTGTATGCTACTAGATTGGCTATGTCCTGTAGGTTTGAGTATGTGATATCATTTGCTATTAGCTCTGCACGGTGCTGAGCATTGTTTCTGACATTTTTAACGTAATTAAAGACTTTGTGGCTATCTTTCATCTAGGTGTCTATTTTAACCTCATCTCTGAAATACATAGTCAAAAAGAAGGTAGTACCTGGTTCAAATGCAGTACAATATGAATTTTAAGGGCAATTCTTAGAGTTAAAGACCTTGGAAGAGTTTATAGATTTTAAAAAGCTCTGATGATGTTCTGCTTTAAAAGGGTTATAGAAAGATAAGATTTTAATTGCTGAAAATGCTACTAGCCTTCTTAATACAGATTATAAAGGTACTGTCTTGTTTAGTAGTTTAAAAATATTTTGAGATTATGATTTTTTTCAATGCATTTAAACTGGTTTAAAAATAAGTCAGCAATTATTAGTTGTAATAACAGTAATTTTATAGTTGGCCAATAGAGGGAACCAAATGGCTACAATTTATTATTTGTATTATTACAGCATGTGTTACCAGAAGTAGATATGCAATCTTTTTTGCATGATCTAATGTGAATCAGTGCTGCACTCAGCCAGGGCTGGTTATTATTATATGTCAGGTCTTCCAAATCACAGTGATGACATTTCATTTATTTAATCGAAATACACATGGACTAAGTCAGAAATCAAGTCTGGTAAAAACTTTACAACAGGTTTCAGAAAGATTCTCATTAAGAGTACAAGCTAACAAAACTATAAACAATCAGCTGTCTCAATTTCTCAATGTTGATTTTAAATCACTTCTGAAAAAGCAAAACATACAACATTTTACAACTGAAATGAAGTCAAGGCATTGTGGAACAATCTGGCCATAACCTAGAAAAAATGTGCTGATAATTCACCAATCTGTTCAGACAAATTATTTATTTTTGAATGTATAGCTAAGTCGGTGCCAGTGAATTAAAATATTATGATGGTGATGAAATAAGATACGCATTTTGTAAACAAGTACTTATAGAATCTAAATGTTTATTACAATATAAGCGGGAGGCTGAAAAAAATAATCTTCCATCAATGAAAGGATATAGAACATGTTGTAGTGAAATGGCTTGGGTGGCCATCAAAGTTTAACAGGTAGGTAGATTTCAGACAGTTAAAAAGCATTGCAGTATATGAAGGCTCCCGTGTAACACTCAGGTATGGGACTGGATGGGAAAACTATGGATAACAATGGATTTTTCATTACACTGCCCAGCACTGCATCTTTACAGATATTTCAAAAATAAAAAAAGCATTTTTGAATATACTGTAATTTAAATTTCATACCAGTACAGGTCACATATCACAGCAAGACGTTGTCCCATTCGATTCTCAGCTAGAGCGTATTCTGTGGAGACATGCGTGAATTGGTGTACCTTTGTTGAAAGTTGTGCGTTACGGCCGGCAACTCAGCACATAAAAATCAACTGCCAATCATTAGCGGACCGGAGTTCCGCTGTGGCGACCCCTAACCGGGAAAAGCCGAAAGACACAACACAACAACCAGTACAAGTCACATATTCACTGTGAACCATAATCTTGCCCATATTTGGGTTTGCCACCAGGGCACCACAAATTCATCCAAGCACAGGGGTACACTATGCAGACATTAATGTTGGATTCTACACAAAGTAAATATATATATATATATATATATATATATATATCTGTATATATATAAATAACTGTATATATACATTTATTTTATATATATATATATATGTATATATACATTTATATTGTGTACAATCCATTCCCATTGCTCTTTAGTGCAATACTGGCTTTTAAAAGCCAATATTGCATTTGCAGTCAGACTTGAGCACTACAGCTCTTATTTTGTGGTCTTAAATTAAGCAGGATGCCCAACACACTAGTCATAGGTGACTCGATAGTGAGGCACAGTGATGTCCCACTAACTAGGCTGAATAAGGAGAAAGTAACAGTCAGCTGCCTGTCAGGTCCCAGGATCTGCCACATAACGCATGCACTTAGGTCCCTCAACAACAGGTACAAATATGACTCTGTCATTGTACATGTGGGTGTGAATGACCTGAGATGTACCTCCCTGGACTACATGAAAAGAGACACGAAGGAGATCTTGGATTATGTAGCCCAGGCGGGTATGACCCTAGCCCTGAGCAGCCTCCTACCATCTCCCAGAATGATACCACAGTACAATCAGAAAATGATCAATTTCAACAATTGGCTAAGTTTCTGGTGTCATTCTAAGGGGATCCAGTATCTGTCTGCCTGGGATGACATGATTGACAGGCCTCGATGCTTTGCCAGAGATGGCCAGCATCTTTCACCTCTAGGCTTCCGAATACTGGCCATGACTCTCGCCACTCCTATAGTGCCTTTTTTAGGTGGCGTTCCAAAGACCAAATTACCACCATAACAGCTACAAACAAATGCAATCTGAGAGTCATGCTGCTCAACACTAGAAGTCTAAATCTCAAAATGCACTCGCTCAAAGCACTCCTTAAAATGAAGAACATCAACATTTGTGCTATAACAGAGACCAGGTTTGAGGCAGCAGAAAGCACCCCTGCACTACCAGGCGATAACTCATTCCACATCATTCAGCCCCAGAACTTGGACTAAAGCTCCAAAGGCGGTGGTGTTTCCATATTCATAAAGGATGTGCACACCTCCAGACTGGTACCCCGACATAACGCATCTGAGATACTTCAGGTGCAGCTAACATTGGGTAAGACAGCGAGTCAGGTCATAGCCTGCTATAGATCCCCAACCATGTCCCAAGACTCACACTCCACATTCCTAAGCACCCTGGAGAATATTAGAGTCCAACCTAACACTCTCATACTGGGAGACTTCAACTACCCCTCCATTAACTGAGAAAACTACTCATGTACCAATACACTTCCCCAACATTTCCTGGAATTCATTAATTCTAATGCCCTGGAAAAGCTCGTTCTTACCCCCACTAGAGGTAGCAACATCCTTGACCTGGTCATTACTAACATGGATGACTGTTGCTCTACACCAATAGTCAACTCCTCCCTGGTTAGATCCGACCACAAACTAATCACCTTGGAAATCCACATCCCTCCCACCCACCCCACAAAGGTAACCACCATGAAAAATTTCTTCAAAGCTAACTTTGGGCTCCTAAAAACAGAGGTGGCTAACTTCACAGCACCCATGCAAATGGAGAATAGTTGCATGAACACCTAATCATACACCAATGCACTGTATGAACACATACACAAATGCATGGATCTCACCATACCCAATAGAACCAAGACGCTCTCCTCCAAAAAAAGTAAGCCAATCTGGTGGTCTCCTGCCATAAACAAACTCTACAACAGAAGGAGGAAACTGATGTGGAATAAGGTGAAGTCCCAAGACTGGAAAAACTCCCTTATCAGCCTCAACAAAAACTTGAGATCCCTCATCAAATCCTCTAAAGTTAGCTATGAAGACAGAATTGCAGCAGATAGTAAAGGCAACCACAAGGCCTTCTATAGTTATATAAAGAATATCCACGACAATACCCAGATTTGCTCTGAGCTACTGCACAATGGTACCTCCTATACTGAGTCAACAGATATTGCCAATATACTGGCCAACAGATTCAGTGCCAACTTTACCACTCTCTCTCCCACCAGAGGACCAATCACAATACCAGTAGATTGCCAGGCACCCAGTATTACTGCTGCACAGGTTAAAAGAGCACTGTCCAAGGTCAAGAATACAGCTTCTATGGGACCTGACAATATCCCCAGTTGTGTTCTACATGAACTACAGAGTGAACTGGCACCTCACTTGTGCGCCCTGTTCAATCACAGCGTCACCTCAGGCTTTGTCCCTACCGAATGATGCATTGCTACAGTTATCCCCCTCCACAAAGGAGGAGCAACTACAGACCCTGGGAACTATTGCCCCATTAGCCTGATGAGTCTGATATGCAAAGCTATGGAACGCATCATCATGGACCTAATAAACAATGATATAGGGACTCTCCAAACTGGATCCCACACAGTTTGGTTTTGTAAAGGGTAGATCATGCCTGCTCAACCTGGTCGACTTCTTTGAGTCAGTCACCAGATCTGTGGATGAAGGCAAGGTGGTTCATACAGCCTACCTTGATGTGGCCAAAGCCTTTGCTACCATTCCCCACTCAGGAATCATAGAAAAACTCACTAAGCTAGACATCAACCCCTATATCACTAGGTGGGTTGCAAATTGGCTCACAGATAGAACCCACAGTGTGAAAGTAGCTGACTCCAAGTCAGACTGCTGACCAGTCACAAGTAGAGTCCCACAGGGTTCAGTCCTGGGTCCTCTCCTGTTTGGTATCTACTTCTCTGAAGTCCAGGGTAACACGAAGGGACTCTGGCTGACAAAGTTCGCAGACAATTTCAAGTTGGGAGCTATTATTAACTCCGCAAGTGATGTTGGCATCCTACAGAAAGCCCTGACCGAGACCAACGACTGGTGTCAGAACCATGGCCTTAAGCTCAATGCCAAAAAATGTGTCGTCATCCCCTTTGGGAAAAACCCAGTTCCCATGAATTACCACATTGATGGTAGTCCCCTGAACACAAAAGTCGTTATAAGAGATCTGGGAACACAGGTTGACAGCAACCTCTGTTTTGACCACAACATTGCCACTGTGGTCAGAAAGTCCTTCTATGTGGCACATCTCATTACTAAGGGTTTTACATCCAGGAAGAAAGAGGTCATTGTCTCCCTCTACTCTTCTCTCATTAGGCCAATCATCAAGTACAATGCCCCATTTGGCATGTACCTCACTAGACACCTGCAACAACTGGAGTGGCCGCAAAAGTACCTCACAAAGAGGATCCTAGACCTTAAACACTTGTCCTATATGGACAGACTCAAAAAACTCCAACTATTCTCTGTCTCATATCGCCTACTTAGAGGCAATCTCTGCTTGACTTACAAAGCCATGTCTGACCCATCTCTGTTAGAAATGTTGCATCTAAAGAAATCCCTATCCCTCTGCACCACATGCTCCAGAGACCTCAACTTCATTACCACAATCAGCAGAACAAGCTGGAGGGACAGGTTCATAACCCAGAGACTGCCCATGCTGTGGAATAGACTTCCCATACATGTCAAGCAGAGCACCTCACTGGCCTTCTTCAAGAGAAATCTTGATGAGTGGATGGGAAAGAGAAAATTCACCCAGGGGATCACTCCAGTGGCTCTACTAGACAGAGGCACTGGGAACTAAGGTCGGGTGGCACGATGCCAGGGTAATCCTATGGGCTAGACTTGTAAAGGCTCCAAGGCCATTAGCCTAGTACACACCTATGAACCTATGAACTACTTAAATCCATTTGCTACAGTTTTTAACTTTATTTTTTAAATGAAACCTGAGAGGTGTAGGTAACACTCTGTGTGGGTATAAACTGTAGCAACTCCTTGCTAAATTTGCAGCATGCAGTTTGTTATAGTTTAAAAGGGAACAAATGTTTTCTTTTTTTTTGTAACTAAAACCTAAGAACCTTAGAGCTCTGTGCAGGGTATAAACTGTACTGCTTGCTATATTTGTAGCAAGCAGTTTGCTAAAGTTAAAAAAAAAAAAAGATAGAGTAAGGAAGATCGGAGGCAGGGTGCAGCAATGAGACCTGATTAGATGGGCAGTAGGGGCAGGAGGGAGGGGGTGTATTGTGTATCTGGTCACCTGGTCGATGTGCAGTAGAAGGAGCTGATATTTTTTTTTTGTTCTTCACTTGAAGAGCTGGGGGGGGGGTCACATGGATTGGGTAGTGTCTGCAGAACGCCATCCAACTATCATCCTGACGTTTTGCTGAAGTCCTTTTTTTTTTCACTTGAAGAGCATAGGGGATGGGTCACTAATTTATAGCACTGGCACAGGGCACTGGCTGAGTCAGCTATGCTTCTGCCCTAACCTTTCCATAGCTTATTATAAATCACATGCACGTCAGGCCATGGCTTATCAGGGTGTCACAGTGCCTCAGTCATGTATAATGTTGGAAGAGGGGGCATATTTAGAGCACTCTTTACAAAGGCCATGTCTTTGATACATAAAGAATTTCAGATGATAAAACCACATCTTAAAGAGGATGCTAAAAACAATGTGAGAGATGTGTTTGGAAATGTAGTGAGCTCCTTTATAATACCTGTACCACTACCACCACCACAGCAAAAATAATGTTCTAGATTGGTAAGTTTACAGATAACACAGTTAGAGGAGCAGGACAGCATGGCCATCAAAGATTTAAGCTGGCTTTATCAGAAGGCTGCATGCTTGAAAGAAAAGTTCGGTTAGGAAAATGAGATCCAAGATGAAACATATCTTAATCATAAAAAGCAGAGAAACCTGTTTTAATCATGGCACTGGTGCATAGCTCTCAGTTGTCCAAATTTTCACAGAATGTCCTTATTTTTGCCTCATGTGGTGCTGCGGTAGCATTGTCGCCTCACAGTAAGACATTGTCCTGTTCGATTCTCAGCTAGAGCGTCTTCTGTGTGGAGACATGGGTGAATGGGCATACCTTCGTTGAAGGTTGTGAGTCAGAGCTGGCAACTCGGCACGTAAAAATCTGCTGCCAATCATTAGTGGACCGGAGTTCCACTGTGGCGACCCCTAACCGGGAAAAGCCGAAAGACGCAACAACATCTTTGGCCTGTTCCTCATAAAATCTGCGGTTTTCTAGCAAATCAGTAAAGACTGAAGTCACTAGTAGCAGGCATTTGAATTTCAGACTTAATATCCTTCAGACATTGCATGCTAACACTAAACTATTTATCCTTTCAACTTTCTAAGTTTATATGAGCAATACTTAAAATTTGTCCCTATGTTTGACCCTTTGCCCCCATTATTTGTGGTTTTGTACAGATTTATTGTGCTAAGGGGTTGAGAGGTATTCTCTCGTGCACTGTATGTCACAAGAATTTGCAAAGACAGAATAGATCTTTTCATTCTACCATTAATACCAACCAATGTAAAAAATATTTTTTGAAATACCCCATTGCCATTTAAAAGGGATAATGCACCCCTAGAATTTTGCATTGCAGGAAATGGAAACAATTACATCTATCTTAAGAGCACTATTTACACCTGTTATGCAAGATCATTAAGGCAGACAGTAGCAACACAGAGGTCGAAGTTAGATAAACTTAATAAATTTTGTCACTGTTATTTTTATTCAGGTGTATGTCTGGTAGGTAACCCAGGGCATTAAGACGCTGAGTTGTTAATGAGATGCTTCTTGTAGGTAAGAGTACAGAGTTGATTCTTTCCACTTCCATTTGCATATTTAATTACTCTGAGTGAGTCACTTGACCAGATAGTGCTTCCAAGTTACCCTTGCAAAGGGACACATGACCAGTGGGCTTCCCCAGTTAGCAAAAGTATAAATTTTTTTTAAGTTGTAATGGGTGCTCATTTGATGTCAGAGTAATAACTGTTACCACTATATAGCGATCATTGAATCACTGTTTAGTGATGACACACTCTCCATACAGTTCTCAGCTGGATTACTTTATCTGGACACTGCAGGTTGGTATAAAGACACATTACTCAGTAGTGCAAATGAAGGTTTTAAAAAGTGTGCAAATTTTATACTTAACAGCTGCACTCTAGAACTGTTGGAGTCAAAATAGTGGAAGATGAGTGTGAAGCTGGATAACAGAATGCAGTTGAAAAGCTGAGGTATTCACAAAAAAAGTACACAGAAGAGCTTAAAAGTAGCTTTTCATCTAAGGAGAATATCCAATGCCTCACAAGAATCTTAAAGGAGAAATAAGATGGATAATACAGACCAAGGTACAACAACTGGCAAATAGTTAAGAGATGAGACAGTAATGACATTCACAGATATGAGGGAACAGAATGATAAAAAAGGCCTGAGTTTAAGAAGCAGAATAAAAGGGTTTGCTTCCATGTGAGTATGTGCAGTGAGACAGAAAAAGAAAGCTAAAGGAAAGCATGACTGCATAAACACAACTGCAGCAGTAATTCTAAAACGATCAAGAAAAGCAGCACTAAAGGTAAACAGTGAAAAAGACTGAATACTTTTAATGAAATGAATGGAAGACTTTGCAATGCAACTTTTGAAATACATGGCAAAAAAAAAACAGAAGCATTACTAATAGAGAAGAGACAGTCTACTAATGCATGTGAAAATGAATACAGAGATGTCAGAAGAGAAATGATTTAGAGGGAAAAGAAGAAAGAAAATGGAAAGTTGTATGAAAAAAGAAAATAAATGTGAAAATGAAGAAGGCCCAGGCATGAAAAGATAAAAGAATGGTATATGGTCACAGCAGATGCAGTGCAATACAAGTCTATAGTGCATATGTGTAATATGGGTCATGAGGAGAAGGAAGGAAGTTACAGAAACTAAAAAAAATGGAGAAAAATGTGGTCACGCTGCATAAAGGGGATTCCTTAGTGAGAATTATAGGCACACAAATAAAAAATAATAACAAAACAGGAACTGTATCAGTCTACCAGACATAAAAGTTAAGGATGTGAAGAAGGATAGCCAACAAGTATTAGAGAAAGACTCTTCGTTGTACTGCTTAGTTATTGATATGGGAAGACGCCAGCTTAGGCAAGAAGAAAGAGAACATAAGGAAGGAAATAACTAAGGAAATTAAAAAGAAAATGAAGAAAGAAGTCACAATTTCTTCAATATTCCCAGCAGCCAAACATAAACGTATCCATAATGAGAAGGTATATCAGGTAAAGTCATACACAAAGGTAAGTAAGACTTTGTATACAGATCATTAGAAAGGTGTTATTTGCCAAAGAACATTTTTGCACTTGAGTTTGCTGGGAGTATACTTATTAATTATTAGTTAGTATAATTATTATTAATTAGTGCAATCAACCCACTGTTAGGTCTTCTCACTTGTGCAATAGCTCATTATAAGCTTCTTGCTTTTTATGCAAAAACTGATAGAACAACTTACCTTCCATGCAGCTGAAAATGGTTTAATCTTTTTGCTCATCTCAGCTGTGCAATATACCTGTCTGTGCCATGCTAAGTGCTGCTAACAGTTAAAGATACAAAAATGTGATTATGTCTAGCGTTATATCAAATGGTACAAATGTTTTTCTTATTATTATATATGTTATATTTATATGTATTGTCTGCACATAGAGCTTGAAGCAATGACATTTTGTTTAGCTTACACTGAGGTGTGGGTCTAAATGACAATAAAGTTTACTTTGACTCTGACTTTTAACTAGCAATATAATAAGAGCACATCATCTATAAAGTACTGATTACAGTTACCAGTCCATTTACTTTAATATGGAAAAATTAACAACTAATAAACATTGCCTTTGTAAACTTGTGCAAAGTGTTTATCACTCCTAGTCCCCACTGAGCTAACTCTTCTGCTTTCCAGACTGTCTTTGCAATGGGTCTGCAAGAGTGTTAATAGAGTCACCTTCTCACATTCATTTCAGTAGACCATGGGGCTCCATCTGTGTTCAGTCCTCTGCCTGCTGCCATTTACCCTGTTTATTAATACAATATAATCTCGTAACTCACTAATTAAAGGTTTACTGTATGCTGATGACCTCACCATCTTTGTTTTACTCCATTATCATGAAATAATATAATCCCTTCTCTTAATATGAGCTGATTTCTCTGTCACTGTGGTTTTATGAGAAAGAACCGTGAAGTAGTGTCAGTAAAACAAGATCATGACTCATATTGTTTCTGCCAATGCTAGAGAAAAAAGCTAGATGACTGGAAACTCTATGACAGTGTTTAGGAGAATGGTAGGATATTTGTCTGTCATTCTTTGCACATGTGAACCAACTACATTCCAGAGTAGATATAATGGCTGGTGTCTGCTAGGACGGGGCATCTTCATACCTGTCAGTGGAGACATGCAGATCACTAGGAACATGTACACTTATGCTGCAAATGGAATTCCCTTTGCTCTGCTTATAAATATCATCAACCAAGACAGTCAACAAACAATGCTAAACAATATTTGTTTATTCATGGTACAGTCCCAAAAAGACAGCACCATTGGGGCACACCCTTAAAGGCAGAGTAGCTTTCTATTATGGCAGCTAAGGATATGTGGGAAGAGATTAAATGAAACATAATACAAAATCAAAATTTGAACAGCTGCAAGCTCTTGAATATTGATATGGATAGAAGGTTCAAGCAGTGAAAATATTTCTAGTTCCTTTAATATTGTATGCAGATGAGACATATTTTTATAAACCGTAGAAGAAAGTGTGGACAATAATTAATAAAGAAGTAACAAATTTATTTGGGGGGCAAGAATTAAGTGGGATCATTTGTTGTTCTCCACAGAACAATGTGGTTCAAGATTACCAGATTTGAAGGGATACTTCAGAGCTACCCAGTTAAGGCTCATACATGAAACACAAGCAAAAGACTATAAATCCAAGTGGAAAGAAATGATGTTGAAATAGGTGAGGAGTTCACAAAATAAGGAGGGAGTAGGATTTTGGTTGCAAGCTTTTAAGGCGTACAGTGACAACCATACAAAATAATACATTACAAAGTAGCACAGAATATTTTGAGAACTAATACAACATGTGAATGGAAAAAGGGGAAGTTCACAACAGGAATTACTGAAAGTATAGGCAGAGAAAAAAGACAAGAGGGAGCTGAAATTTATTGGAGAAAATTAGCAAAGAAACCAACGTACTGGTAGCAAATAACTATGGAAGGAAAAGTTGTAGAGTGGGATGAGGCCAAGCAGAAGTTTGGACTGTGAGTTGGAGTTACCTTCTGTACTAGGGACAGATAACAGAGCCTAGGCAGAGGAAAAATAAGATAGGAGAGTAAATTGAAAGACCAGTACTGGTTGAGTTTATAGCCAAGTCTATAAGAGAAGCTGTGGTAAAAAGGATATAATTGGTAGGGCATATAAAATAGTGCATGATAACTACAAGATGCAATCAGAAGAAGTTAGAAAAGTCTGAGAAATGAGAATGCAAAGGCAATATACAAAGAAAGAATGGGATGAAATTTGTATGGCTTCCAATTATGCAACAAAATTGAGATTTAGGATTTTTGCATGGAAGTGTTTGTATCGGTATTTATATACCCCAAGTAGACCTCAGAGAATTTTTCCACAGGTAGACAGCAATTGCTGGAGGTGGGATGATAGAGTGATCCCTGGGAACATGTTTTTGGAATTACAATAAGTTGATACTTTTCAGGAATTCCCTGCAGGGTACTTTATCAGAAATGTTGGGGAAGTAAATTATTGTAACTAAGGAAATTATTCTTTTGAGTTGGGATATAGATATTGAATTGCCTCTACAGAGAACGGCCCTACTAAGTGTAATGCTGTTAGCTGCCAAAAAAGCAATTACTGAACATGGAAATCAAAAACAAAAACAAATGTAGCAGAATTATTAAATGGTGTAAAGGAGATAAAAGAATTGGAGGTGGAATCCTTAGAAAGGGTAACAAGCAAACTACATAGAAATAAATGGAATCCATGGGAACAATACCTATAGATTAATATTCAGTAGCAGGAGGAGGAGTGATTTTCAGGGAAGACAGGACTTCGAGCAATCTATGTAATGTTACACTGAATAATAAAGACAGAAATCACATTTGTATAATGCTTGAAAAAAAACATTTGTAATGATCTGTTTTCTTTTTTACAACTGAATATATACAAATGCCACTGTGCAGTATATGTGTTAATAAAGATGTTAAAGAAAAGGTAGGTAGAGTAACTTCCTGAAATAATAAATGTCTCAATACTGACTTGCACACTAGTCCATAAAATCTGCTGCTGACAATGTCGTTCAATAACAAAATACCCTTCTTTATACGCCATGTATCTTCTGTGTGTCTGTATTCTGAATCCCTTCTCTTACTCATACATCTGTTAAGTGAGAGCAAAGGGGGTTCACACTATGTTCCAAATTGTGGAACTTCTTATCTGCATTAGTTAAACCACAAACTAGTATAACAGCCTTCATCTCTCCTGGACCTAAACATATGAGAGTTATAACTGAAAATCAAGTCTGTGAACTGCTTCAATTAGTCCAGGGTCTGCTTCCTTCAGCCTCCATTACACAAGTCACGTATCCAGGTAGTGCTCCTGAATTACCCCTGAAAAGTGACATTTGCATCCAGTTGGTTTACCCAGTTAATAGATAAATAAAATGAAAAGTCTAACATCTCAGGCAATGTGCAAACAGTGCACAGATGCATCCTAATCTAAGAGAGAACCTCAGCCTTACATTTATCTGCATGGGCATGCCTAAATTTTACCTCAAGATAGTTTGATTATTCCAGCTGTATGGCATAGAGAAATAAAGCCCTACTTCACAGGGACTCAGGTTTGAGTATTGACTCAGACACCTGTAGGAGCTGATGCAGTAAGATGGGAGTGAGTCACCCATCCTAGAGGGTTGGATTCAGATCTGGCTCATTACATGGGTGACCTCTAGTGAGAGCACTAGGTTTCCCACTGTGGAGCTCAAACCTAGTGATTTTGTTCTGTGATGTGCAAGTCACATGGTAAGCAGAAGGGAATGGCATGCTGCCCTTGGAGGGGATCTACGGCAAGATCAGAATAGGCACAGCAGGGAGGTGGGTGCTTCATAGTGGAGAGGGTAGGCCACCCTGCAATGACCAGCAAGCAGGCTCACTCCCTACCACCTGACTCTTGTGACAGAGCAGATGAACTAAGTGGGGATTCCCAAGTTGCAACAAATGGGTCATTTGTCTCTTTCCTCACTGGGAGATTCCCAGCATACCTCTTAACCTTTTAGTGCAAGAAATCTGGACAAAGCCAAAAGTAGTACTTTGAAAGTTGCTTTAATAACAGGTTTTGCATTACGTGCATTTTCTGAAGGATATGAAGAATGAACCTCAAATGTCTGTCATTACATAGTAACTTCAATCCTGAATAATTTTCCAGAAAAGCACAAACTTTATGAGGAACAGATTTAAAATATGAGGCAAACATCTAGACATTCTGTGATAATCTGCACAGTGGAGAAGTATGATTCCCAACTCACTCAACCACAGAACAAATGAGCCAATGGGGTACAGGCAGTGGAGCCATCAGCTTCGTCCTTTTGGGGGAGGTGATTAAAAAAACAATGGTTTGAGCCTGAGCATATGACCAAACTTTGCATTTAATTTGCATTAAGTAATTTATTTTATTTTACATTTCTTAATCAGTTAAGCACATTGTTCCTAAGACCTTTTTCAGGCATGACGTAGAGCAAACTGGCACACAGCAAATCATGTTCAGTACATATGTAAAGATAGAGCAGTAAAACATGAACAATGCATAAGGAATATAATATTTAAAACACAGAACTACTGTATAATAGAATATTCAAAGTCAGTAACTCCCTTACAATAGTCAGTCAAGAGCAAAGCAGCATATCTTACACATTAAATATGCATGTTGATAGCTGTAGAGCCTTAGTAATGAAGAGTCTAATTTAGCAGAGTAGTATGAACAGGAACAGGAGAGGTAACAAATAACAAAAGTGGGTCAAGCTCATCAGTAACCTGAGAAATTATGCAGTTTAAATAGCCAGTAGGGGGAAACTTGAAATAAATTGATCACATTCAGTAATCCTCACTGAGAACTGTTTGAAGGAGAGTAGAAGGGCCAGAGACTCTGTTAAGAGAAGAGCAGGAGGAGTATAGTATACTGTAAAGAAGAATTTATCTGCCCTCTTGTGGCAGGAGAGGGTAACAATGTGCCTTCTGAGCTGGGATTCACTGAAACCCCAAAGAGTGTTTTTGTGATTGGTTGAGGACTAGGCTGTTTGTTTCAAGACTTCCTGTGCCTATATAAACTCATTGCATTTGCTCAACAGTGCTCATCATGCAGCAGTGGTTACCAGTGCCCTCTATTGACACAGCACCTAGAATTTAAATTTTCCCTATAAAACTACCCCAACACTTAGCTGCACAGAGAGCAGCTAGATTACATGCGCTGAAAAGCACCTACCCCACAAGGTTGGTCTTAGGCAGTCGTTGTCTTTTTTTTTAACAAGAAACATCTTTATTATATTATCACTTGTGACATAGGCAATCATACATTTGTTTAAATGAAAACAAACTATACTGACATAATGTTTGTTGCAAGCATTATACATCACAGACCATATAGACCTAATTTTAGTTGCAAACATTATACATCACTTGTAATCTACCCAGTCATTATCAGTCAAACATGACATAGCTCATTCAAATCCTGCCTTCTTTTAAACCTCATTCCTCCGCTATATGTATTGTGCCAACAATTCCCATTTTTTCTATGTAATTTGCTCCTACCCTTTTCTGAAGATCACAATTACAGTTCTTTTATCTCTGTTACTATATTTACTACTTCTAGTACAGTTGGTTTAGATTTTGATTTCCATTTTCAACTAATTACTTTTTTGGCAACCACCATAATTAGACCCAGCAAGGCCTCACTATGTCTAGAAAATTCCAATTCTGTATCATTTATTTATTTATTTGTAGTTTCTTAACCAGGAAAGTCCACTGGGATGAGCCCGTTTTCAGTGGAGGCCGGGGGAGAAAAGCTCCTCATTACAATAAGTAATACATTTAACACAGAGGGTTATAATAGCATTCAACGCAAATAAAATTGTATATCCCTTTTTCTTTTTTTTTGTTTGGACTACTGAGATTGAGGCATAATTAGCAGTGCATTGGTACTGCATGGAGAATGTATGGAAGAGACATAGTATACAAAGCAGGGGAATGTATGTTGATTGAGATAGGTTTTCAAGGGGGCTTAGAGCAGGGACACTTCCAGATGGCGCTGAGGTAGGTGTGAACAGTTGTTTTGAAGTGGGTAGAATTTTGGATCATACTGATAGCTAATGTGAAAGCATTCCAGTTTTCGGTTACAGAGTAGAAGAGAAGTTGGCCTGATGGCAGGTTAGGTTTGTGAACCTTGAGAAGTTGCTGGTCTTCTGATCTAAGGGACCTATTTGGGAGATAAAAAGTGAAGATTGAACCGAGGGCAGGACAGTCAGAAGGTTTATAGATAAGTTTGTGAGCAGTAGCAAGTTGCAGATAGTTAAGGTATTTTGGAAGTTTGAGCCATTTTAGGGAGCAAAAAGCAGTGCAGTGATGGGAGAAGTTTTTGGAGTTTGTTGCAGATTTTGTGATTTTATTATAACAAGTTTCGAGTTTGGCTTTTAGAGTGGTTTGGGTGTTGCTGAGTAAAGGGGCGCCATACATTAGGGAAGGGAGTAGGTAAGTATAGGCAAATGTTTGTCTGGAAGAGGGGCTAAGGAACTGGTTGTGCCTATAGAGCATTTCAAGTTTTTGATGTTTTTTTCTTTACATTTTGTTGCAGGTGACTATCACATTTTAGATGTTCATCTATGGTTACTCCCAGAAGTTTTGTTTGGCTGACAATTTCTATTATGGTATTAGTTTGGGAGTAGATATTAAGCGTGGTTTTGTCCAACAGGGTAGAGTTTTTGGGGGTGAAAAGCATGATCTTGGATTTATTAGTGTTGAAGGCGAGATGGTTATTATGCATCCAGGTCTCAGTGGTGGAGAAAGCAGCTTGGGTTTTAAGTTGAAGTTCAGAGACAGAGTCAGCTGTGCAGACAATGATAGAGTCATCTGCATATTGGATAAGGGTCTCATTGGTCACAGATGTGTGGAAATTGTTAATGAAGATATTGAATAGGAGGGGACCAAGTATAAAGCTTTGGGGGACCCCAGTAGAGGTGTACAGACAGGGAGAGATTGAGCTCTGCCATTTCACAGCCTGTTGTCTGTCTTTTAGATAGCTTGAGAACCAGTTAAGAGTGGTGTTGGATTGTCCAAAGTAGAAGAGTTGAGACAGTAACAAAGGGTGGGAAACTGTGTCAAATGCTTTTGAAAGATCTAAGAATATAGTGGATACTATACTGCTATTGTTGCAGGTTCTGTTAACAGTATCCAGGAAAGAAATGACAACAGTGGCAGTACTGTGGCCAGATCTGAAACCACATTGTGTGGAGGACAGGAGGTGGTTCTGAAGTAGATGGGGCATTAGCTGAAGGCAAATGCACTTTTCCAAGATCTTAGAGATTAGGGACAGGACAGTGATAGGTTGAATGTTGGAAATATCATGGTTTTTGACTCCTTTATGAAGAGAGAGAACAAAGGCTTTCTTCCAAAGCTTGGGCACATATGATTCTTGGATGGACCTGTTGATTAAGATGCTTATAGGAAAAACTATGGCTTCAGCTGCAATCTTTAGAAATGTAGGGGGTAAATTATCAGGGGCATTAGAGTATGATTTAAGCTTAAGGAGTAGCCTTTTGATAGTTGTGGTAGAGATGGGCTTGAAGGTGAAATTAGGGGTGATGTGGGGGAGGTTTGGGGGAGGAGGGGGAGGACGAGAAGATGTTTTGTGAGGCAGAGTCATTTTTTTGTTCTTGCTATGGGAGAAGGTAGTGGTAATGTTGGCTACTGAGTTTATAAAGAAAGAGTTAAAGAGGGAGGCAGTATCATGTGCTGGTTTGTCAGGGTAAGGACAAGGATTGCTTTTAGTGCTGGGGATCAGGAGAAAGGAGATGGTGTTCCAGAATTTTTGGGGGTTTGTTTATAGTTAGACTGCAGTTTTGTGTAGTGGGCTTTTTTGTCTTTATGCACCATTTTTTTACCTGGTTATGGAGTTGTTTGAAGTGAGTCAGGGTGCTTTGTTTTTTGTCAGTTTGATAATGTTTCCAGGTTTTATCCCTAAGGTACATCAGATTTTTAATGGATTTGGTTAGCCAAGGGGTATAGTTAGTTTTGATCCATTTTGTGCAGATGGAGCAATGCTATTTAGAATGTCCAGAAATGTGTTGTTGAAATAATCTACTGCACGGTCTGGAGGGAAAGTTTTTAACACCTGCCAGTTAATACTTTTGAGAATGTCAGCAAAAGATTAGAGGGTAAAGTTAGTTAGATTCCTTGTCTGTTTATACAGGTGCTGATTATGGAGGGGTAAGGGGGCACAGGGGATATAAGTGGGGAGATGGTCACTCAGTGAGTTTGGAAGGGTGCCTGCTTTAGATATTTTATTGGGGTGGGAGAAGAGAATCCAGTCAAGGGTGAATCCAGAGGTATTTTCCTTGTTAGGTCTGGTAGGAGTGTTTATGAGTTTGGTAAAGTTGAATAGGTTAATGTAGATGTCATGGGAGTTAGAGTTGAGGCTGGTCCAATTAATATCTATATTGCCTAGGATAACAGTTTCATTTTTAATGTTGTAGAGATCCAGTCTAGAATTTCTTCTTGTTTCCGGGAGGTATGTACAAAGATTTTTGTTGTTATTAATTTTTAGGAGAGTTATGGTAATTTCTGCATTTCTGGAATTGAGGAATAGGATTAGAGTAGGGAACTATGTTTAAAGAGTTATGAAATACTAGTGGTAGACCACCCCCTTTTTTGTTAGGTATATCAGACGTAATGGTTTGAAAGCCTGGTGGGAAGACTTTAGAGTCTTTAATGTATGGTTTTAACCATGTCTCGGTTATGGCAATTATGTCAGGTTGATTGTGTGCGATCCAAGCGCGAAAGCTCAGAAAAATAATTTCCCTAGATACACCAATTTGTTCACCCAGTATGTCTGACAGAGTAGTCTGCAGGGAATCTTTAAAGTCTGCCAAATCATTACACTCCCAGAAAATATGTTCCCAATTACCTCTTTCTTCCCTATCACACCTCCAACATTTGCGGTCTACCTGAGGAAAAAGTCTCTGGAGTCTACTTTGGGTATAAAAATATCTATGTAAACATTTCCAAGCAAAAATCCTAAATCTTCTAGACTTTGTTTCATATTTGGGAGACATACATATATCCCCCATTGTTTCTTTGAGAATTGCTTATCCAACCTTTCTTCACAATCCTTTTAAACCTCCTCTGATTGATTTTATAGTTATCATGCAATATTTTTTATGCTCTACTAATTAATCATTTTTTAACAGCAGCTCCTGTTCTAGATTCTATTAAAACTCTACCAGTGCTGGTCTTTCATTTAGGACCCCCCTATTTCTTTCTCTTTGCTTATACTCTAATATCAATCCTTGATAGGGAAGGCAATCTGTAGCCTGCAGTTCAAATGAATTATTGACCTCTTCCCATTCTAATTGCTCCCAATACCTTTTTTCTTTTGCCAATTTTCTCCAATAAATTCCAGCCCCCTATTGTCTGTATCGCTACTTGCAGTCATCCCTCTTAACAGAATCTCCTTTCTCCATTCTCATGTTGGCATAGTTCATAGAATACCTTCTGCTACTTTATGAATATAATATTCTGTATGATTATTGTTATTCTTCTTTAAGATCTGCATCCAAAATCCCAGTCTCTTCTTGTTTCTTGAGCTTCCCCCTGTTTCATCATCATCCTTTTCCACTTTGAATTACAGGTTACTTTACTTGTGGTATGTGTATGATCCTTAACTGTGTAGCTCTGAAATGCCCCTTCAAATCGGTTTCCTATTATTTAAGCGAACGTTCAATATTGCGAATGCCACTTTATCGACAGCTAAATGTCAAAAAGGACAAATCCCAAAAACACGGAACAGTGATTTTTTTCCTAAGGAAAAAAAAATCACTGGGCCATTTTTGGGACTTTGCTGTTTCCTCCACTGTTATGCGATCTCGGAGTCAGAGTTGGTATATTTAAGTAGGGGGGTGTTGGGAGCACAGCCCCCCACATCGGTGGGTGTGGGTGGGGTGACGTCCCCCACTTTATTTTGTGTTTGGGTTTTTTTTTTTGTGGACCAGTGATTTTTTTCCCTAGGAAAAAAATCGTTGTTCCATTTGTTCAGGATTTGGCCTTTTCGACATTTAGCTGTCGATATAGCAGTTTTCGAAATATTGAACACTTGCTAATTTAATAGGGAAGCTTCAAATTGGGGAATCTCAATTTGCCTTGTTCTATTGCAAGAATCAACTTATCCTGCTTGACTCTTGCCATCTTCCCCTCCCAGAAAAAAAAATCCTTCAGCTATTTATTAATTGCTATCAATAACTTCTCCTCTGACTGATAAAAAATATGCCTGACCTATGTATAAGACTAAAGGGACTAAAAACATTTTAACTGCTTGCATTGTACTATCCATGTCCATATAACAGACCTTCAAGTTTCTCAGTTTTTATATTATCTTTTGTTTAGTCTCTTCCCACATATCCTTAGCTGCCACACCAGAATCATTTTAATCCATACTCCTAAGTACTACATTTTATCATGTCCCCATAAATATGGATATTACTGAACCAGTTTGTGTGTGGGTATATACATTACAGCTATTGCCTTTGCTTTAGCTTCATTAATTTTGTATCCTGAAAAAAATTAAAACTGTCTCAAGATGTTCCACAACACTGAAAGGTCCTTTTCTGGTTTTATCAGGTATAAAATAATATCACCTGCAAACAGAGCTAGTTGACTACCATAGCAATTATACCCTTGAATTTCCGAATCCCTTATTTTCTTTGCCAGTGGTTCTAAATATAAAGCAAATAACAAAGGGGGAAGATGACACCCCTGCCTGGTTCTTTTGCTCAAGCAGAAGTTATCAAAGAGGAACCCAACCACTTTAATTTTCATCTCTGATCCCTCATATATCCTCCTGCTCAACCCTGTAATTTTATGAGGGAATGCATATGCTTCCATTGCCCTGCTCATAAAGTCCCAGCTTACTATGTCAAATGCTTTCTCTACATAAAGACCCACCAACAACAGTGGCATTTTCTTACATTCTGCTTCCCTCTGGACCATAACTGTTCTGTTAATGTCAAATGTTTGCCTCCCATCCACAAAACCACATTGATCCATATCTATCAATTTTTTGCATCATGTTTGTCATTCTTTTAGACATTATAGACAAAAACACTTTATAATCATGATTTAGTATTGAAATGGGCCTATGTGAAGCTGGATCTGATGGGTCTTTATCCTCTTTAGGTAGTACAGCTACCACCACATTCTTCCAGGATGTTGGTACTGCTCCTCCTCTTAAAATACTGATCAACAAAACTTTCCAGATCTTTATAATTTTTCCCTCCTAGCTTCCAAATGTCCACAGGAATACCATCCATTCCTGGGTACTTTCTGTGAATTGGTTACACATCACCATTTTTATCTCATTTCCTCCTATCCTAACTGTTAGTAATTGAGCCTCATCTACCTCTAACCTTGGCATATTTACCTCTTCCATAAACATTTCCATTTGTACTTTTTCTTTATTTCTATATTTCTCTGCTTTATACAGACTTTCATAGAATTTCCAAAATATTTCTAATATCTCTACAGGATGTCTTGTTATCTTCCTTGTTATAGGCTCCCTAAACTTGGCAGCAGATCTTTTTACTTTCTGTTGCTGAGTTGTTCTGCTAAATGTTTTTGTGCTCTAGAGTTATCAAATACAGTTGCTTAACAGCAGTCTTTCTAAACTCATGCATATTATTGAGGTAGTCCCTTATTTTCTGTTTAGCATTCTGCAGTTGCCCCTCTTCTTGTTCTGTGAGATTACCCCTATTCTGCAATACTTTAACATTTGTCAGTAACTCTTTTTACTTCTTAAACATATCTCCCTTTCTTTTATTTCCAACCTATTTTTAAACTCCACTTTAATTTTATCCCACTCCCTAGCTATATTTTCAGAAAAAAGTCTATCTTCTCCAATAGCTCCTGAATAAATTCCGTTATCCATTCCTTAAATTCCTCTCTTTTCAACAGATAGGTGGGAAAGCGCCAGTGTCTCATTTTTATTTCATTATTTTAGTTATTATTGGCACATGTTCTCAAATAGTTATTGGGTGCATGTTAAGACTTTCAATTAAATGCACATGTTCCTGTGGACTGTAAATGTTGTCTAGCCTATCCCAGTTTTTGTATCTTTAGGAATAAAATATAAATTCACTTTGAACTCCTGGTACTGAATTCACATCTTCCATGCCAAATATTTTCATAAATTTCTTCAAAAATCTACCCTCCTTTGTTATATTTTCCTTTCTGGGCTCCCCAGACACATCTTCACTGCTGAAAATCAAATTCCAGTCCCCATCTATAAGTAATATTCCTTGCTGAAAGCTAATTATTTCTCCCAGAATTTTCTTAAGCTCTATTATAACAGTTTCAGGTGGAATATAAATACATGCCAGTGTAATCCTAGGGGTCTATATTATATTAGTGAAAATCTTGTTAAGCGAACATGAAAACACTGACATGTATTGTGCAAACCGCGAATATGTCAAACGCACTAAACCGCGAAATTCAAAAAGTCGAATCCCCATAGTCGGCCAACTCCACCTCCCACTACATACTGCCTACCCAAACAAAATAAATAAACCACATACATACACTAACCAAAACCCTACTTCTAACCCTAAAGTAAAGCACCAAAACCCTACATCTAACCTTACACTAAACCTTACATACATTACTATCTATGCACTTACCTTAACCTACACCCTAACCCTAAGATCCGTAACTATCGCACACTTACCCTACAGAGACATACCAAAACAAAATAAATAATCCACCCACATACATTTAACAAAACCCTAATTCTAACCCTACACTAAACCTTACATACATTACCTATCTATGCACTTACCTTAACCCGCACCCTAACCCTAAGGTCCGTAACTATCGCACACTTACCTTACGGAGCTATACCACAGACGAGCCAACCATGACAATTCGACATTTCAAATTTCACGGTTTTGGACATTCGGCATTTCCGTGGTTCACGCAATACGTGTCGCTCTTTTTGTATTCGCGTAAAAGGACTTTCGAACATCTACATGGAACCCTAATCCTAGTCCCTTGCCAGTAGCCTCTTATTACTACATATCTACCATTATTATCTTTTTTATCCTGTTCTATCACTATTGGAGCTCCTCTTCCAATTAATATAAGTACCACCTCTTTTCATTTGTCCCAGGTATTCCACTGAATAACCATCCTTCTTTATCAAATTCACATGTTCAGTTCTTTCCAAGTGTGTTGTCTCCTGTAGCATAACTATTTGCACTCTACATTTTATAGTTCACTACTCTTACTTTTTTGTATTTATCTATTGACATTTAAAGACATCACAGAAAGCATCATTATGTTAAAAAGTTATTATTCCCACATTTTATGTGTAACAACTTTTTGCTAAGTGTCTAGTTCCAGATTTTGTGTTACATGCATACACTGTTTGGCAGGTTGAGCTTTATACAGTTGTTTCTTGCCATATCCATTTGAGACTATGTCACATCTTACAAAAATGTTATTTTATTGAAAGCCCTCAAACAAAAAATAAACACCCCAATACCCACCTAAAACCTATTAACTTAATGCTAACACTCAAAATTATGTACATCTTCAAATATTGAAGTTTTACCCTCCTAATAGGAACAAGTGTCCCAAACTGACACCCAAACTGATAGATTTGGGTTAACATAAAAGAAAGGTTATCCATGCTAAGATGCAGGGTACAACCTGTGTTCTACTAAGTACTGTCTGATTTTGTCTTATCTTTGTAACTCTCCCAGATGAGAAAACACTTGAATGCTTTCAGAAAACATTATCTCCTAGTAATTTCTCTTTATCGGATTGTCTCCATGGAGACATGAGGACCACATACAGAGTTGCTACTAAGCATACATTTATTTTCTAGAAAAAAGCTTTATAATATTCAATTTTGTTTTTCATTTGCTTGCTTTCTCTTAATCAAGCTAAGGGCCGTAATCCAGTCATTTCCCTATGCAAGAATGAGAAAAAGTACATCAGTTTTTCTATTGTCATGCTCTTTGATCAGACTTTTCTTCTTTTTTTCACATTTCAGTGCCTACATTTCTTAAAACTGAACAAGATGAAAGAAAGAAGAAGGGAGATAGGAAAAAAGGAGTACCTTTTTAAATTAGTATCCCCATTACACTTAAAAATAACCGAAGAAAATGTGTAACATGCAAAGAAAAGAATGCACTATAAAAATATTACTATTAAGAAAAAGATTGTTTTACCTACAGTTAACTTTCTCCCTCCTGTTCCCCTCTCCAGTATTTTTCCAACCATTATGACATGAAGTAGGGCATATGCTTTGGAGTCCCCTACAGATTTAACAAAGTCAAAAAAGTCCAATATTTCCAAGTTTTCTTGATCTATAATGTTTCACAAATACAACTATTACTTTCTAATCCCACATTTGCCAATTTCTAAGTTACCAGTTTTATTCCTGCTCATCTCCATCTTCCACATCCTGTTTCTGCTTCATTTACAACATACTCCCAATTATTCTAGTAAACTCTTATGTTTTTTTCCTTCTCTCAAGCATTTTCCATTGAAACATTGGAAATGGTCCCACTGACACAGTCTCTCTGTGGTCTTTATTACCAGAAAAACAGAATCAGAATCTCCTGTTTCACAGTTCACTTTTTGTTGGACAAACTTTTGTATTTCCTCCTTAGCACATACTGCATCAAAAAAGGATTCTGGCCATCCAGGTAAGAATATTGTGAAGACAGCTGGGTACAGCAGTTTGAATATCATGCTTGCTTCTTGACATTCCCTGAATTGAATAGTGGAATAAATTTACTCCTCTTCTGCCTGATGTACAGTGAGCAAGCATTCTCCACAAACACTCTGCTGTCTCCCACTTTTAGTACTTTGTCCTTCTACCACAGTTTTTTCAGAATCAGCTCCTTCTTCTGGCAGGATTGGATCTTTACTATTAAAGGTCTAGGCTGTTTTCCTCATAGCCAGGTTTGGGCCATAAATATGATGTGCCTTTTCAATTAACAACTCCTGCTGTGGCATACCAGTCCAGTTGCCTATTTGGGCTTTCAAAAGTTAATACAGTCTTTTAGGGAACAGATGGAGGAGACCCTGGAGAGGTGGAGATATGCTCTAGAGAGAAGGAGAATGAAGATTAGCAGGACTAAGACAGAATATATGTGTGTGAATGAGAAGGAGGATAGAGGAATGGTGAGGATGCAGGGAGTAGAGGTGGCGAAGGTGGATGAGTTTAAGTACTTGGGATCAACAGTTCAGAGTAATGGTGAGTGTAGAAGAGAGGTGAAGAAGAGAGTACAGGCATGATGGAGTGGGTGGAGAAGAGTGTCAGGAATGATTTGTGACAGACAAGTACCAGTAAGAGTGAAAGGGAAGGTCTACAAGAGGGTAGTGAGACCAGCTATGTTATATGGGTTGGAGACAGTGGCAATGACAAAGAGGCAGGTGTCAGAGTTTGACATGGCAGAGTTGAAGATATTAAGATTTGCACAAGGTGTGACAAGGATGGACAGGATTAGGAATAAGTATCTTAGAGGGTCAGCCCAGGTTGGAAGGTTTGGAGACAAAGCGAGAGAGGCAAAATTACATTGGTTTGGACATGTGCTGAGGAAGGATGCAGAGTATATTGGGAAAAAGATGCTAAGGATGAAGCTGCCAGGTAACAGGAAAAGAGGAAGGCCTAAGATAAGGTTTATGGATGTGGTGAGAGAGGACATGCAGGTGGTTGGTGTGACAGAGCAAGATGCAGAGGACATGAAGAAATGGAAACAGTTGATCTGCTGTGGCGACCCCTAACAGGAGCAGCTGAAAGAAGAAGAAGTTACAGCAGAAAATCTCAGGTTTTCCCTAAGTGCTCTGTCCTTTAACTTATTACATCTGAGTGACATCTCCAGGTGGATCTGCAGTTAATTCCTATCAATGTCTCTAGGTGTCAAATATTGCCTGTTCATACTTGCATCAACAATTCAAAAATCATACTATGTACAAGGTTTTAAAAGATCTGATGTTAAAGCTTACACAATACCAAACTCAACTGCATTCATATTTGACCTCTGTCTAGTGCAGGTAAATAGATATTAACTGTTGTTTTTATTATATTATGTATATAGATATAATTTTCACATTTTTCTAAATATCTCTGCAACAAAGTAACACATACAGAACTCCTTAGACTCATATGAAAGCTCTCAGCTAGATGAATAAAATGCTGCTAACAGTATATGTAACTTGAGTGGCTGCTGAGATATTTTAAGTTGTTTACAAAATATTACAAAGGTAATGGTTACTGTGTTTACTGTGACTTATAAAATTCAGTTTAAGACCTAGAGCTTAAAGAATACTACCACTATAAAATAGTTTGTGCTGAAGAGTTTTTCATTTATACTTCTTTCATAATCCCTATGGTTCCAGAGATATGAATATTTGAAATTTGAGGACATAATTTGATTCTGTCAAAGGGCTTAGGTTTTGCCCATTGGAAGTTACAGTGCAAACTTCCTGAGCTCCACTGGAGTGAATGAGTTAATTCTATTATTTTTTGAAACATTTCTTCTTGAACAATTTAACATTCAGATGGCCTTTTCCTCATTTTGACCTCTGATCTTTGCAGTTTTATTACCTCCTCTGAATATCTGTTTAAAGCTTTTTCCATTTTTAAAGCATTTGAGTTGATATAGTGCAGTACTTTTCCCAGTCAGTGTTTTTTCCTTACCTTTTGTAGGTGATTTTCTTTCAGGTCCTCTGTATTTCTTTTTTCCTGGCATCTAGGCAGTGGACTTACTAGCCAATTACTGAAATAAATCCAGAAATATAAGTCCACTGGCTTTCTCTGCTGTGTTTCTGTTTTCACACTGGGAGAGCCAAAATTAAACTGTCACTCAATGTGCAGTCATCTTGGAAGTCAGTCTTAGGAAGTTTTGATAGGAATCTATACTTCTAGAGCAACCAAGCTAGCCAGCTATAAACCTGTTCAACAACATATCCTTGTAGAACACATAATAAGGACCCATAGCCATGGGCATGCACTTCCTGCTAACTCTGCAGCTAGCCTTGTGGACATGGGTGTCCTGAGGCAGTAATTGCCTCATGTATACTGACGACCCCCTACTTCTCCAACAAATGGATTCTGTATATGAGAGATGCAGTTATACATTGTCACTAGAGGCTATAGTACCAAACAGGTTGTCAGTAACATACATAGTGTTGCCAATTTTCCATGTCAAAAATTCTGGATATGTATGTGAAAGCATCATTTTCCCTTCTGGGGAGAGTGATGTCCTCACAAATTATCACATTGATAAGGCACTAAGCACACAATTAGTTGTGAGGGACTTGGGCAACCAGGTTGATAGCAAACTGACTTTTGACCACCATATTGCCTCCATTGTACGGAAAGCTTTCTACATGGCCCACCTCATTAGTAAGGGTATCTCATCCAGGGACAAGGTGGTCATAACATTCCTGTATTCTTCCCTTATAAGACCAATTATTGAGTACAATGCCCCTTTTTGCATGTACCTCACAAAGCATATGCAGCAGAAACCACAGAGGTTTCTCACCTGGAGAATCCAGGGCCTCAAACATCTACCATACACAGATAGGCTAAAAGTCATGTCCCTCTACTCAGTTTCCTACAGACTCCTCAGAGGTGACATTTGTCTGGCATACAAAGCAATCTCAGACCTCGCTCTGATGGGACTGCTGCATATCCACAAGTCAAGCTCCACTTGAGTAACCTGCATGCATGACCTCAACCTGGTGTGTGACATCAACAGGACTTGTTGGCGGGACAGATTTGTGTCCCACAGACTCCCCCTTTTGTGGACTAGACTCCCTCTCCACATAAAGCAGAGTACCTCATTAAACCTTTTAAGAGCAACCTGGGTAACTGGATGGGGAACAGAAAATACATCCCTGGGATTCCACCTGTGTCCCTGCTGGACAGTGGCATATGGTGCTGACTTGGAAGATGGGCTAAATTCTTGGCTAGGCTTGTAAGGGCCTCAGGCCAATAGCCTAGTAATTTTCTATGATCCTATGATTCTATTAGCAAAATGCATGTAATTTTGTTACCCCCGCCCCCATGCTACCATTCCAGTATCCCATTACTTGGCTATTTCTTCACTTCTCTCCAGTTACCATACACACTGTTCAAAGCTGTCAGTGTGCATACTGTTTCAAACACTGATAGACATTTGCTAAATAAAGCAATACAGTCTCACAATGAAAACAGACTTAGCATTAAAACCCCTCTGCCTTTGAAACTCACATTCACTAAAACAGCATTGAAACCCACAGTCATATCAATATCAGTCAATATGCACAATCTCTACAGAAGTAAAAGTCATCCGAATAATTCCACATTAAACATATCTGTAACTAATGAAAAGGTTGCTGCTAGCAAACAGCTTTATATTTCAGTGTTTCATCTACAAATTCAGTGTCTGCTGCCATTGAAGAATAAATTGCCTATGTTACATTAAAAACATTATAAACTGATAATATTGCAGTAGGGAATAGATGGCAAACTGAAAACAGGTTCATAGTTACTAGGCATCTCATCCAAAGGAGGACATACTCAGGACTGCAGCACCCCACCCCATTAAAATACAACCCAGTATCAGCAATCTATCTACATGCTGTGGAAGTAGAACCCACAGCCTTCTGCATCAAAATGCAAGTATTCTATCTGTTGTGCTACTGACACTGCTTTGAAATTCTATACCACAATAGTGATACCATTTGCTAAAAAAAGTTACATATTGTAAACAGACTTAGGATGAGCAGCAGTAAACTTCTCTTTCCTTAAAGCTCACAATTCCTTGACAATGTACTTGAAACTAAATTCCTTGAAAAATGCACCTGAAGCTCAGTTCCTTGAAAAACGCAGCTTGGTAGTTGGGGTAGAGGACTCATGCTCTTGTTTCCTGTAGCTAAGGTACAGGGCTTGAGTGTAAGCAAATTACTAACCACCTGCCATACCTCCCAACTGTACTGAATTACTCGCTTTTTACAAAATGTTGGGGTCCAAATAATGGGGTGCCACAATTCCCGAGTGGCATCCCTTCATTTCTGATTTTTTTCTAGCTTTTTTTAAAATTTTTTCTTTTGCACTGACGTCATCACGTGCGCGATGACCATCAGCCTGTCAGAACTGAGCTCAAGGGTTCACATGCACGCATTTCCTGCTGTTTGAATGGAAACAACTGCTGCTGCAGAGCTCTGCTGCACGGAGTTTATTTCTGCTTATTTCACAGAGTTTCTGCTTGGTACATCTAACGACTGTTGAGCTTAAAGTATGCTTATTTTCACTGGTGGTGCATGGAGTTGTGCTTGAACAGCAGAGATATTTATTTGTGTGCTGCACTGTATAAGATAATCCAAAGAAAACGTGGCAGGACACTGCTATTCCTCTAAAACCTTTTATTAAACGTAAAAACACAGGATGAGTGCTTTCGGGATACAACCCTTCATCAGATAAAGCTCTCAACATTACTGTGCATTTTAAAAGAAACAAGATCCAATAACAATCAATAAAAAACCCGCCTATTCTGAAGGGCGGGCTTAATAGGTACTACCTCATTTAATCCTGGTTTTCTATGGGCCATTAGCTCAATGATCCACCTAGACTCAGCTAGCTCTGTTAAGTGCTTAATATCCCCTCCTCTATTATTTAATCTAACATTCACTATTGCCCTAAACTTGAACCTATGCGTGGGGTGGTCTTTCACATGCCTACACAGGGCATTTCGTAAATCATCATTTCTAATGCTAGAGAGGTGCTGCAGAATCCTTACTTTCAACATGTTATTGGTTTTCCCCACATAAAAACTGGGGCACTGACAACATTCCGCTAGGTACACTAGATCTGTAGTTCGACATGTAGCCCTCCCCTTCAAAAGAAAAACCCTATCAGTGACTGGATGTCTAAAGCTAGTCTCCTTATTAATACAACCACAAGCTTTACATATTCCACACGGTATAGTCCCTACTGTTGTCATTACTAGGTTACTAGTGGTGATAGATCTCTCCTTACATAGCAAATCTTTCAGATTTTTGTTCCTTCTATATCTGAAACTGGGATTACTCCCTACTATTCCCTTGAGACCGTCATCACTTGTTAATATGTTCCAATTTTTTCGTACTATGTTACAGATGTCCCCGATGTTACTACTGTAGGTGAACATCAATTGTGCACCTCCTTGTGATGTAATTCTATTACTGGTGGTGGGTAAATCCCCTTGGGTCCGTCTAAGCCAGGGTTTGTATTTATTGCACCTAAGTCCTTTACTGTTATCCATTATTTTATTTACCAATCCTCCTTCATATCCCCTTTGTTGGAAACATCCCCTAAGTTTGGTGATCTCCTCTCCTCAAAGCATCTGCCAAACAAATCCTGGAAACCCTGCTGACTTGCCCCTGCACAATGTTGGAATATGTATAGCGGGGGTGCATGCTAATCATAGGAGGTGTTAACAGTAAATCTGGTGGAATGTAAAAAATTCACCAAAAAGTCCAAAAAACCTGCTTCCCCCATCCACAAAATAAAAATATCATCTGATGTATCCCTTCCATCTATCATTTTCTAGAACAAAGGATTTCTCCCAGTAAGAGAGAACCAAATTTGCGTATGTATTTGCACAGGGGGTGCCCATGGCTACCCCCTGCACCTGTCTGTATATGGAATTGACTCCCATAAACACATTGTTTTCCAAAACCAGCGCCAATAATACCTTAATTAAATTTATTTTTTCTTCCGTTTCACCTAAATCCTTCAAAGATATTGCCCATCAACACTACAGTGTGTCTATGTCCAAACACCATCAGATATTATTACCCATCCCTACCCACCTGAGACTATTGAATGTTGGGGTGGGTTAACCAGGGATTTATGAATCTTGGGGAGTGCCTTGAAAATGGGTGTGACAGCTTTCTCTATCCAAAGAAACCCGAAGGTTTCTTCAGTTATCCGCATGTCATTTAACAACATCTGTAAACAATTGTGTACTCTGTCAACAACCTGTTTGACTCCCAGGGGATTAATCAAAATATAAGTGCCAACATCTAATAACATTTCACTTAGTTTCTTATTATACCATGCAGTGTCCAGCACCACCACTGCACACATTAGAGCAGAGGGTCAGAGGGATAAAAACTTACTAGACTCACCCTCAGATCTTCACATCCTAATAAAAGATTAAGGGCGGTGTTAAAGGTGGAACAACTAGGTTTTAAATTGTACCCGCCTTATTACTTTCACCAATATCAAGGCACACTGGCCTCTGTTACTAATCCAAAATCATTCTCCATTGCTACCAATACTTCTGGCTGCCATTCTGGTGAGATTAGTAACAGAGGCGTCAGTGCCTACAGTTGATAGGGGTTTAGCCCCTGGAGAGAGTAGTGCAGGAGCACACCCCAAGACTTTGCAGGGCAAACGACATTTTTGTTGAGGTTTTAAACAAAGGTTTAACCTTTGTACCTAGTAAGAGTTATGATACAAGTATTGTCAGAACATTTTTTTAAAATGATGTACAATTTAAGAAAACCTAGTGGGTTTGTTCCACCTTTAATCTAATAAAATATTTTCAGGAGGGTGAGTCTAGTAAGTTTTACAACCTGACCCCTGCGCAGAGATCTGCTCTAATGTGTTTAAGTGAAAATAAGGAATTGAAAAAAAAAAATGGGGGTGGAGGTGTGGTGTGGCTGGACACTGCATGGTATAATATAATAAGAAGTGAAATGTTGTCGCGGATAACTGGAAGAAACCGGGTTTTTGATAGAGAAAGCTGTCAATTCCATTTTCTACACTCTTCATAAATCTCAAATCCCTGTTAAACCCACCCTAAGACCAATAGTCTCAGGTAGGGATGGGTAACAGGATTTAGGTGAAACGGAAGAAAAAATAAATTTAATTAAGGTATTATTGGCGCTGGTTTTGGAAAACAATGTAATTTATAATAGACAGGCAGGAGGGGGGTAGTATGGGCACCCCTGTGCAAATACATATGCAATTTGGTTCTCTTTACTGGAGAAAATCTTTGTTCGATGATATTTTTTTTTTGGTGGATGGGGAAGCAGGTTTGTGTTATTCACTTTGTGAATTTTTTACATTCCACCACCACATTTTTCAGATTTATTGGCACCCTATTCATCAGAGAGAATGCACCCCCACTATACATATTCCAACACTGTGCAGGGGCAAGTCAGCAGGGCTTCCAGGATTTGTTTGGCAGATGCTTGCTATGAGGAGGAGATCACCAAACTTAGGGGATGTTTCCAACAAAGGGGATATGAAGGAGGATTGGTAAATAAAATAATGGATAACTGGTTAAGCATAAATACAAACAAAACACAAACCCTGCCTAGACGGAGGGAAGGGGGATTTACCCACCACCAGTAATAGAGTTACATCACAAGGAGGTGCACAATTGATGTTCACCTACAGTAGTAACATCGGGGACAAACAAAATAAGGATGAAAGATTTTATATGTAAGGAGAGATCTATCACACTGATAGGTTTTTTTTTGAAGGAGGGCTACTTGTCGAACTACAGATCTAGTATATCTAGCGGAATGTTGTCAGTGCCGTTGAAAAAGGATTCTGCAGCACCTCTCTAGCATTAGAAAGGTTCAAGTTTAGGGCAAGAATGAATGATTTATTAAATAAGGAGGAGGGGAATATTAGCACTAACAGAGCTAGCTAGAGTCTAGGTGGATCATTGAGCTAATGGCCCATAGAAAACCAGGATATTGATTGTTATTGGGTTTTCTTTTAAATGCATTGTGCAAAATGTTGAGAGCTTTCTGATGAAGGGTTGTCATCCTGTGTTTTACGCTTAATAAAAGGTTTTCTTCATTGGACTGCACTGTATAAGCTGAGCAAGTGTGTGTGTGTGTGTGTGTGTGTGTGTGTGTGTGTGTGTGTGTGTGTGTGTGTGTGTGCGTGTGTAAGGGTTCCTATTAAATAATCAAAGATGCCTTCTTTCGACTGTGCCTTGATTGAACTTGAAAGCACGAAAAGGCAAAATAGCGAAATGGCATATAAGCGAATTCTTTCCCTGGGAGAGAAATTGCTTGGCCACTTCCATTACTTTGCAATTTTCGTGACTGTAGTACAATCTCAGAGTTTGTATATTTAAGTAGGGGGGTGTGAGGGGAAAGCCCCCCACTTTATGTAATGTTTAAACATTTTTTTTTTTTTTGTGGAACAGCGATTTTTTTCCCTTGGAAAAAAATCACTGTTCTAAGCGTTTGAAATTGTAAGCTTTTGCTTACATGAGTTCGATAAATCATCATTCGCTTTTTTAAGCATTCTTTAACATAGACCCGTGTGAAAATACCCCCACCTGAATACACCTGGTGGCTAGAGGTACTCAGGCTCAAACCCTGTCCCTTGGGTACAGGTAAAAAAGAGCTTAAAGCTCCTAGCCACTAACACTTGTGAATTTGTTCCTCATATATTTGTTCTCTTCCTCATTAAATCTGTGGTTTTTAGGATTTTTGTTGCAATTCACTGAAGGACTGAATTCACTAAATAATGACAGACATTTGAATTTCAGACTTCGTATTCTTCAGAAAAAAAATGGTAACATAAAACCTATTATTCTAGCAATTTTCTAAGTTTATAAGATCATTATTTGAAATTTTTCCCTATTTTGGAGCTGTATTCCCCCATTATTTGCTTTGTCCAGGTTTTTTGTGCTAAGAGGTTGAGAGCTATGGTGAGAAGTGAAAACTGAATTCAATGAATGATAGCCATTTAAGTTTCAGTCTTCCTATCTTTCAGGAAGCTGATGATATGGCATAGTGGTATGTTGCTCTGACTGTAGTGCACAGGGGGGTCCTGGGTTCAAGACTTGGCAACACAACATTTTAGTCTAGCAACTTTCCAAAATTATACAAGCAATGTTTAAAATGTGTCCCTAGTTTTTGGCTTTTGTCCCCCCACCAAAAAAAAAAAACTGCAATTGAAAATAAGTGCAAGAAGCTGTGCAAGATGCATATGGTTTACACTACTGACATTTTATGTATATATATATATATATATATATATATATATATATATATATATATATATATATATATATATATATATATATATATATATATATATATATATATATATATATATAGTGTGTGTGTGTGTGTAAGTAGACTTTTATAATGGAAATGTTCTGAATTGGCCAGTTTTGTCATTATTGTTTCATGCATTTTGTTTCATTGCCTACTGGAAAAATGTTCAAACAATACATTTAAATTGCACTCTAACTTAAGTCTAATGAGTGTGCTGCATTATAGAAGGAATATAATTTAATAAAGTCAGGAAGGTGTATCAAAGAATGCATGTATGTTTTTTTGTTTTATGTGCAAGGGGCCTATGATTTGAAAACAGCCCAAAGGTAATCTTTATTCACCACTGGACAGATGCATTTTCTTTGGACGTGGTGTGGGTTTCAGTACTGTTTCAATGAATGTGAGTTTTAAGGGCAGAGATGTTTTAATGCCAAGTCTATTTTCATTGTGAGACAGTATTGCTTTGTTTAGCAGATGTCTATTAGTGTTTGTGCATTGTGTTGTAAAATGTAAAAATAAAATCCAAATAATCATTGTAGAAGTAAAGCAGTATGCACACATTAGTGTTTATGGTAAATGGGGTGAAATAGCCAGGTAATGGGAGATTGAAATGGCTGCAGGGGGACTCTGGTGCCATATTTTGGTTGTCTGTTCTTCAGTTTGTGTTTGAAAGTTGGTATCCCCCATTTCCATTTATGTGGGTGGGGTTATGTAATTATGTATTCAAATTTTACGTTAATCAGCATACAGATTTGTATCTATTTTTCATGGGCCTTGTCCAGATTTTTTATGTATCCAGGTTGAGCGGTATGCCACCTGCTAACCCTAACTAGGACAGTTCACTATCTCACACACACACCTCAACCACTTAGTGCAAGAAATCTGCACAAAGCCTAAAATAAATAAGAACAGATTATAAATATTGCTCTCCTCATGAACTTAGAAAATTGCTAAAATAACAGTATTTGTGTTAGTATGCATTTTTCTAAAGGATGTGAAGACTAAAACTCAAATGTCTGTAATCATTTAGCAACGTCAATCCTTTTTATGAGGAACAGACAAAAATATTGGGCAATGCACAATGCACACACATACACACACACACACACACACACACACACACACACACACACACACACACACACACACACACACACACACACACACACACACACACACACACACAAACCATACTTCTCAACTTCTTAGTACAAGAAAGCTGGACAAAGCCAGTCATAATGGGGGGAAGACAAAGGCACTTCTTTAGCTAGTGCTAATCTGGCATTGGGAGAACACGTTTAGAGTGTCTTTTGAAGAGAGACAATAAGGGTAGGTTTGAAATTTATAGGTACAATTTCAAATGTAAGAGATTTTAAATATAGGTGACTGGTTTAGCAATAACATCATCAGATAGTTTCAAAAATAAGGATAGGCTTTATTTGGGTTAAGGGCTGTGCTTGGTTTCTAATTTATGAAGCTGCTTCTTGCATACTTTGCCTGTGATTTGTTTGAAATAGAAGAGAAAATACTGTCTGATGGTAATTCTGTGGGTGAGTGGACGTCAGCGGGGAAGTTGTATGCTGGGATGTGTAACTTACAGAGACAGGGTTAATGTTTGAAATGTCCTTGAACTGTACACATGGCAACCAGCAGCTACAGATTAGCATATGCATGACAATTATCCCCACTATATGTTTGAAAAATAACACTTAAATGCAGACTAGTACATAGAAAGTGACCGTTTCCAATATTCTGTTGTAACTACCTACTCAGATAAATAACCTAAATGCATTATAATTCTCAGAAAATAAAACAGTACAGCATGCTCCACGTCATATTAAACACATCCAAAATAGCTCACATGCAGCAAATCTGGAAACTAATATAACTGGAAGGCGATGAGCTGGCAATACTCAGAATCAATTGTAGCAGAGGTCCACCGTTAAGTCTGTTCTAATAATAACATTTCAAACAATGAGTCAATGTGGTTATTAACCTGGAAATTTCATCCACATGGTAACACCTACCAAAGAAAACTAACAAAGTAAACCAAACTGACATACTGTCCAACCTGTTTCTGTATTCTAGGTTGTTAAGATTTTAATGCCTTATTTACTAAAATACTCCCAACAGCTAAAGGAGACATTACCTCAGGTTACATGTAGCAAAGCAACAAAGATGTTTCCCTTAGCCTTGTTGAAACAGGCACACACATTATCTAAAAGACTTTCAAAGGCTAGACAATCTGGAAGATAAAAAACACCAAGAAACATGAAAATGTCTGTACTGTTACCCTCTTACCTCAAACCAACAAAGTTTCTCCCTCTTCTTTAACTAGAATAAAGTCGCTCTTTAAGCCATTTGACATAAGTGTAAATTTCTAATGGTATACAAATCAATTACCTGAATAATGACTACATCATTAACAAACATCCGCCACCTAGTTCTCTCACTCTCAGCCTCACTCTCACACACACACACACACACACACACACACACACACACACACACACACACACACACACACACACACACACACACACACACACCTACCTCTCACTTGATCATTTGTGGTCCACTGCTCAGAACAAACATCTTCTGGCTTTCAAATTCCACGCTCATGGAAGATGAAGATGTAAACAATTGGTCGCACAGGCACAACAGGTTTTTGCAACCTGTTTTCATCTTCTGTGTCTGTACGACTGAACACAAAGAGCATTGTTAAACAAGAACTCCCTAAAAACAAAAAGATGGTTGGCAACCCTAAACATACACACACTACACCCACCTCACTTAGTAAGTACCCGACCCCACACATAGACTCGCATTTGCTAAGGGTGTCAAATGTAATCTCTCAAAAACACAAAGATCTCCTAGACAATGCACTCTAAAAAATGTCCTCAGCAACCTGTAGTGCACTCAACAAAAACAACACCAAACAAGACATATGCTTCCACACCCTACAGTCTTGAAACTTCTAAGCCCATAAGGCATGCCACCACACAACCCAACATGTTAGTCATAGAAGACTCCATTGTGAGACACACAAATGTCCCTTTCACCAGGTTAAGTAAGAAGAGTCATGATCAGCTGTCTATTAGAGGCCAGGATCCACCAAATCACTCATCACCCAGGTCACTGGATTGTATGTACCAGTATCACTCTGTCATAGTCCATGTGGGGTTGAATGATCTAGGACATACCTCATTGGACTATACGAAGTGACATGGTAGAGATCTGTAATGATGTGTCCCAGGCCAGTATGAGCCTAGTATTGAGCAGCATTCTACTTTCTCCAAAGGTGATGCCACAATATGAACAGAAGATTGACTTTAATAATTGGCTTAGTTTTTGGTGTCAGTCCAACAATATTTGTCAACATGGGAGGATATAGTTAACAGACTAGACTGCTTTGCCAGGGATGGCCAGCACCTGTCCCCTATAGGCTTTTGAATTTTGACTAAAATATTGTCCTCCCCTGATGTGCCTTTTTTTATGTAATGCTAAACTGACAACACTTCCAACACAGCAAAACCACCCCTAGAAAATCTAATGGTGTTACTGCTCGATGCCAAAAGCCTAAACAAGAAACGTCACTCCTTCCAAGCTCTCCTCACCTTGGAGAATGCAGATGTTTGTGCAGTTACCAAGATATGGTTTAAAGCTGTGGGAAACACTCTGGCAGTGCAGGGCTACAATGCCTTCAACACATTTATACCAGCTACTGCACAGGTATGGACTACTGGTGGAGGTATTTGATTTACATAAAAACAAGCATACCTCAAGGCTGATCAGACAGGATGATAATCTTGAGCTCCTCCACATCGAAATCACTATAGACAAAGTTCCATACCATATCATTTCAATCTATAGGTCCCTTCTATTACCTAGAAAACCCATAACACAGACTTAAACTTACTGGAGTCACTCACCATTCAACCCAATAACATATTAATTGATGACTTTAACTACCCCATGATAAACTGGGAATTATACACAGTGTCAATTGTGCAGGGCCAGAGATTCCTAGACTGTCAACACAAACATTTAGGGGGCGAGAACATACTAAATATGGTCCTCATCAGCATGGAAGAACTTTGCACCCAACTAATGTAATGTCCTCCTTGGTGAGAAAGGACCATAAAGTTGTCTCATTTGAAATAAAAACAAAACCCAGAATCCCTGCTTACCCTGGGACACTTAGAATCTATTCTAAGGCAAACATTCTACTCTTAATTGATAACCAGGCAAAATTTCAAGTTCTCCAAGCCAAGAGAACACTTCTGCCTATGTGGAACTGTTCACAGAGACCCTGTATAATCATATCAGTAGATGCTGTGGTGCCCACCAGTGCTACCAATATGTGATGGCCACCACTGCCACCAATGTGTGATGTCCCCATGCTGGGCCAGTAATCAAGAAGCCTGAATTCTCACTACTGACACTGGAGAGGGATGTGCAATTGGAATACAAATGTACACACTTGGTATTTCCAGATGCAGATCTCTCTGCATCAACCACAATTTCCCTTAAGAGCACAGAGGGAACACACTCAATCTGGGGTCTGGATTTTTTTATATCTGTCTTCCTCCAGATCCCCAGTAAGACTCCCCACTGGCACAACTGTAGGGTTAGGCCCTCAGCCGAGTGTCCAAGCCAAGTCCTCCAGTACCCTCTCCGTGAACCCAATGCTTCATGTCCCTGCCCCAAGTAGCTGATCCACACACTCTTTAAGAGTTAATTTTCACACACACACACACACACACACACACACACACACACACACACACACACACACACACACACACACGTGGGAAAGGCTGGCACAGATTACCCATGCTACCAACTTTGTCCAGACTATAAGTTAGATTCACTGACAGCAGTCAGTTACTATAAGGCTCTGAGTGAAGTTAATATTAATACAAATGACAGTATTTGACCAAGACAGCTAGGCCTTCTGGAGTGGCCCATACAGTGTCACCAAATAAATATAAATACTCGCAAAGGTTATATACTTTCTACCAGGACCAGTCACAATAAAAGTTTTAAATATATTTAATAATAAATAATAAAAGAACATAAAAATAGTTATTATATATTTACAGTAAGCCACAGAGTTCAGATCACAGAAAAGATTGAAATTAACATTGATGGACAGGCTCATAAAAATAAAAAACACTATCTGTGCTTCACTATACTCCTGACTGAATCTAAGAGAATTTATTGTTCCCTAATAACTTACTTGGGCAAGGCAAGATGAAATAGATGAGCAGTCTTTCTAGTCAGCCCCTCCAAACAGAATACTCAATACTCTGAGATTTCACTTTGTAATATCTATTTCTAACAGGTCTGGCAGAATGACCTAATCTGGTCACCTGACCCCAGGTTCTCTCAGTATTCCCCTTTGAAACTGAGACAGGAATTTAGCATAGATGGCTGCAATACACATATAAATGTTTATGGCAATGCCTGGGGCTTTCCCTCTTATACTAAACTAATGAACAAAGGCATTTTCCCAGACCTAGTGTTTCTGGTCCTATTCAGCACTGTGGGGTTCCATTTTAATGTCTTTTTAACAGCTCATTTATATTTCCCTTATTTTTCTTAAAGTAAGCTAGCTGGTACATTTAATTCAGTTGCAGTAATACATGTACATTTCTTTTCATTCCAGCAGGGTGCACTGTGTATACATTTTAACACAAGCAAAGCTCACAAATACATTTTCAACACAGGCATCTGTATAAATCAGTTTGATATATAAATGATATATAGTTCTATTACATTTGTAACTCAAACATCTTGTATAAATCAGTTTGATATTCAAAGAACATATCATTCTTTACAAAACTACAGCTGGCTATGCTGGCACTTGCCCATATCATTACAGATGCACAGAGATGGCTATGCCTACCAGGAATATATGCAAATCAAACACAAGAAACAAACCACCTTGGTGGAATCCCAATATAATTAAGTTGTACCAAAAAGGAAGAAAGTCATGGCAAAAATAAGAAAGTGAAATGCCCAGCAGGATAAAACATCTCTCATCAATCTAAACAAGCAACTTAGAGGAGAAATCAAGTCTACCAAAGCCAGATCTGAGGTAAAAACAGCTTCCCAGGCCAAGGACAACATTAAGGCTTTCTACAGCTATCTCTGCAACCTCTAAAGTAGCACACAACAATGTGCAGAAGTAATTGTAAATTGAGCCTCCTGTACTGAGCTGAAAAATATAGAAAATGTATTGGCAGACAAATTCACATCCAGTTTTACCCCCCTCCCCCAGCCAACCTTCTGGAAAGACCATCGAACATAACCACCCCCAACTATCACTGCTCTTTAATGCTAAGAATACCACATCAGTGGGCCCAGATTATATCCCATGATGCCAAATATTATAAAGCACAACATATAGACCCACTAGAATCACTGTTTAACCATAGGCTCCAGACAGGCTTCATACCACGTGAATGGAGAACTTCAACTGTCATCCCTCTGTACAAAGGTGGGCTATCTACAGACCCCAGAAACTACAGACTCATAAGCCTAACTAGTCTCATATGCAAAGCCAAGAAAGAATTATCATGGAAATGGTTAACATAGAAAATCTTCAGACACAGGATCCAGCCAAGGTTGGTTTCATCAAGGTGAAATCATGGCTTCTGAACATGGTGGACTTTTTCAAGAAGGTCACCAAGGCAATGAATGAGGGCATAATGGTACTTACCATCTACTTTGATCTTGCCAAGGCATTTGATACAATATCCAACTCAGGCATTGTAGGCAAACTCATGGAATTAGGTACAAACCCATATCTCACCTGATGGATAGCTGTGTGGCTCTTGGATAGGACCCAAGAAGTTAGGATAGGGGAGTACACTTCCTTAAAGAGTCTGGTCACTAGCAGAGTCCCTCAGTGCTCTGTGCTGGGTCCACTCCTTTTTGACATCTACTATACTGAAGTCACGGCCAACAGTAAGTATCGTTGGCTGACCAAGTTTGTTGATGATTGCAAACTATATGCAGCCATAGAATTTCCCCAAGATACAAATATCCTCCAAGAAGGACCGATTCAGATAAATAACTGGTGTCAGAGTCACAGTCTGAAACTCAGTGCCAAGAAATGCATATGGTATCCTTTGGGAAGTTGGCCACCCCTGGAAATGACCTCACCCTCCCCAAGAGTAGATCCATTAGTCAAGGATTTGGAGATGCATATAGTCAGTAAACTGACCTTCAACCATCATGTGTCTATGGCAATAAGGAAATCATTATGTTGTTGTTGTTGTGTCTTTTGGCTTATTCTGGTTAGGGGTTGCCACAGCGGAACTCCGGTCCACTAATGTTTGGTAGTGGATTTTTATGTGCCGAGTTACCAGCCCTAATGCACAACTTTCAACAAAGGCATACCCATTAATGCATGCCTCCACACAGAAGACACTCTAGCTGAGAATCGAACGCAACCACGTCTTGCTGTGAGGCGACAACGCTACCGCAGCACCACTACTGCGGGTTAATAAGGAAATCATGATAATAAGGAAATCATTATATGTTACTTAAATCATTAGCAAGGGTATGGCATCTCGGTCCAAGGAAGTCTAGTCCCACTGTATAAGACTCTCATTAGACCTATCATTGAGTACAATGCCCCATTTAGTATGTAC
>NC_056727.1:168825522-168868022 GCF_019279795.1 Protopterus annectens
CCCTCCTCAGCACATGTCCAAACCAACGTAATCTTGCCTCTCAGGCTTTGTCTCCAAACCTTCCAACGTGGGCTGACCCTCTAATATACTTATTCCTAATCCTGTCCATCCTCGTCACACCCAGTGCAAATCTTAACATCTTCAACTCTGCCACATCAAGCTCTGACTCCTGCCTTTTTGTCAGTGCCACTGTCTCCAACCCATATAACATAGTTGGTATCACTACCTTCTTGTAGACCTTCCCTTTCACTTTTACTGGTACTCGTCTGTCACAAATCACTCCTGACACTCTTCTCCACCAGCTCCATCCTGCCTGTACTCTCTTCTTCACCTCTCTTCCACACTCACCATTACTCTGAACTATTGATCCCAAGTACTTAAACTCATCCACCTTTGTCACCTCTACTCCCTGCATCCTCACCATTCCTCTATCCTCCCTCTCATTCACACACATATATATTTTTTTAGTCCTGCTGACCTTCATTCCTCTTCTCTCTAAAGCATATCTCCACCTCTCCAGGATCTCCTCCACATGTTCCCTACTCTCATATAGATCACAATGTCATCTGCAAACATTATAGTCCACGGGGACTCCTGTCTGATCTCGTCTGTCAACCTGTTCATCACTATTGCAAATAAGAAAGGGCTCAGAGCTGATCCATGATGTAATCCCACCTCCACCTTAAACACATCTGTCACTCCCACTGCAGACCTCACCGCTGTCACACTATCCTCATACATATCCTGTACCACTCTTACATACTTCTCTGACACTCCCGACTTCCTCATACAATACCACAACTCCTCTATATGCACCCTGTCATATGCTTTCTCTAAATCCACAGACACAATGCAACTCCTTCTGACCTTCTCTGTACTTCTCCATCAACACTCTCAGAGCAAACATAAACACATACCTGAATCCATGAGCACAGCGCAACACCAGAACAGATAATTCAAAATCTCCTGTATTCGAGATTTTGAATTTCACACTTCTGGGGTTGTGATCTTCCAATCCTTCCACTTTATGAGCTCGGGATTCTGAAATTCGACATTTCAGTATTTCGAGCTTATAAAGTGCTCCTATATATATATATATATATATATATATATATATATATATATATATATATATATAAAACACACACACTCACAAACACACATAAAATAGATATATAGAATACCTATATACATGTCTAATTGCATTTACTGTGTAAATGAATGTGCAAATGCATGTGTGTGTGTGTGTGTGTGTGTGTGTAAGTACACTCACACACACACACACACACACACACACACACACACACACACACACACACAAACACAGATATATATAGACAGAGAGATAGATACACAAACACACATAAAAATAGATATATAGAATACATATATACATGTCTAAATGCATTTACTGTGTAACTGAGTGTGTGTATCTATGTGTATGTGTGTATATGTTTGTAAGTACGCACATGCACACACACACACACACACACACACACACACACACACACACACACACACGTATAGATAGACATACACACACACACACACACACACACACACACACACACACACACACACACATATACACACACACACACACACACATATAGATAGATAGATACACATGTGCACACACAAATGCACATATATTTCACACACATATATATATATATATATATATATATATATATTTCTATATCTGTTTAAACATGTTTCTATCTATGTCTATGTATCTATTATTGTAGATATATAGATGTAGTCTCCTACATCAAATGGCCAGAATATCAACATTCCAGATGTTGACACATTTATGCTGACCACAAAATGTCAATACACTTCTGCACATGCTTTGAGGATTAATCTCTGAGCAGGAAAAGTAACAAACATCATTTTTGTAGGGGATCAAGCCTCCTTGTACCCCCACACTTCCATCCCACAATCCCTGGGAAAAGGGCATATTCCTCTACCCTGGGGAATATCGAGCTTAGACACCTAGCAACCATCTGTTCTGTTGGTGTGTTGACAAAACCGATGTCATCGTTACCACATATTACTCTTTACTATTGCACATCTGTAGTACTGTGAATACGTCTTTAGAAATATTAGTCTTTGCTGATAAAATGTAGTGCCCAATACTCCTTATTTTTGTTGTAAGTTTTGTATGTACTCTGTTTGTTGGCTATTGTCTTTCCTGTAATATGTCCATCTTGAATTTCCCTTTCCTAACTAAACTATAATACAGTTACAGCAACACATCTGTCTGTCTCAGAGTAATAAACATAAAACAATGCATCTTACTTGTCCTGATGCATTTGTACATGTATGAACTTAAGATTAATTTCTAGTCTGTAATGGCAACCACAGGAGTATGTTATTTTTATTTTTTGATTATCTAAATAAAAATCTGTGAAAATTCAGCCTTCCAAATGTAATCATATTTACATTATCCATGTACAGAGTTGAACAGGTTTACTTAACCACACACACACACACACACACACACACACACACACACACACACACACACACACACACACACACACACACACACACAGATACAGATATAGATGATGTTTAACTGCATCTTCCTCAGCTGAGATCACCTTCCTTAACAGTGTCAATATATTTTACATAAGGGAGTTTATCTTAACAGAAGTATAAAATGTAAATAGATTTGGATCTGTAACTGGGCTATGTAGTATGTCCTTTCCCATACACCGTATCCACCATTTTCTTTATTCATCTGAATGCTTCATCTCCTACCACTGATCCTTTTTCCTATCCAGTGTATCACACTGAAGAATTTATTGTTAAATTATTTGTTGTCAAATTTTATTTTGCTTTTCTTTACCAGGTTTGTCCTACTGGGTTTAGTCAAAAATCTGTTTTCATTGGAGACCAGAGAGAAAAGCTCTAACATGTTACAAACATTTTTAAATATACATTCAGTAATATACATGAACAGCTATTAAATAATACACATTAACAATTACACATACATTTGCAAATTAGATTCCATTCATATGAAAGTAGAGGCAGCTATTACAGCATAAAATATACTTGTGCATTAGTACATGTTGAGCATTCAGCATTTCAAATGGTATGTTAGTGAGTTTGTCAGAAAGATAATAGATCATATGATTAGTGCATAGAAATTCAAAGAAATTGCAATGGGGAAGAAACTAGGTAGGGCAGAAACTGTTGATATTGTAGTTAAGAGGTGGGCTGTAAAGAAGATTCAGAAGCAATTATATACATGGCTATAATAAGGTTTATATTAGAAGTATAGAGGTGGGGATGAACTATGTCGCAAAATTATGAATATGGCTGGGCTGTGTTATTAAAACAATTCAGGCACAGGTGAAAATAGGTTGTGGGATACAAGATTATGAAAGAAGAGAAATGGTTAGATCATTCGGCAAGTTGAAGATAACTGTGGCATTTTTCCTGGAGATATACAGGAGCAGATCCATTAATCTGATAGGTAAAGTTTTAATTGTGTTTTAAATGAGTTTACATTCTGAATGGAGTTCACTTGTAGTGGAATGTGGCACCATAGTTCAGTTACACTATTTGAATATAGAGTCACCTGTAGCATTAGACAATTTGGTTAAAGCGATTAGTAAGTTTTCTCTAGAGCGTAAAATTCTATTGGGGGGGTAATGTTGTATTAAGTTGTTAAGGAACAGGCAATTTTATGGCTTATAGAGAAGTATTTGTATTGTAGTTATCTGAGAAAGAGTTAGGTGATGTGGTTGTTCTAACCAGTTTAATTCTCTGAGGGTAGGTAGTGGTGTGTCCTATTAGGTTGTCATAATGGTTAAGGTGTTCACCTTATAGGCACAAGGTGCAGGGTTGGATTCTCAAATGGGATAAGTGACTAGGTTTAAAATGGCCCACAAGGGTAGTTAGCCTAGTACTAACCTATGAACCTATTGTTATAATTTACTGTATATTCAGCTACTTTTTTATAACATTGCTCAAGTTTGGACAGTTGTGAGACTTGAAGGTTAGTGAAGATTGAGGCAGCATAGAGGACGGATGGGAATAAGAATGTAGAGGCACAGACCCCCACATGGGTGGTACAGGGGTGCTTGCTCCCCTGCAAAAAGCAATGTTATTCGTTTTTTATTGGTTGTATAATGTACCTAGTTTTTGATGTTTTTTTTTAACCACTTGTGATATATGGTAGTCAGACTTCAACTGGTCATCTGTGATAACACCCAGTAATTTTGTGTAGTTTATTTGTTTTATCATGGTGTAGGGGTATTTGCTGAGAAGATAGTGAATAGTGTTGTCTTTGTTATGGTTCAAGCAGTTTAAGGCTGCACTTGTAGTCCAAATATACAGATCAGTTTGTAATCTGAAATGGGTGGTAAAAGCAAAACAGTCAGAGATTGTTACGATACAGTGAAATAGGTGGAGAGGAGGAGCAAGGATTTGTTAGCTGCAGCTGTCTGTAGTGTCTTATTCTGCTGACATCTTTAATGTAATACGTTGCAGCCCATTACCCCCAGTGCCAACTATATCATTCATAAAGTGGTTGATTCCAGTTGCTCAAGACCTACCTCTAATATAAACATGCTGGTTCACATCTACATAACTTACTCTGTGCAGTTATATTCTCAGAACAGCTATATGCCTCTCTCTCTTAATTCCCCTATTACTCAGTACTCTGGCTACTGGACAATTGTCACATAGCTGTTGAGACCCTTTCCTCTTTATACTTCTGGATAACAAAGCAGTATTCTTATTTATGGGATATCTCCAGTATGAGTCTTACATAATTTATTTACATATTAATTTGGTTTGTTTTTATTTGTGTATTTATTTCCTAGCATAACTCTTAACTGTACAGAATGTTGTGGAGTATCCCTGATTTTTATTTAGTTTTTTGACCTATCTCTCATTAATTTTTTTTATTTTCTGGTAAGTTATTGAGGATTAAAGTCAGTTTGTTTTGCCAGCCATTAGAGTGTTATGCTTATTTTTCAGAAAATACACTTTGATGTAAAATCTGTTGTTCTATTGACTTAAGTGAATTAAAGTAATATTTAAAATGTGTTCATGATTTTGGGCCTATGTCCCCCTATTATCTTTGTCTCTGCCCAGAATTCTTGAACAAAGAAGATGAGATATATGCTTCCTTGTTAGAAATCTTGTTCTTCTATTGGGGGCTTCCCATACCTAGTTTAGTAATATTCTCTGTGACCATCTCAGCTTCCATATAAGAAACAATTACAGCCTTTGCAGTCATTTCTTTTTGCTTGTATTATTTTCCTAAAACTGCTCCAAAGTGTAATGAAAATTTTCATAAATCATGTGTTCATATCTTAACCCATTTTATTTTACTGATGTTAAATTCTAACTTACAGGTACAGTTATTTAAGTAATGAATACCTACTTATTGTTTTGGATGCTATTTGCTAATTTGTAATCATAGCCTTTCCCCATGTTAGCTGTTTCCTAATCTGTTGTGTCATGACTATATGCAGAGTCTTTAGCTATTTGTTCAATAATTCATTTACATGTAATTTTACTCAGTAAGATCTTTATTTTTTTATCTTTAATTTTTTTTTGCATATTTGGATTATCATCTTCCTGTATCTCAGTTTTGTAGCTTTACATTAATTTGCTGGACTTGTGGGAATTTATCAGATATTCCAAGCTTGTATCACTGTTTCCGAGTCATAATAGCTCAAGTTTTGGTAGCTCATGTTACTTCACCTTTAGTCACATAAAAGTGATGTTATTACTGGTATGTTTTTATGTTTTGTGTTGTCAGTCTCGTCACTTGCCAGAGACAGAAAGAGAGAGGCAGGATTCATACTGGCCGTGATTGATTACTCTTTTGCAAAGCTTCAGTGACCACAAGGTGAAAATAATAAATAAAGAGAGTACAGGGCCTTCTCTCTACAAAAAAGAAAAGCATTTATGTGTCAAAGTTCCTCATATGATAATGGAACTTCTGAACATTTGTTCTGAGTTACTATGTACTCAGTCTCATCCTGTATGCAGGTTGTCTGCAGACCTCTTGTGATCACAGAACAGATGTTTTGAAGAGACATAGTGGAACACATTCATTTTATGCCCAGTTATAAGCTTAATAACATGCCCATTCATCCATTCATCCTACCAATTCCACATTCTTAATTTATGTTGTAATTTATTACTAAATTAATTTATTAATATCTAGTCGTTTCCTCACTTTTCTGTCATCTGTATCCTTGTTTGTAACCTATCAGTTTTCTTCCTATTTATTTACATGGTAATAATGGAATACAGACATTTTTTTATTCTGAAGCATAAGTGTTCAGATCACTGAGTTTATATTATCTTCCCTTTCTAATTTTGCAGGATATCATAGAAAGGAAAATACATGTGTTTTGTCAAAATCCAAACATTTCCCATTCCAATAAGGACAATTGTTCAAACTGTGCAAGAAAGTTTTGCTGATCCTTTTTTGTGTGTTTGGAGCAGCCTCAGAGTTGATTATATAACTGAACAGGGTATTGAGGTACACCTCCACACAATAAGGGCGAATAAGCTTGCTCTTGTATAAAACAATACTTTTGTATTCTTATTTGGCAGTCTTGTTCTAACCTTTGTGTGTATCTGGAACAAAAACACCATGATTTCTCCTATACTAAGTCATTATTATTATTGTTACTTTTATTCACAGAAAATAGGTTCAATAAGTTACCTCTGGTGGGAGTCTTAAGGGAAAACAGTTTGGTATATGTAATTAAGTTTAATTTATTGTCATCCATTTATTTAACTGTATAAGTGAATTGGCCCTTCTTAGAACTCAGACCTTTTTTCAAACATGACATAGGCAATGGAGCAAATTAAGAAATATAGACAGATATGGGTTCATAGGTTTATAGGTGTGTTATGCACTAGGCTAATGGCCCTGGAGCCTTTACAAGCCTAGGCCATAGAGGTGCCCTGGCATCGTGCCACCCGACATTAGTTCCCAGTGTCTCTATCAAGCAGAGCCACTGGAATGATCCCCAGAGTGAACTTTCTATTTCCCATCCCCTCATCAAGATTTCTCTTGAAGAGGCCCAATGAGGTGCTTGTCTTGACATGTATGGGAAGTCTATTCCAAAGCATGGGCAGTCTCTGGGTTATGAACCTGTCCCTCCAGCATGTTCTGTTGATTGTGGTAATGAGGTTGAAGTCTCTGGAGCGTGTGGTGCGGAGGGATTGAGATTTCTTTAGATGTAACATTTCTAATAAAGCTGGGTCAGACATGGCTTTGTAAGTCAAGCAGAGATCACCTTTTAGTAGACGATATGAGACAGATAATAGCTGGAGTGTTTTGATGCTGTCCATGCAGGACATGTGTTTAAGGCCTAGGATCCTCTTCGTGAGGTACTTTGGTGGCCTTTCCAACTGTTCCATGTGTCTAGTGAGGTACATGCCAAATGGGGCATTATACTCGATGATTGGCCTAATGAGGGAAGAGTAGAGAGAGATGATGACCTCTTTCTTCCTGGATGAAAAACTCTTGGTAATGAGATGTGCCACACAGAAGGACTTTCTGACCACAGTGGCAATGTGGTGGTCGAAGGAGAGGTCGCTGTCAACCTGTATCCCCAGATCTCTTATAACGCCTTCAGTGTTCCGTGAGCTCTCATTGATGTGGTAATTAGTGGGAACTGAGTTTTCCCAAAGGGGATGGCAACACATTTTTTGGCATTAAGCTTAAGGCCATGGTTTCAACACCAGTCATTGGTCTCAGTGAGGCCTTTCTGTAGGATGTTTACATCACTTGGGGAGTTAATAATGGCTCCCAGCTTGCAGTCGTCTACAAACTTTGTCAGCCAGAGTCCCTCCATGTTAGCCTGGACTTCTGAGAAATAGATGCCAAACAGGAGAGGATCCAGGACCTTTCCCTGTGGGAGTCCACTTGTGACTGGTCAGCAGTCTGACTTGGAGTCCGCGACTTTCACACTGTGGGTTCTATCTGTGAACCAATTTGCAACCCACCTAGTAATATAGGATTGATGCCTAGTTTGGTGAGTCTATCAATAATTCCTGAGTGGGTAATGGTATCAATGGGCTTAGCCAGATCAAGGTAGACTGTATGAACTGCCTTGCCCTCATCCATACCTCTGGTGACTGACTCAAAGAAGTCAACCAGGTTAAGCAGGCATGATCTACCTTTCACAAAACCAAATTGCATGGGATCTAGAGTTTGGAGATTCCCTATATCCTTGTTAATTAGGTCCATGATGATGTGCTCCATAGCCTTACATATCAGACTCGTCAGGCTAATGGGACGATAATTCCCAGGGTCTGTAGTCGCTCCCCCTTTATGGAGAGGGATGACTGTAGCAATATGCCATTCAGTAGGGACAAAGCCTGAGCTGAGGCTGTGATTGAACAGGACACACAGATGTGGTGCCAGTTCACTTTGTAGTTCATGTAGAACACATCCAGGGATATTGTCAGGTCCCATGGAAGCTGTATTCTTGGCCTTGGACAATGTAGCTTTAACCTATGCTGCAGTAATTCTGGGTGCCTGGCATTCCTCTGGTATTGTGATTGGTCATTTGGGGGGAGGGGTAAAAGTTGGCACTGAATCTGTCGGCCAATATGTTGGCAATATCTGTTGGCTCAGTATAGGAGGTACCATTGTGCAGTAACTCAGAGCAAACCTGGGTATTGCCATGGAGATTCTTGATATAACTATAGGTTCATAGGTTCATAGGTTGGTACTAGGCTACTAGCCCTATAGCCCCTAGCCATATAACAATTCCTGGGCTGTTTCTTCCCACATTATTTACTTTCCTGGACCCTGTCCCTGTCTAGGGACTGGCGTGATCCCTGGGTGAATTTCCTTTCTTTTCTCCCATCCAATCAAGGTTCCTCTTGAAAAAAGTAAACATAGATTAGTATTATGCTAACTGCTCAGCAGTGGTTGTTTTTAGTGTCTGCTGCAATTCTGCCTTCATAGCTGGCTTTAGAGGTTTTGATGATGGATCTCAACTTTTTGTTGAGGCTAATAAGAAAGTTTTTTCCATTCTTGGGACTTCACCTTTTTCTGCAACAGTTTCTTCCTTCTGATGTAGAGATTATTAATGGCAGGGGACCGCCAGATTGGCTTCCTTTTTTTGGAGGAGACTGCCTTGGTTCTGTTGGGTATGGCTAGTTCCATGCCTTTATGTACGTGTCCATACCGTGCATTGGTATATGATTCAGCAGTCATGCATCTATTTTCCATTGACATGGGTGCCATGAAGTTAGCAACCTCTGTTTTTAGGAGCCCAAAGTCAGCTTTGAAGAAGTTTTTCATGGTGGTTACCTTTGTAGGGGGTGTGGGTGAGATGTGGATATCCATGGTGATTAGTTTGTGGTCGGATCTAACCAGGGAGGAACTGACTATTGGTGTAGAGCAACGGTTGCCCATGTTAGTAATAACCAGGTCAAGGATGTTGCTTCCTCTAGCGGGGGTAAGAATGAACTGGTCCAGGGCATTGGAATTGATGAATTCCAGGAAGCCTTGGGCCAGTGTATTGGTGCATGAGTAGTTTTTCCAGTTGATGGAGGGGTAGTTGAAGTCACCTAATATGAGATTGTTGGGTTGGACCCTAATAGTTTCCAGGGTGCTTAGTAATGTGGAGTGAGAGTCTTGGGACACATGTTCATAGGTAGGTACTAGGCTATTGGCCTTAGGGCCTATATAAGCCTAGCCAAATGGTACCCTGGCTTTTGCCACCCAAGAAAATTATTTTCCTGTGCCCTTGCCAAGCAGAGCCACAGAAGTGATCCCCGGGGTGAATTTCCTATCTCCCATCCAATCATCAAGATTTGGGGACCTATAGCAGGCTACGACCTGAATTGCCATCTTACCCAATGTTAGTTGTACCTGAAGTATCTCAGATGCGTTATGCTGGGCTACTAATCTGGAGGAGTGCACATCTTTTATGACTGTGGAGACACCACTGCCTTTGGAGCTTCGGTCCATGTTCTGGGGCCAAAAGGTGTGGGATGAGTTATAGCCCGGTAGTACAGGCATGCTTTCTGCTGCTTTAAACCAAGTCTGCGTTACAGCACAAATGTCGATGTCCTCCATATTGAGGAGTGCTTCGAGCAAGTGCATCTTGAGATTTAGACTTCTAGCATTGAGCAGCATGACCCTCAGATTGCATTTATTTATAGTTGTTATGGTGGTAATTTGGTTTTTGGAACATCACCTAAAAAGGCACTATAGGGGTGGCAAGAGAATTAGCCAGTATCCAGAAACCCAGGGATGACAGATGCAGGCCATCTCTGGCAATGCATCGAGGTCTGTCAATCATGTCATCCCATGCAGACAGATACTGGAACCCTTTAGAATGACACCAGAAACGTAGTCAATTGTTGAAGCCAATCATTTTCTGCTTGTACTGCGATATCATTCTGGGCAATGGTAGGATGCTGCTCAGGGCTAGGGTCATACCTGCCTGGGGCAAATAATCCGAGAGCTCCTCCATGTCTCTGTTCATGTAGTCCAGGGAGGTGTGTCTCAGGTCATTCACACCCACATGGACAGTGACAGAGTCATACTTGTTGTGGAGTAACCTGAGTGCATGTGTTATGTGTTGGATTCTGGCACCTGATAGACAACTGACTGTTACCTTCTCCTTAATCAACCTAGTGAGTGGGACATCAGTGTGCTTCACTATCGAGTCACCTATGATTAGTGTATTGAGCAAGGTGTTTTGCCTTAAGGGCTTAGGTTGAGGGGCACACTGCCTAGGTGAGCTATGTGTCTTGTGGTCTGTGCTATGTTGTGTTGGTCAAGTATGTTTCTGCCTTGGAAGTCTCTGCTGTTTGGGTATATTTCTATTGAGAGCCTCTGCAAAGGTGAGTGTGTGGTTTGTGTTTTTATATGAGAGTTGTGATGGTGAGTGTTCTGGAGGGCTATGTGTTGCATGTGGTGCGGTGCAGGTGTTGACCTTCTCCTCTTGACCAGCTATTCTGGTCTTGGCTTGAGAATGCATGGCTTCCAGTCTGGATATATAAGTGCATCTCTCACAAGCATTGGGAGGTAAGAGAGAGGGTTGTCTGTGTACATGAGGCAGTTGCTGCACTTTCTCAGAATGCCCAAGTTCATCAGGTTAATAGGAGAAAGTACAGGGAACTGACCTTTAGACATGCCAGGAGGCATGGTCATTATTACTAAGTACTGGAGCTCTTTCCTTATATATTCCTTTTACAGGAAAAATGTCACTCTGAGTCTGTACAGAGCACTGCCTAACAATTGAGGGAAACTAATACGTTGACCCTGAAAATTTAAGGATGAAGTATTTAGGCAGATATTCTGAAGTTAGAAAGAAATCAAGCAGTGCTTACTGAAAAATAAAGAATTAGCTTGTCAAGAATTATGAAAAGAGGGGAGTCATATGAATGGCTACTGCCTGGCTACTACTAATGCTGGTCTCAGCACAGCTTCACTCTGTTGGGATACAATAATCCTTTACATCTTCTCTCACCAGAAGCAAAATGTTAGCACCAATTCCAAGAAGAGAAGCAGGCTACAACCTGTTTGTTGATCCACAGTCTTGTCCCAGATGATGCAAGGGTCTGCAGGCCTGTAGCCTTTTTCTGGTAGATGCCTCGAATAGCAACCAGACCAATCAGGTACGTTAAGTACAGACACTCACTCTCCAACCAGAAAGAGATAGGAATTAATGCATTGTGCTCCTACTCACATCAGGATCAGAATATAAGCATAGATCCAAGCTGTCACCTATAAAACAATTGTTAAGCTTTCTGGTGATCAGCAGTCTCCAGGAAATAATGTAACTGCACTTTTTCTCTTACCAGGAGAAAACAGAAGCACTAATCCCAAGATGGCTATTGAAAGGCAGAATGTGGGCTCTCCAATAACTGGTGGTCTTGCAATAGATGCTTAAAGGTAAGATGAAAAAATGGGTTATTCTAAACACTGCAGTGTGCACTGGAGGAGTTAGATGTGAAAGTAGGTAACTTAAGTATTACCTGTCTAAAAAGTTAAGCTTTAGTGGAGTCACTATTTTTAAAACAGCAAGATAGCTTGAAAGGGGGTGGTCACTTTTGCATTCTGGCACTATGGAATACAGTAGGATGGTCAATACATTTAAATAGTTGAAGGGGAGTGATTTCACAAAATGATAATGTTGTGCTTACTCACACCAGCCAGTAAAAGCAGTGAAGAAATGACATATATGGTCAAATTAACATAAGGGCCAGGCAATAGGTGGGATGGTGGTAAAATTTTCTGTCTGACTCACAGGAGACAGAGCTGTGACCTCTTTTCACATTTTAATATGCAGTTAAAAGCAGAATACAAGTAAAACACAGTGTAAAGAAAACAAATCACAGTATACAAAATAGACAAAGGCAATAAAGTAATACAAAATACAACAAATAAAAAGCAAATTAACTTTTTCCTCACAGCAAACTGTAGCAGAGTCTGTGTGAGCCTTTCCAGTAAAGCTCTGAAATGTTTTATTTTACCCCTTAAATAGAAGGTTTAGTTCCTAGCTCCACCCTGTCAGTTCACAGATGATTAACCTTAACTCACCTGTTCCAACTTATGTGTGACTCCTTAACTGACCTGTTCTAATTTCTGTCTGACTCACAAGAGACAGAGCTGTGGACTCCTTTTGAGTTTTAATATACAGTTAAAAGCAGAATACAAGTAAAACACAGTGTAAAGAAAACAAATCACAGTATACTAAATAGAAAAAGGCAATAGAGTAATACAAAATACAACAAATAAAAAGCAAACTAACCTTTCCATCACAGCAAAACTCTAGCAGAGTCTGGTGAGCCTTTCCAGTAAAGCTCTGAAATATTTTATTTTACCCCTTAAATAGAAGGTTTAGTTCCTAGCTCCACCCCCTCAGTTCACAGATGATTAACCTTAAGTGACCTGTTCTAACTTATGTATGACTCCTTAATTGACATGTTCTGATTTCTGTCTGACTCACAAGAGACAGAGCTGTCTCTTTTCTAGTTTTAATATGCAGTTAAAAGCAAATACGAGTAAAACACAGTGTAAAGAAAAGAAATCACAGTAAACAAAATAGAAAAAGGCAATAAAGTAATACAAAATACAACAAATAAAAAGAAAACTAACTGTTCCCTCACAGCAAACTATAGCAGAGTCTGGGTGAGCCTTTCCAGTAAATATGATAGATATAGATATAGATATAAATATAAATATGTGTATGTGTTTATAAACTCTCAGCTCCATTGATCTGCCCATACTAAGCATCTCCCATAAGGTCTACAAAATTAATTTCTTAGTAACCCCACACCTATGCTGACTAGTTTGCATTCACTTATTTAAGTATAACTACATAAGGCTGTATCCCAGTATGCAAATATCAAATTAAAAAAAAAATGTAAGTAGCAATACCCACCACATCATATTTGCATCACCCTAATTGGTGATATTGGTGATATACACCCAAATCCAGGCCCTAATCACCCTGGTACTTTTGTTAGCGCTACACCCTTTGATATCTCCTCCTCATCACAATCACATATAGTCACAGTGTCCCTTTGGTTGTTGTCTCTTCCACATCAGTCTGAAGAGTTTCTATAATAAACTCCACAGGCTTCACACCTGGTAGCCCCGTATTCCCAGACATATTAATACTTACTGAAACCTAGCTATGCAAACAAACTAAAGATATAGAAATACTTTCCCCTGATTCAGCTCCATTAAAAATACCCTCCACCGTTTTCCCTACTCACATTAAATTCCAACATTCCCAGGCTCAGAAACTCTTGTAACATCACTCAAAATAAACAAACATAAGAACTTAGCAATCGTATATATCACCAGGTAACAACATAGACACCCTTGAGGAAATACTGTCCTAGACCTCATCCAAAATCCTTTGAAACCAAATACTAGGTGATGTAAATACAGGATAGTAAACAATGCACCCTAACAGAATTACTAATACTATACTGCTCTGTACACTTTTACCAAACTTATTGCCTCCACAATTTAATGTAATAAAGCTACAGGCAGACAGTCAACCCTAGACTGAATTCTAGCATCTTCTCCAAACCTAATATCTCACTCTGGCACCTTATCTGACTGCTTTAGTGACCATCAACCAATTTATGCTCAATACACTTTCAGAATGTTAATGACTGCCAAAACACACCTCATTAGACAGGTAAGAAAACTAACTTCTTTCAAGAAACAGACCATTATTATACTCTAAATGAATATAATTAGAATCTCTAAGGGCTGTTCCAACAGACAATGTGGTAACAGTATTCAGCAATGCTTTCATAAGAATATTTGACTCACTATCCTCAACCAGAACCAGCAAAGTTAAATCCAATCCACCCCCGTGGTTGACAACAGAAATGCTGCATAAAATGAGACAGAGAGACAAAGTTTGGAAGGCCTGGACAAAAAAAAAACTGCTATCTTCCAATACTTTAGACAACTAAGAAACCATACTAAGCACCTAATTAAAAAAAAAAGAAGAAAAAGTCCAGTGGTGTAAATTAAACTTACCATAACAGTAGATGTTTGAATGATCACTGCTGCAGTAGCCTTAGCTGTATAGGTTATGTCCTGCCAAATGTGTAATAGCTGGCAAGCTTCCAAAGCTTCAAGGAACCTTCCACACAGCCAAACTGTCAGGCAGCTCGAGCTAAGCTGACTGAAAGACAAGTTTGGGAGTGAAGCCCCTCAAAGCTTTCCTGTCGGTAGAGAGAGAAAGAAAGGCTGTGCTCTGAAAGGACAACGACTGGAACAAGAAAAAATAAATGTCCACATCCTGACATAAAAAACACCCAAAAACAAAGACAATGGAGTGAGTGTCTACTGCAGCAGTGATCATTCAAACATCTACTGTTATGATAAGTTCAACTTACACAACTGTACTATGTTCATCATATTGATCACTGCTGCAGTAGCCTTAGCTATATTGGTAGACTACCTTAGCTAGCTACATTTGGGAGGTGGAAGGAGAAGAATCTAGGAACCCCTAGAGAAAGGTCCTAGCAAAGCCTGATTTGGACCTAGAGAAAGAACTAAGTTTATAGTGCTTTGTAAACGTATGTACAGAGGACCAAGTAGCAGCTTCTACAACACTTCCAGAATCCAATCCTTTCCAAAAAGCCATAGATTAAGTCAAGGTCCTGGTAGAGAATACAATGAACCTGCCTGGACGTAGGCATGTTTACATTTATATAAAAGTAATCAAACTGTATTAACAAGTTAAAATTAAACATTATGCTTCACATATATTGCTATATATCATATAATATAACCTAAGCAACATTACATAAATTATTCAATTTCTGCCCCCCCCCTTTTACTATCACTTACAACATAAGTAATCATGCATTTATATAAATGAAAACAAATCACACCAACACAATCCTAGTTGCAAACATTTTACATCACAATACTGACACACTTCCATTTGCAAACATTATATATCACTTATAATCTACCCAATCATTTTCAGTCAAATATTACATAACTCATTTAAGTCCTACCTTCTTTTAAACCTCATTCCTCCCCTGTATGTATTATACCCACAATTCCCTTTTTTTCCTATGTAGTTTGCTCCTACCTTTTTCTAAAGCTCGCAGTTCCACTTATTTTATCTCTGTTACTATATTCACTACTTCTAATATAGTTGGTTTAGATTTTGATTTCCATTTTATAGTAATTGCTTTTTTGGTAGGTTGTCCCTTCTTCTTACCCTCACAAGAAATGAACAATTGATACGAGATCCGAAAAATTTAGTTCTGTCAACATAGTACCCAAGTTGTCTGTGGACATCCCAGGTAAAGAGTATTCTTTCTCCCTCATTTTTAAGTCCAGGAAAGAAAACTGGGAGACAGATAGTTTGGCTTAAAGTTAACTCAGATACCACTTTAGGAATAATAGAAGGATTCATCCTCAAAGAAACCATGTCCCTATGGAAATGAGTTGGGGCTGACTCACAATAAGAGCTTGCAATTCTGATAAACTTCTTGCAGAGGTCAGATCAAGAAGTAAAACTGTTTTCCATGTTAAGAACCTCAAGCCAGAGAGATTAGCTGGTTCAAATGGAGCAAGTGTTAGCTTCTCTAACACAAAATTAAGATACCAAGGAGGGAAAATCAGTTTTCTTGGAGGCCCCTTATGCAAAATTTCTTTCAAGAACATTTTGACATGAGACTGCATTGAAAGAGGAGGATCCATGAGCAGACACGCTAAAATGTCTGATAAACGGACCTTGCCAGAGGAATAAGAAATGCAATAAGATAGTAGCTCACATAAAACCAGAGAACAACTAGCTCTTAATTGGTGCTGGTTATGTTGTTGGCACCTATTAGAAAACCTTTTCCATTTTCGAATATGTGATCATTGAGTAGCAGACTTTCTTGCCTCCATTAGCACCTGCTGCACATCCTCAGTAAACAGGTGACTAAAAGGAATTAAGACCCCATCATCCAGGCAGTCAATTGAAGATGACTGATGTTGGGGTGTATCTAACATCCCTGTTCTTGTGTGAGTAGATCCAGTCTGCGAGGACACGTGGTAATGGCCACTGATCATTTCCAAAAGAAGAGAGGACCACTATTGCCTGAGCCAGAAGTGAGTCAGCACAATGATCATGAAGGGGGGGTCCTTTTGAATCTTCAGAAGTACCATGGATATTAGTTGGAAGGGTGAAAAAGCATACATGAACATACTTGTCAAAGGAAAAGTACAGGCATCTGTCTTCCAGACATTCTTATATGGAGTCCTGGAAGAAAATCTTGCCAGGTGATTGTTCAGACAGGAGGCAAAGTGGTGTATCTGAGGAAATTCACACAGATGGATCAAATCTTGGAACCCCCCGATCTAGTTTCCATGCATGATGGTCTACCCTGGTCCTGCTCAGCTTGTCTGCCACATAATTTTGCTCTGACAGAATGTAGAATGATTGTAGAGTGAGATTGTGTTTGAAGCTATATCCCAAACTAACATGGCTAGTCTGCATAGGGGGTATGACCTGGTTACCCCTTGCTTGTTGATATACCATATGACTGAAGTATTGTCTGTAATCACTTGAAGAGGTCCCAATGACCAAAAATGATTCAGAGACTTGAGTGCCTTGATCAGAGCAAGCATCTCTCTGATATGTATGTACTTACATCTGCCCTTGGTGTCCCACACCCCTTGAACATTTATCCCTCCTAAAACTGATCTCCAAGCAGAGTCCAAAGTATCTGTGGTGACTGACTGCTTTGGAGCAGAGAGGGAGAATGGGAGACCTGGATTTAAGGATATCTAGTGTCTCCACCAAAAGACTTCTCTTCTGGCAATCACTAACACTGGTATTTGAAAAGGTAAAGGGTGTTAATGCTGGGACCAAAGAGATTTCAGATACCACTGTATCTTTCTCATGTGAAGTCTTGCCAAGGGTATCATGAGAATCATAGATGCCATGGGACCCAAAATCCTGAGGTATTCCCTCACAGTGACTGAAGTCTGAGTGGAAAACCTTAGATATAGATATAAATAAAAATCAACATTTCTTTCATGTGGAAGAAAAGCTCTTTGAACTGACATCCCAGGAGCACAATCCTATGTGAAGGAGTCAAGAAAGACTCTTGAATGTTCTCTTGGAATCCCAGCTTGTGTTAACAGATCTCTCACCCAAGGGAGAAATTCCTGACACTTTGAAAAAGACTCTGCAAAGGTAAGCAAGTCATCTAAATATGGAAAAATGTGGATACCCTGTAGCCTGCAATGAGCTGTAACTAGAACTAGACAGTTTTTGAACACTTGGTGCAGTAGATAGTCCAAAGGGTAATGCGGAGAACTGATAATGTGATCCAGACACACAAAACCTTTAGAAATGCCTGAAGTCTGGATGTATAGAGATGTGATGATAACCATCTTTTAACTATTGTGTTACCAGAAAACTTGAAAGATGAAGAAAACATAACAGGTTGTGAAGTGCCATCCTTTTGAATTTGGGCATTATCACAAACTGGTTTAAGAAAGAAAGATCCAGAACTAGTCGCCAAACATTTTATTTCTTTGACACTAGGAACATCATTGAATAAAAAGCGTTCCTCGCCTGGAAAGGAGGAAGAAGCTTGTCACTCCTTGGGGCAGCATGTGATAAAGAACAGGTGGAAACAAAAGAACCTAATCTGGAGGATGAGAAATGACCCGTTGGAAAAGATGAATTTGCTCCCACTGCCATCTGTAACCTTGATGAAAGATTTTCAGAATTAATTTGTATGAAACAATCTGTTGCCAAAGAAAAAAATGGAGATTCAGACTTTCTGGAAGAAAAATGGGGCCAGTGTGGGAGGGAGTTGCAAGGCCTATTGAATAGTCATTCAAATTTATTGGACTGTTCTTGGTTTTGGGAAGTTTGAGAATTCTTTTTGGAACTCCATTGCCATTTCTTCTTAGTCTTCTGTTTACCTGAATTTTGTTGAGACTGTTTATTCTGTTTTTTTTTTGGTTTTTTTTGCCAGCATTAGACAAGGAGATAGGAAATACCTAGGACAATTTGAAAAAGGATGGATAGAAAATCTTAGAGATTTCCTGGATAAGTTTACCCCTTTTACCACACTTTTGATCACTTCTAAAGCAGAGAGGCCAAACACTAATTTAAAATCTAATTTTAACATCATCTGGGAGGTTCTGAGAACGCAGCCATGCAAACCTCCACAGAACAGTACCAGTGGCCATAGCCCATGAAGAAATATCAACAGTCATGCACACACTACAGTCAATGAGAAGTGATCTTGTGCAATAGAAGAAACTAAATCATTTTAAGTAGATTTTTCCTCACTGGAAGAAACTACAGATAAAACATTCCTCATATTTTCACAGTTTGCCAGAACAAACTTTAACATATGAGCCTGACAATTCAAAATTAAGAAAATCAAATTTACTGAAGTATATACTTTTTCCCATACCTAGCAATACATTTTCCCAACCTTATCAAAAAGAGAAGAATTAGAATTAAGTAAGTGCTTAGCAACAGTGGGATTAAGTAAAGCTATAGCTGGTGGGTCAGCTTTGGGAATGGTGTATAAAAATGTAAAAGACTGAAGAACTTTATACATTCTATCTGCCTTTTCAAGGGCAGCTGGCTCACTATCAGGAAAATTGCTGGCAGTAGCACACAAATCCTCTAATGTAGACAGAATAGGATGAATGGGTGTAGGTTCTGAAAAATCCTTCTGTAACAACTCATAGTATTTTCTGAGGGACTGAGAAACCTCTGTGTTCTTCCACAATGAAAATACTGACACATTCTAGCAATAGTCTCAGAGAAACCGAAACCCCCACAAGGAGACACAGAAACTGAGCTCTCCTCTGTGTCAGAATGAGAGGGAAAAAAACTGTATCTGACCCTGCATCATCCTGTTCAAATTCAGAATCTTGAATCTCTTCAGAAAAAGATGAATCCCTCCTTCTTTTACCTTAAACTACTTTATAAGAAGGATCAATATCCTGAATTAAACCCTGAGCCAGACTCAATAAATTACTCATATCCAAAGAAATATGAGTAGGAGTAAATATATGACTGGTTTTCTTTTTTTTTTTTGCATGATAAATGGGGCTAACTCTGTTATTAATGGCAACATCTGCTTTACCAATGTTCAACAGAACACTTTGACACAACAGGGAAACTTTCCCTGTTCCCTTCCCAAGGACCCACAAGAGAGGACCCTGACAGCTGCAGAGAACATGGTTAACCCCTGGTCCATAGTGGCTGTAGGTGCTACACCAGAGGGATCCAGGATAAAAGGGTCTGAAGTACAACAAATGGCCACAGCAGAGTCACCCACCTGTGGTTGAGGCAAATTGCTAGCCTGCTGTGGTGGCAAAGGCTGTTTACATTTTCTTTTTGTGGCTGGAAGAAGGAGTGACTCTGGAACTGGTAGCCTTTTCCATGGACAAGCCAAAAAGTATGCCTCTTTCCCAGGGAAGACAAGTAGCAACTGTCAGGAAACACTACCAGTCCACAAAAGTTACTTTTTTGACAGAAATAAACACAGTAAAAATCACTTTATATATATATATATATATATATATATATATATATATATATATATATATATACACACACACACACACACACACACACACACACACACACACACACACACACACACACACACACACAATGCAATACAATAATCAATTAAATGTCAACCAATAAAAAACTTTCCTCATACAAATTAATAAATATTAATTAATATTAATACTTTGTATGAGGAAGGTTTTTTACCATAGGTGGTAGTTTTTTAAATAATTCAGTGTCGGATAACCAACTGAATAAGATAGCCTAGGAAGGAGAGCGGTGGCAGTTTGTTGCTAGCACCGCAATCAGTTTGTCTATTGTGTTTTTTGTCCATATGCCTTAGAAGTGTAATATATTTATTTTCTTCACTTAGTTTTCCTTCAGTTTCTGTGGCATTTGAAATCTGCATGTGATGCACACTGGCTGTGTTTATGTCAGACTTGTGTGTATTTGGAGTACTCTGAATTTTGAATTAGATGTGTTGTAGCATTTACACTGATTTCTGAAAATTGTGAACTAGAATGTGTTACAATTTGCATATTATTTAAGTCTGTAACCATACACCTCATTCATTACACAGTGCTTCTGTGTTTTAACCCTTTTGCTTCTAGAAAGATTTAACATTCCTGAACTAGTAACACAGAAATTTAAGTGAGCATTTCTGGAACTCATTTTTATAGACTGTTTTACACAATTTTTAACTTTAAACCATCATATTTACTGCTGCATTTACTTACTGCTTGAGATATCTAAACAATTTACATTTACTGATGTAGTTAAACTTTTCTGAGATGCACTGTCTGATTTAGATAGAAAATGCATTGTAATTAAAATTAAAGCTCACATAAGGAAAGTTGAAGCTGCATTGAGAACGTAGCCAGGCATCTCGCAGCTTTTTCAAACTCCTTCTTGTAAGGATTCCCTTGGCTCTGTGGTTTTACAATGAAAACTTGAAAGTCTGTTATCTGCTTTGGAGATGGTGAAGTTTTTCGATACATTGCTGTTAAATGGATAATGTCCTTTACACTGGTACTTTGAAGAATCTGAAGTTTTTGGAAACTTTACTGTAGATTTTCTGAAGGAATATTCTGAAGGAACACTGTTATTCTGTAAAATACACATAGTTCGTGTGCTGATGAGTAACTGTAGATTTGCAAGGTTGCTATGGGTTTTTCGGATTTATTTTAACTACAAATATTGTACCCCCATTGATGGTGGCTCTCCATTGTAAGAACTGAAAGGACTGTATGATACTGGAATAAACTGCAAATAACTGGAAGAAACTGGAATGAATGTCTTTATCTTTTAATTACCCAGAACTGTGCTGAACAGGTGACAGTCTCCCCTGTATGTGCCAAATCTTGTAACTTTCAGAAAAAAGTCTGCATACACTGTAGTTTGGTTAAGAATGTTTTATTATGCACAGTGGAGGTAATGTCAACAATATCTGAATCACATATTTCTGTCTCCAATGACAGTGTCAATAAACCGAAATAGACTGAATTATAATGGCTGTAGCTTCTGCACTTGATATACTCAGAATTATTCCTTTCTTCCAGAATAATATCATTAATATACTGGAATGCTGAATATTTCAGTTGACTTCTGCACTCACTGTCAAGAGTCTGTGCCAAATTTTTGTGGACTGCACTGCAATGATTTTCTATGAATCAGTCCAAACTAACTGACTGACTTCTCTGTTTGAAGTATCTCTCCTAAATAATACTAAAGCCCTGTAACTTTCCTACAAGTTTTACATTCCTCTTTAACCTTGGTTCCCAAGCCTCGTACCATTTAAACAAGATCTATTTTACTCAAAATACGGAACATTCTAGTAGCACATTTCATTTTTATCTGAAGATTATTTCTCTGAGCTCATTTGTATCCTTCAATGAAACATTCCTTTCTATTGAAACTGCATGCAAAATGAGGTTATATGTCTGCTTTAATATGGCTGCATTTCTAGGCCTATGCAAAGAGAATACTGTATTTAAGAAATTACATTTAAGTGGAACCTAATCTTACAATATGTATAAAGGGCAATATGATGAAGTTTTTAAGAAAATTGATTTGCAATGTGACAACATAATAAAATGGAAGGTAAAAGATTTTTACAGGATAAAATTGCTTATTAGAATAAGATGTCATACCTAGTACCTCATCAGCCAAATAAAGAGAAGCAAATTAGTAAAGAAAACGTGGAGGCTAAGGATAATTTACAAGGGAAAAATCATCAGATTGGGGAAGGTAATCAACATTTTGGTAAATTGTTTAATTATAGGGGTGAGTTTGAGACAGTTAATCAAACTAACAAGGAAAATCAAGATGGTAGTAATTGTTTTGAGATTTACCCACCCCTACCTTTGGATTTGCCACCCTTACCCTAAAGGTTCTTCTGCTTACAAGACAGGCAGATAGTGGTCCATGGATCCACTATGATATATTATATGGAAAACAATCAGTCCTTTGGCAGGGGAGTGGACAGGGAACCAGGGGCAGATATATATATGAAAGAAATGTTTAATCAAGGAGTAGTAAATAAGTATGAAGATTTTAAGATTTTTAACTAGAAGGATATAACCTTTAAAAAAGAATAGTTTTAAATATTTCAGAAAAGGTTTATATTTGTGTCTTCAACCACATTTAATGTGATTGATACTTTAATGGAACTTAAGCTTCTCTTTCAAAATGAAGATGGATATGTTAATAAAGGGATGAGATGGTCTAGTACATTCACTACTTCCTTATTACCAATGGTTCTGTTTTTGAGAAAATGTGTGAGAAGGGAATAAGAAGTATTAGTGACAAGGAAATAAAGGAAGGGCAGTTCCAGAATTTAACAAATTAACAGAGACTGGTATTAAGTAATTTGGTGGGTAATAAAAATATTAGAGTTATGAAGCTTGAAGTATTCAGGAAATTAACTTATTTATGTATACATTGCAAAATCAATTATTATAGGAAGTTTTAAAGTAAATGTATTTTTATGGATTTTATGTGGGTATATGGCTTTAATTTTTGATTTTATATAAATTCATGAATATTCATTAACATTTATTACTTTGAAGAATTTTTTGTTGGTTGCCATTTAACTGATTATTGTGTTGTACTGTATGTATATATATATATATATATATATATATATGTGTGTGTGTGTGTGTGTGTGTGTGTGTGTGTGTGTGTGTGTGTGTGTGTGTGTGTGTATATATATATATATATATATATATATATACATGTATGTATATATATATATATATATATATATATACATGTATGTATATATATATATATATATATATATATATATATATATATATATGCATATATGGATCTACATTATTTCACTGAAAGCTCATTTCACTGAAACTCACTTCATTGAAAGTTATATATGGCCTTTTCCCCGGTGTAGTGCAATCCTGGAGTTAGTATATAAAGTAAGGGGGGTGTGGGGGGCACAGTCCCCACATTGGGGGCTATTCTAAATGTTTAAAACCATAGATATGGATACTTACAAGTCCAATGAATAACTCTTCCCAAAAGACAGTATATAACCAAACTATGTGGGGGGCTGTGCCCCCACACCCCCTTACTTTATATACTAACTCCAGGATCGCTATATATAACTTTCAGTGAAATAAGTTTCAGTCAAATGAGTTTTCAGTGAAATGAGCTTTCACTGAAATGAAGTAGACCCGTATGTATATGTATATGTATATATATATATATATATATATATATATATAGAGAGAGAGAGAGATATATGTGGGTATATAATTTTTTTTCTTTTTTTTTTTCAATTACATAAATTCCACAATTTCTGCCTTTCCTTAAAACTCCTCCTCCTAAACATTATTCTGCGTGTATTGTTCATACAGTTTCCATTTATTTCTGTGGCATTTGCTCCTTCCCTTTTCTAAAGATCCCACTTCCAGTTCTATTATCTTTGTTACAATATTCAGTACTTCAAATACAGTTGGTTTAGACTTTCATTTCCATTTTCCACTAATTTATTTTGTGGCAGTCACCAGAATTAAACTTAACAAAACTGTATTATGTCTCGCCAATTCAGATCCTGTGTCCCAGCTCAAAAGAATCATTTCCTTAGTTACACTCATTTGCTCACCCAATATTTCTGACATAGTAGTCTGTAGGAAATGTGTAAAATCTGCCAGTTCATTACACTCCCAAAACATATGTTCCCAGTTACCTCTTTCTTCCCCATCACACCTCCAACATTTGCCATCTACCTGAGGTAAAATTATTTGAATTCGGCTTGGGTATAAAAATATCTATATAAACACTTCCAAGAAAAATCCTAAGCCTTCTGGACTTTGCTGCATTCTTGGAAGACATATACATATGTCCTCCCATTGCTCTCTTGTAAATAGCTTATCCAATCTCTCTTCCCAATTCTTTTCTAATCTCCTCTAATTAATTCTGATAGGTATTGTGCATTGTTTTATATGCCCAACTAATTATCCACTTTTAAGAGCACCTCATGTTCTAGACTCAACTAAAACTCTACCAGAGCAGTTTTTCACTTTGGATTCTCCTAGCCCTTTCTCTTTACCTATACTGTTATATCAATCTCAGGTAGGGAATGCAGTCTCCAGCCTGCATTCCAAATGACTTCTTGGACTCATCCCATTCTATTACTTTTCCCTCTCTAGTGATTTACTCCAATACATTGGTTCCCTTGCCAGTTTTCTCCAGTAAATTTCAGCCGCCTCTTGCCTATTCTCTGCACCCCTACTTGCAGTCATCCCTATCTACAAAATCTCATTTCTCCATTCTTATATTGGCTTAGTTCTTAAAATACTTTATGCTACTTTATGAATATAACATTCTATATGGCTGCTATTATTCTTCTTAAGGATCAGCATCCAAAATCCCAATCTCTCCTTATCTCTTGAATTTTCCCACTGCTTCATCATCATCTCTTTCTACTTTGAATTATAACCTTCTGCTTGTGGTATGTATATTAGCCTTAATTGTGTAACTCTAAAATATCCCTTTAAATCAGGTAATCCTAAACCACCTTGTTCTGTTGGAAGAATCGACTTATCCCACCTAACTCTTGCCTTTTTCCCCTCCCCAGATAAATTCCTTCCACTATTTATTATTATTCACAACTCCTCTGGTTGATAAAAATATGCCTGATGTGGATATAAAACTGAAGGGACTAAAACATTTTCATTGCCTGTATCCCATATACATAAATAAGGGCTTCCAATTCTTCAGTTTTTGCATTATTTTTTTGTTTAGTCTTTTCCCACATATCCTTAGCAGCCATAAAAGAAGCCTTTTTAATCCACACTCCTAAATACCTCACCTTATTGTGTTCCTATTAATATGGCTATTGTTGAATCAATTAATATGTGGGTGCATAACTTACAGCTATAGCCTTTGTTTTATCTTCATTAAAGTTATATAATTAAAAGACTTGAAACTGTCTCATGATGTTCCACAACACTGAGATGTCCTTTCCTGGATTTATCAGGTGCAAAATAATATGATCTGCAAATAAAACCAGTTTTCCGTGATTATCATAATAATTATATCCCTGAATTTTTGAGTCCCATATTTTCTTTGCCAATGCTTCAAAATATAAAGCAGATAGCAAAGGGAAAATAGGATACCCCTGCCTGGTTCCTCTGTTAACACACGCTCCCATTTTAACTGTTGCCTCTGATCCTTCATATATCTTTCAAATTAACTGTATTATTGTATGAGGGAATGCAAATGCTTTCATTGCCCTACTCATAAAATTGCACCTTACTCTGTCAAGTGCATTCACTTCATCAAGACCCAACAACAGTTGTATTTTCTTACATTCTGCTACCCTCTGGATCATCACTGTTCTATTAAATTTGTCAAATGTTTGCTTTCCCTGCACAAAACCTCATTGGTCGAGAGCTACGTTTTGGCATCAACCTTTGCTATTCTTCTATACATTATAGACATAAACACTTTAAATCATGTTTTAAAATTGAAATGGGCCTATATGAATCTGGATCTGATGGGCCTTTACCATCTTTAGGTATTACAGTCACCATAGCTTTCTTCCAAAATGTTGGCACTTCCCCTCCTTTTAAAATACTGCTAAACAAATCATTCCATATTGTTACCACTTTCTTACCTCTTAACTTCCAAACCTCCACAGGAATACCACTGATTCCTGGAGACTTTCCTGCAGATTGACTATACAGCACCATTGTCATCTCATCTCCTTTTATCTTAACTGTTAATTGTTGAGCATTATCCACCTCTAACCTTGGCATAATTAAGTTTTCCATAAATATTTCCATTTGTTCTCATTCTTGATTGCCACATTTCTCTGCTTTATACAAATTTTCATAACATTTCTGAAATATGTCTAATACCTGTACAGGATCGCTGGTTATTTTTCTTGTTATATGGTCCCTAAGTCTGATGGCAACCCTTTCTACATTCTGTTGTCTAAGTTGTTGTGCTAAACATGTTTGTGTTTTGGAGTTATTATCAAAAATAGTTGCTATACAGCAATCTTTCTAAACTCATCCATATTATCCAGATAATACTTTATTTTCTGTTTAGCATTTTGCAGCTGTGCCTCTTTTTGTTCTGTGAAATTACCCCTATACTGCAATACTTTAACTTTTCTCAGCCCTTCTAAATAATTCCTATTACTTTTTAAGCATATCTCTTTTGTTTTTATTTATTTCCTATTTTCATACTTCATTTTCATTTTCATTTTATCCCACTCACTATCTGTACATCTTGAAGAATTTTTTATCTACCCTAATAACTCTCAAACAATTTTCATTACCCATTCCTTAAATTACTCTCTTTTTAACAGGCAAGTGGGAGAGTGCCAGGGTCTAATTTTTACTTAATTACCCTGTATTTTTATCTTAGTTTTATTGGTGCATGATCTGAAATAGTAATTGGATGTGTGCCAAAGCTTTCAACTAAATGAACATGTTCCTGTGAAATATAATTTCTATCTAATCTAGCCCAGTTATTGTACATGGGGAATAATATATAAATTCTCTTGGAGTTCCTACTACTGAATTCACGTCTTCCATACCAAATATTTTCATAAATATTTTCAGAAATCTACCTTCTTTTGTTATATTTTCCTTTTTTAGGTCCTCCAGATATATCCTCAGTTGCAAATCAAGTTCCAGTCCTACCTGTAAGTAATATACCTTACTGAAAGCCAATTATTTCTCCCAAAAAAATTCTCAAGCTCCATAATAGCGTTTTTTGGTGGAATATAAATACATACCAGTGTAATCATCCTTCCTTGCTAATAGTCCCTTTCTACCACAAATTTACCATTATTTTCCACTTCTGTCATTATTGGAGTTCCTCAAGCAATTAGTATGATTGCTCCCCTTTCCCTGATATGCTGCTAAATATTCATCCTGAAATCCTGTCGTTATGAAATGCCCATGCTCATTTCTTTCCAAATGTGACTCCTTCAGCATTGCTGTTTGCATTTATTAGTATAATTCAATTCTCTTTCCTTTTTGTCTATACCTGTAAGGCCATTTATATTCCAAGATAATATAGATAGTGTGGCCATTATGATAAGAAGTTATTGTTCTGACCAATTATACATGGCAGTTTTTTGAATGTGTATTTCCAACTTTTGTGTTATATGCATACACTGATGTTTGGCAGGGTAATCTTTTATGCATTTGTTTCTTGACATCTCCATTTGAACATATGTCATATTTTGTTTTAAGGAAAAACTTAAAACAAACAAAATACATTTTCAGAACACCCCTGTAACCTAGTAACTTAGAACAAACACACAAAACTATGTACATCTTCAAAAAATGAAGGTTAATCCTCCAGATAGGAACAATTGCCCCAAATCAACAGCTGTACCTACAGGCATTACCTAACCTAAAATGTAGGTTATCAGTGCTAAAGTACATGTTACAGCCTGGGTTCCCACTTACGCTGATTGGTGTCTATTCTTTTCTTATCTCTATTCCTCTCTCAGATGTGAAGAACAGCTTGGATGCTTTCAGAAAACATTAGCATTGTCTATCTATAAATAAAACTAAATTATACACTTGTATTAAATGCATTAAAGTAGTAAGGATGCTATGGAAGCTGCAAAATCCTATTCACTTCCAATAATTTCAAACTTTATTTTTTGCTGAAATGCTTGCTCTTGTGCCATTAAATTTTGCATTTCCCTGAGCAAAGAATGCTCAGCACTCTCAAGCTTAATTGTGTGCTCCTGCAGACAGCTCGTCTCCATGGAAACATACTCAGCAATGTGAAAAAAACAACTAACAACTCAGCAGATGCATGAAGTATTTTTTGTCAGTTTCACCCAGAACAGAATGTACAATTGCCTTCAGTTGCAGACTTCTTGACTCCCATTTAATACTTGCTAATGGAAAAAAAGCTAATATCCTTGTATATGCAATAAATGTAGCACTTCTCATGGCTTTCATCATTATGTCTTGGTCGATAACCAGCCAACCAAACAAACAAATAAAAATTAACTTTGTATGTTAAGAACTTTACACACTCCAGAATCTTTATGAGGTGCTGCAGACAACACCAAGCAGACTTTGCTGGTACAAAGTGTGCTAATTTTGAAACATGAAAACTTGCAAAATCTCCTGACTCATCACAGTCTTCACGCTCGCCTCCCATATCCAATGTCTTCAGATGCCAGGAAGTGCTACACAAATGAGACAATGGAGCTGTGCTCAATGGTTGTTGGAAGACTGGGGCCCAAAAAGAACATGAAATATTTCTAACCTCCATTATACATTCAGATCTTATATTATCCCTTTATTCCTTCATAAGCTTCCAGTCATCTGTTGCACTTGCTCTGAATGGTTGGTGTTCATTACTCAGTCAATTCTTGTATCTTGTTGCAGTCAAGTCGTTTTTATAAAACCACATAAAAGTGTTAAACTTACTCAGAATGCTCAACACTAAAGTAATCTCAGGCCACCCCACTTAAACCTATTTCTGAAAGTTTATTTCTATTTATGTCACTATTTGATAAACTATGTAAGTGGACTATCGTATGCAAATATTTTCCAGCTATATACCAGGTCACAAGGGTAACAGTAAAGAATACTTTCAGGAATAATTTAGAATGGTCACTAAGCATCATGTTTTCACAGGTTGGAAAGTGTCAAAATACCTTTATAAAAATTTAATTAATTGTGAATGATATAACAACCAGCCAGCTTCCAAAGCTGCAGAGCAACTTCCTTGCATCAAAACTGTCAGGCGGCTTGAGCTGAGCTGACTAAAAAGACATGTTTGGGCACAAAGCCCTTCAGAGTTTTCTTGCCAGAAGAGATATGAAAGGATCATGCTAGGAAAAAGAAAAACAAATGCCCACACCCTGCCTCAAAAATACACCAAAAAACAAGGGGATGAAGGGAAGGAGTGGCTACTGCAACAGTGATCAGTTGAACATCTACTGTTATGTTAAGTTTATCGTAAACAACTGTATCTTAAACAACTGCACGATGTTTATCATATTGATCACTGCTGCAGTGGCCTTAACTATATAAGATGATTACCTGAGTTAACAACATTTGGGAGTTAGAAGGCAAAGAGTCCAGGAGCCCCTGTAAAATTGTCCTGGCAAAGAGATGCCGAAATGACCAATAAATGAACCTTGACAGAGGAATAAGAAAGGCCACAAAATAGTAATTCATACAAATACCATAGAAACAGAGAATAACTAGCATAGAAAGGGTGCTGGTTATATTGTTGGCACAACTAGAAAACCTTTTAAATTTGCCAATATATGATTTTAGTAGCAGGCTTTCTTGCCTCCATTAATACCTGCTGCATGCCCTCAGTAAATGGGTGACTAAAAGGAATTCAAAACTTAGCATCCATACAGTCAACTGAAGGTGACTGATGTTGGGGTGTATCAAACACCCCTGTTTTTGTATGATTAAATCCAGTCTATGAGGAAGCTTGTGTTAATTGCTCCTGGTCATTTCCAAAAAATGTATAAACACAGTTTACCACACACTTTTGCTCTTATGGAATGTAGGATGCCTGTACATTGAGATTGTGCTATGAAGCTATATCCCAGTCTAACAAGCATAGTCTGCACAGGGGGTATGACCTGGTTCCCCCTTGTGTATTGATTACTTTTGAATGATTTCTCACCCAAGATAGAGATTCCTGACACTTTGAAAAAGTCTTTGCAAAGATAAGCAAGTCATCTAAATATGGAAAATGTGGATACCCTGCAAACTGGGATGAACTATAACTAGAGCTAGACACTTTGTGAACACTCTTGGAGTACTGGATAGTCTAAAGGGTAAGGCAGAGAACTGATAATGTTATCCAGACACGCAAAACCATAAGAAATGTCTGAAGTCTGAATGAATAGGATGGGATGATACGGATCTTTTAAGCCTAGTGTTGCCTGAAAACTTGAAAGAGGAAGAAAAGGTGAAAGGTTGTGAAGTGACATCATTTTGAATTTGGGACACTATCACAAACAGGTGTAGGAAAGAAAGATCCAGAACTGGTCTCCCAAGAATTGTCTTTCTTTGGCACTAGGAACCTCCTTGAATAAAAGCCCTTCCCCTCCTGCAAAGGATGAACTGGTTCTATCACTCCATGGGATAACATGTGATGAAGAAATGGAAGAAATAAAACAATCTTATCTGGAGGATGAGGAATGACGTCCTGGAAAAGAGGAATTTCCTCATACTGCTATCTGTAACCTTGATAAATGATTTTCAGAACCTTTTTGTCTGAAACTACCTGTTGCCAAAGAGAAAAATAGAGATTCAGAGTTTCTGGAAGAAAAAAGGGGCCAAGATGGGATGGGTTCACAAGGTCTCTTGTTCAGACTTTTTGGACTGTCCATGTTTTAGGATGTTCGAGACTTTTTTGGAACCTCTTGCCATTTTTATCTTAAATGTTTTTTACATGTATTTTTCTGTTTATTCTTTTTTTTTTTTTTGCAAAATTTAAATGAGGAGATAGAAAATCCCTTGGAAAAATTTGGAAAAGGAGGGATGAAAATATTAAAGATTCCCCGGATCAGCTTGCTTCTTTCCTCACACATTTTGTTCATCTCTCCGACAGAGATGCCAAACACCACAACTCTTTCCAAAGGAGAATTTAAAATCTCATTTTTAACGTCATCTAAGAGATTCTGAGAGTGCAGCTATGCAAACCTCTTCAGAACAGTACCAGTGGCCATAGCTCTGGAAGAAGTATCAGCAGAGTCATACACACACTGCAAACAATGAGTATGGACCTGTACAATAGAAGAAATTATTTAAAGCAGAGTTTTCCTCACAAGAAGAAACTAACAGATAAAACATTACTTGTACTTTCACAGTTTGTCAGAACAAACTTTAACATATTAGCCTGACAATTCCAAATTCTGAAAGTCAACTTGCAGAAGTATATATCTTTTTCCCATACCTATCAATAGTATTCCCATTCTTATCAGAAAGAGTAGAATTGGAATTAACTAAAGCTATAGCTATTAGGTCAGGTTTGGACTGAGGAACTTTATACATCCTATATGGTACATGGGCAGTAACACACATATCTTCTAAAGTGGACAGAACATGAAGAATGGGTATAGGTTTTGGAAACACCTTCTGTAAAAACTCATAGTATCCTCTGAAAAACTGAGAAATCTCAGTGTTTTCACACTGAAAACACTGACACATTCTAGCAATACTCTCAGAGAAAGACAGGGAGAATCAGAAACTGAGCTATACTCTGAGTCTGAATAAGAAATCTGAGGAAAAAAACTATATTCATCCATGTGTCTTCCAATTCAAACTCAGACTCTTGAATCTCTTCAGGAAAAGAGGAACCCCTCTTTTTTACCAAAAAATATTTTAAAATATAGATCAGTATCCTGAATTAAACTCTGAGACAGACACCATGAACTACTCCTATGCAAAGAAAATTGAGGAGTAGATATATGCTTGTTTTTTTCTGTTTCTTTTTGACAGGAAAATGGGACCAACTGTGTAACAAATGGCAGCGGCCACTTCCCCAGTAATGAGCATAGCATTCTGACACAACAAAGAAAATGTCCCTATTCCTTCTCCCAGGACTGACAAGAGTGGCTTTCCCTTGCCCAGTGAGAGGACCCCAACAGCCACAGTGGATGTAGCTAACCCCCTGTCCATAGCAACTCTAGATGCTATACCTGATGGATCCAGGGTAAAAGATGAGTTGTCTGAGGTAGAACAAATTGCCACAACAGAGTCACCCACCTGTAGGTGAGGCAAATTGCTAGCCTGCTGTGTTGGTAAAAGGTGTTTGCTTAAATTTTTGTTTTTGTGGCTGAAAAAAGGATCAACCATGGGAATGATAGTTTGTTCCATGTTCAAGCCGAAAATGGTGCTTCTTTCCCAGGATTAGACAAGCAGCAATTGCCAGTAAACATTACCAGTCCAAAAAAGTTACTTTTTTGACAGAAAAAACACAGTAAAAAGCTCTTCAAAACAGTGCACCAGTCACACAAAACTAAAATAAACACAATTCATCCACAGAGAAAATGTTTACAATTACTTTACACCACTTTGACAGAAAAAGTGAGTTCTCTATTTAAAAGTATGTTGCAGTCTCAAGGCAGTCAATTAAAACGCAATGCTCCTAACCTTCATATAAATTTCCTGAAGAGGAAAATAATAAAACATCAACAAAATTAAGAAAATAGAAGTTGTTTTTCCCCAGTTGGAACTTATTTGCCCAGCAAAGGAAAGCACAAGCCAACTGTTGATCCTGAAAAGCCTCTGAGGATTGTACTCTTCGGCAGCAGTAAAGCTCTGAAGGACTTCATACCCAAACATCTCTTTTAGTCAGCTCAGCTCGAGCTGCCTGACAGCTTGCATGTATGGAAGATGTGCTGAAGCTTTGGAAGCTGCTACTGTAGCAGTGATCATTTGAATATCTATTGCTATGATAGATGTTCATCATATTGATCATTGCTGCAGTAGCTTTAGCTATATAGGTAGCCTTAGCTATATGGGTTATATCCTGTAAAGAATATAACATCAGGCCAACTTTCAAAGCTTAAGGGCACCTTCCATACACCCAAACTGTCAGATAGCTAAAGGTAAGCTGACTAATTGAAAAGTTTAGGTGTGAAGCCCTTCAGAGCTTTTCTGTCAGCAGAGAAAGGGAGGCTGAGTCCTAAAAGGACAATGCTAGGAACAACAAAAAAATTAACATCCACACCCTGGCATAAAAACACACCAAAAAAGAAGGGAGTTAGAGGGAAGGAGCAGCTATTGCAGCAGTGATCATTCGAACATCTACTGTTGTGATACATTTACTTACACAACTGTACTATGTTTGTCATATTGATCAATGCTGCAGTAGCTTTAGCTATATAGGTAGATGACCTTAACTAACTACATTTGGGAGGTGGAAGGAGAACAGTCCAGGAGCTGCTGTAGAATGGTCCTAGCAAAGTTTGATCTGGACCTAGAAAAGGAATCAAGCTTATAGTGCTTTGTAAAAGTATAGACACAGGACAAAGTAGCAGCTTCTAGAATCAAACCATTTCCAAAAAGCCATAGATGAAGCCAAGGACTTGGAAGAGTAGGACTTGACCCAGACTGGAATACTTTTGTTATGGTGAGTATAACAAAAGGCAAAAGCCTTACAAAACCATTTGGCAAAGTCTGTTTTGACACAGGGTGTCCCTTCTTCTTGCCTTCAAAAAAACAAACAACTGATCCGGGAAACTGAAAGATTTTGTTCTGTCAAGATTTTACCTGAGTTGACTGTAGACAACAAAGGTATTGAGTATCCTTTCTCCCTCATTTTTAGGTTCAGGAAAGAAAATGGAAAGATGGACAGTTTGGCTTAAAGCAAACTTGGATACCACTTTAGGCATAAAGCAATAATTAGTTCTCAAAGAAACCCTGTACTATGGAAAAATGAGATAGGGTTGACTCATCATAAGAGCTTACAACTCAGATACCCTTCTTGCAGAGGTCAGAGTAACCTGTAAAACTGTTCTCCATGTTAAGAACCACAATCCATCTAGATTATCTGGTTCAAATGGAGCAAGTATTTTCTTGGAGGCCTCATACAAAACCCCTTTCAAGAACATTTTGACATGAGACTGCATTCAAAGAGGATGATCCATGGCCCAACATGCTGACATGGCCAATAAATGAACCTTGACAGAGGATAAAGAAAGGCCATAGGATGGCAACGTGCATAAATATTGTAGAACTAGATTACAACTGGCACTGAATGGCTGTGGGTTATGTTGTTGGCACAAATTAGAAAACAGTTTCCATTTGTTAATATATGATTTTCCTGTAGCAGCCTTTCTTACCTCCATTAGTATTTGCTGCACGTCCTCAGTAAACATGTGCCTAAAAGGAAATAAGACCCTATCGTCCAGGCAGTCAACTGAAGTTTATTGATGTCAGGGTATATCAAACAACCCTTTTACTGTGTGAGTAGATTAAGTCTGTGAATAAGCTTGTGATAATTGACCCTAGCCATTTCCAAATGAAGGAAGAACCACGGTTGTCTGGGCCAGGAGGGAGTCACCACAATGATCTTGGGAAATTTCCTCTGAATCTTCAGAAGTACCCTGGATATTAGTGGAAAGGGTGGAAAACATACAGGAACACTCCTGTCCAAGGAAAAGAAAAGAAGAAAAAAGGCATCTGTCATGACAGACATGGTACTGTATGCTTTTCCACCCTTTCAACTAATAGAAGGATTGGAGTCTTGGAACAGAATCTTGCCAGTTGATTTTTCAGAGAGGAGGCAAATAGATCGACTTGAGGAACTCCCTACAGCTAGCTCAAATCTTTGAAGACCCCGTGATCTAGTTTCCATTTGTGAGAGTCTGCCCCAGTCCTGCTTAGCTTGTCTGCTGCACAGTTTTGATCTAAAGGAATGTAGGATGTCTGTAGAATGAGATTCTGGTGTGAAGCTATACCCCAAACTAACATTGCTAGTCTGCAAAGGGGGTACAACCCGGACCCCCCTTGCTTGTTGATGTACCACATGACTATGGTATTCTCAGTAACTACTTGAAAAGTTCCTGGGGACTAAAGATGGTTTAGAGAGTTGAGTGCCTTGAAGAGACAAGCATCTCTTGACATTTGTGTGCTTACATCTCTCTTTGGTCCCACACCCCCTGGACTTTTATTCCTCCTGAAACTGCACCCCAAGCAAAGTCTGAAGTGTCTATTGTGACTGACTACTTTGGAGCAGGGAGGGAGAAGGGATGATCTGGATTTAAGGATATCTATTGTCTCCACAAAATATGTCTCTTCTGACAAACCCAAGCACTGGGATCTGAAAAGATAAAAGATGTTGATGCTGGGACCAAAGAGATTTCAGGTACAACTGTATATTTCTCATGTGGAGACTTGACAGGGGCTTCATGAGAAACATAGATCCCATGACATCCAGAATCCTGAGCTATTCCCTCACACTGACTGATGTCTGAGTGAAAAACCCTAGATATAGATCTATTTTTTTCCTGTGGGAGAAATGCTCTTTGAACTATGGTGTCTAGTTTTCATCCGAGGAACAAAATCCTTTGTGAAGGAGTCAAGAAAGAATTTTGAATGTTCTCATGGAATCCCAACTTATGTAAGAGATCTCACACCCAAAAGAGAGATTCCTGACACTATGAAAAAGATGCTGCAAAGACAAGCAAGTTGTCTAAATATGGAAAAATGTGGATACCCTGTAGACTACAATGAGCTAAAACTGGAACTAGACATTTTGTGAACATTCTTGGTGCATTGGTAGTCCAAAGCCTAAGGCAAAGAACTGATAATGTGATCCAGACACACACAATTTTAAGAAACATCTGAAGTCTGAATGAATAAGGATGTGATGATAAACATCTTTTAAGTCTAGTCTTTCTGGGAAACTTGAAATAGGAAGAAGAGATAATATGTTGCAAAGTAACATCATTTTGATTTTGGGCTCTTTCACAAACAGGTTTAAGAAATAAAGATCCAGAACTGGTCTCCAAGTGGTTTCTTTCTTTGGCACTGGGAACATCCTTGAATAAATCCTCTTCCCCACCTGGGAAGGAGGAACTTATTTTATTACTCCTTGAGACAGTATGTGATGAAGAACTGGTAGAAACAAGATAGTCTGTCTGAAGGATGAGGAATGGTGTCCTGCAAAGAAGAAATTTACTCCCACTGCCACGTAGCCTTGATGAATCATTTTCAGAATACATTTGTCTGAAACAATCTGTTGCAAAAGAGAAAAATTGAGATTCAGCCTTTCTGGAATTAAAATCGGGCCAGGTTGTTGAACTGTCCTTGGTTCTGGGAGGTTCAAGACTTATTTTTTGAACCCCCCTCCCCTTGCCATTTCTTCTTAAAATCTAATTTTTAACATAATTTTGGTAGGGTCTGAGAATGCAGCCATTCAAATCTCCACAAAACAGTACCAGTGGCCATAGCCCTGGAAGAAGTATCAACAGAGTCATACACACACTGTAAACAATGAGTAGTGACCCGTGCAACAGAAGAAACTAAGCTATGTAAAGCAAAGTTTTCCTCAGAAGAAGAAACTGCAGATAAAACATTCCTCATACTGTCACAATTTGTCAGAACAAACTTTGACATACGAGCCTAACAATTCAAATTCTGAAAATCATAGTTGCAGAAGTATTCAGTAATCCAAGTCTCCCCTTCTCCCTCCCTGCTGTAAAGCAGTCAGTCACCACAGACACTTTGGACTTTGCCTGAGGAGCAGTTTCAGGAGAGATAAAAGTGCAGGGTATGTGGGACACCAAGGAAAGATGCAAGCACATAAATATCAAGGAGATGCTTGCCCTGATCAAGACACTGAACTCTCTGAACCATCCTGGTTCCTGGGACCTCATTAAGTAGATACAGACAATACCACAATCATGTGACACATCAACAAGCATGGGAAAACCAGGGTGTACCCCCTATGCAGACTAGGCATGTTAGCATGAGATATAGCTTCATAGCACATTCTTACTCTACAGGCAACCAAGATTCAATCAGAGCCAAATTATGTGATAGAGAAGCTGAGGAGGAGCAGGGAAGACCTTCATGAATGGAAACTAGATCAGGTTGTCTTCCAAGATTTGATCCATCTGTGGGGAGTTTCTCAACTAAACCTCTTTGCCTCCTCTCTGTACAAAAAAATGTCAAGATTCTGTTCCAGAATCCCATGAAAGATTGCCTGGAAGACAGATGCCTTTTCTTTTCCTTGGACAAGAATGTTCCTGTATGCTTTTCTACCCTTTCCACCAATATCCAGGGTACTTCTAAAGATTCAGAAGGAATCCCCCAAGATCATTGTGAGGATTCCCCTCTGACCCAGACAACCATGCTTTACTCCTCTTTTGAAATGACCAGGGCAATTAACACAAGGTTCCTCACAGACTGGATCTACTTACACAAAAACAGGGAGTAATACACGCCAACATCAATCGACTTCAACTGACTGCCTGGATGATAGAGTCTTAATTCCTTTTAGGCACCTGTTTACTGAGGATGTGCAGATGGTACAAAAGGAGGCAAGAAAACCTGCTAGTAGAAAATCATATATTAGCACATGGAAAAGGTTATCTAACTGGTGCCAACAACATAACCAGCACTCATTCAGGACTAGTTGTTATCTGGTTCTACAATATTTGTGTTGTAATTATCCTATGGCCTTTCTTATCTCTTTATCAAGGTTCATTTATTGGCAAGTTCAGCATGTCTGCCCATGGATTGTCCTCTGTCAAAGCAGTCTCATGTCATAGATTCATAGGTTCATAGGTGTTTACTAGGTTAATGACTTCAAGGGACTTTTAAGCCTAGCCATGCATCCCAAATCTCTGACAAAGTCTGGTACCCTTGGTAAGTGTAAGCATGGGCTTGGGAGGTGAAACATTTACAAGCAAAGTCCTGGGAGATGAAACATTTACAGACTGCTTGTGTCCATTAAAGACATAGGTGCCAAACCAGGGTTGAATTCCGTGTTTCCCACCCAATTGTCCAAGTTACAGTTGAATTGGGTTAGGGAGAAACTCTGCTTCCCATGGATGGGGAGTCTGTTGCAGAGAAGGGGAAGTCTGTGGGATACATAACTGTCTCTCCAGCAGGTCCTATTTATATCACAGGCAAGGTTTAAGTCTTTAGAATGGGTAATTCTTGTGCTGTTTGCTTTGTGGATATGCAGGTGGTCTATCAGAATGGGGTCTGATAATGCTTTGTATGCCAGGATTAAACCTCCCCTCAACAGCCTGTAGGAGACAGAATACAGAGATAGGACTTTGAGGTAGACTGTATAGGAGATGTTACTTATGCCATGTATTCTTTTAATGAGGACTCTCTGCAGACAATCCAGCTGTTGGATATGCCTGGTTAGGTACACATCAAAGGGAATATCGTGCTCCATGATAGGTCTGATGAATGTCAAATACAGTGGAACAATGACTTCCTTGAACCTAGATGTTATACCTTTGTTTATAAATTATACAAATAGAATGATTTCCTTGCTACTGTAGGCATGTGATGGTCAAAGGCTAGATGACTGTTTATGTGGGTCCCAAGTCCCTGACTACTGTGGCAGCTCTTAGGTGTGTGTTGTCAATATGATAGTTACCAGGGGTGGATGAATTCCCAAAAGATACTATTATGCATTTCTTGGCATTTAGTTTTAGTCCATAGCTCTGACAGCAGCTGTTTGTCTGTGTCACCCCTTCTTGAAGAACATTTGTATCAGTGGGCAATCATCTGCAAATTTACTCAGCCAGAGGCAATTGACATTGGCCTTGACTTCAGTGAAAGTAAATGCCAAAAAGCAGCAATCCTAGGACCGATCCCTGAGGGACTCCACTTGTGACTGGCTTCTTTGTAGAGGTGGACTCCCCAGCTCTAACTTCATGGGTCCTGTCTTTAAGCCAGCTGGCTATCCACTGAGTGACATAAGGGTTTATACCTAACCTCTTAAGTTTGTCAACAATGCCAGAGTGGAGTATTGTGCCAAATGCCTTGACCAAGTCAAGGTAGGTAGTGTGAACCATTTTGCCCTCATCATTGCTTTGGTGACCTTCTCAAAGAAGTCCACCAGGTTGAATAGGCATGACCTGCCCTTGATGAAACCAAAGTGGGTTGGGTCCAGTGTCTGGAGGTTTCCTGTGTCATTATCGATCATTTCCATGATAATTCTTTCCATGGCTTTTCCATGTCAAAATGATCATGAAAGGTGTTTTATATAAGAGGTCTCCAATAAAACTTGTGACCTCTCATTGGGATCTTAATTTTGTGTTAGAGATCCCTTGCTCCATTTAAACCAGCTAATCTAGCTGACTTGAGGTTCTTAACATGGAAAACAGTTCTCCTGATTAATCTGATGTCTGCAAGAAGGGTATCCAAGTTTCATTCTCTTATGGTGAGTCAATCTTTATTTTTTTATTTGTATTTTATTTAACATTTGTTAATCGTGAAAGTCCGACTTGGAACAAAGCCAATTTTCAGTGGAGGCCCAGGGAGAAATGCTCTAGATTTGATCTCATTTTCCACAGGGAGAGGGTTTCTTTGAGAACTAATCCTTCTTTTATGCCTAAAATGGTAAGCAAGCCAAACTATCCATCTCACCATTTTCTTTCCTGAACCTAAAAATGAGGGACAAAAAATACTCCACACCTTGGATGTCCACAGATAACTCAGGTACTATCATGACAAAACTAAATCTTTCAGATCTTTGGATCAATCGCTCATTTCTTGGGAAGTTAATAAGAAGGGTCAACCTTTGTCAAAACCGACTAATTACAAATGGTTGTCTAAGGCTACTACCTTTTGTTATACTCACCATAACAAAATTATTCCAGGCAGAGCAGAGTCCAGGCCCATTCTACCAGGAACTTGACTTCATCTATGACTTTTTGGAAAGGGCTGGATATTCTAGAATTAGCCACTTGGTCATCTGTACATACTTTTACAGAGCACTATAAGCTTGATTTTTTTCTCTTTGTCCAGATCAAGCTTTGCTATTAATATTCTCCAGGGGCTCCTGGACTCTTCTCTTTCCACGTCCCAAACATAGTAAACTAAGGAGTAATCTACATATATAGCTAAGGCTACTGCAGCAGTGACTAATATGATGAACACAGTACAGTTGTATAAGTAGAACTTAACATAACAGTAGATGTTGGAATGATCACTGCTGCAGTAGCTGCTTCCTCCCTCCACCCCCTTGTTTTTTGGTGTACTTTTTATTATATCATTTTATCTGGCATACTACTAAGCTGGTAACATTATGTCCATAGTCTTAGTGATCAGAAGTCACCTCACTTCAGAATATTTACTTTTTATGCTTACTAGTGTTTTTCAGACTGACTATTCCACATTCTTTTCTTGAAATTGTACTCATTACCAAACATGTTATCAAGAGAAGCAAAAGAAAACATAGTACATCTCTATTAGTTATTAAGCTTGGTTGTATATTCTGAGTCAGTAAAAGGAGCAGTGCTCATCCAATCATTTTGGGCTAAAAACTATAATGCGCATTTAGCAAGTGCAACTGGCCGCCACAGGACTATGAGACATGCAAAAGACATGAATTTGTGGTTGCTAATAACATTGCACTAACTAGCCACTAGTGCAATGTGTGACAGATAGTGTTGTCTTCTCCATTAATAAGACTTGTAACTACTACAGGAGCCAGTATACCATGTTGAAAATGCCTTGGACTCTGCTGTAGAGTCTGTTAGGCAAATCTTTGGGTTATGTATGGTATAATAACAATTTTATAGCCTAGTAGGAGCCCCCCATAAGGCAGAAGAGCCCTACTGGGCCATATTGATCCAATTGGCCTAAGGCTGGCCCTATACTCACACCAATAGTATGCAAAATTTCAAATGCATTTTAAAAATACCCTATATGAAAGAATATCAGGATAAAAAAAATCAGAGTTTGTGTACCTCAGAATCTCTACTGCTGATCACGAATGCAAGTACTTACGAGACACACAAGTATTTAAAAGCAAAGCAATTTGACATTTGATAAGAAAGGTGTGTGGGGGGGGGGGGGGAGTAGAAAGCAGGTATCAGAGAATGAATGGTCAAACGAGCTAAATGGTAAACAGGCATGGCTGGTATTAAACGTAATAATGCCACCAGCCGTGTTTTTTTTTAAGGCTCAGCCAACTGACACCAATATGCGTCTGCTGTTGACTGTTCATACTTAAAATTTAACTATGTAGTTTTGTTAAATGCAACGAAACTATTGAAATACAATACTTGACAGTACAAAACATATAGCGATATAAAGTGGTGTTCATTTACATAATTATAATAATATACACTTTTTTGTAAATATCACAACACAGAAAAAAATTGATTGATCTCGTATGATTGAACAAAAACATTGCTGACACTATTTAGAGTCATAACATTTGCAGAAATGTAAGTTGTTTAAAAATATTACAGATTTTGGCATGAATTTGTTTATTGTGCTGTTAGCATTAATTTAAAAACTTTGAATCCAGCGAATGCTACCACTGAAGATGTGTTTGTGCTAAACATCTTGTTATTTATTCTTCCACATTAACAATTGTTATAGAGATGGAAAATACTTTTTTTCTAGTTTCTACTCTGAGTGTATAAGTTCACTAACATTGCCAAAAAGGCTCAGACTGCAATGATTGGAAGTTATAAGGTAACCTTTCGGGGGCTCTGTGGAGACGAAATAGAACCACTAGCTATATATAAAGATATCCCCACTTTTTTCCATACCTCTTAACTGTCCATATTTTGTTTATGAACTGTTCCTCATAAATTTGTGGTTTTCTGGCAAATTTGTGAGGACCAAATTAAATAATGACAAGCATTTTAATTTCACATTTCGTATCCTTCAGAAAAAGCAGGGTAACACAAAACCTTTCATTGTAGCAACTTTATGTGTTTATAAGAACAGTATTTAACATTGGTCTCTACTTTGGGGCCTTTTTCCGTTATTTTTGGCTTTGTCCAGATTTCTTGTGCTAAAAGGTTGAGAAATATATATTTGCTTGAAACAGTCATTCCTGTTTGATGTCTGTTTGATTCCTGTGTGATGTCTTGGGTCCAAAAATTGCACTACATTTCCCATGAAATACGTTTGCGTGATGTGCGTGTGATGCGCAAGTTCAGAAAGAAACCTGACCTGGTGTAGCCTGGCAGGCAGTAGTATCTTAACACCGGGCTGCGCTTTCTGTTGTGTCTTCCAAGAATGAAGTGACAATTGGCAACAGGAAGATGCCACTTGAGGATAATCAGATCGTTGCTGTTAACTCCCGGGCATCTTGCACAACGATGCATCATGGCTAGTGCAATGATCCGAAAAGAGATCTCCCGATCCTACCAGGAGGTATTTCTAATAAAAACTTTTTTGCTTCTGTGAAAACACTTGTTATGTTATGTAATGGGGCTTTGCAGAATAGAGTTGACCGTCTTCTGAC
>NC_056727.1:168870522-168893249 GCF_019279795.1 Protopterus annectens
GCTCGCGCCAGCCAAAAACTCTAAGCTAAGACCTACCCATAATGCTCCTCTCCTAGTTTCTCCAGATCTCGTTTGCCACGTTCCTAGTCAGAAGTGCTAGCCATCTCTCTCAAAGCTAAGTAGAAAAGTGTCATTTTTAAGATAGTTTCTCTTCAAAATTTTTTATTTTTTAGTCAATTTAGCCTTTTCTCACTGTCGCCTATAACCTAATTGTATTCTCTACCCTTTACCTTGGTAATTTAATTTCTACCATTATTGGTACTGTCTCCCTCTCCTACCTTTGACAGGCCCTTCCTTACCACTTGTGGTATTTTTTAAATACCATCGTTGGTATTCTCTCACCTTTTTCTCTCCCTTATTTTGTTTTTTTTTCTATAGGATAGCCTTGTTGCCTTACTATGTCAGACAAAGCTAAATTGGGCTTTAAACAGTGTGACAGGTGTGGGCGTAAGATGCCTAACTCGGATACACATGCTCGTTGTGTCTGCTGTTTGGGCGTGGATCATATTAAAGCTGACTGTGACATTTGTGCTAGTTTTAGTAATCGTACACTAGCAGAACGTAAAAATAAGCTTATCTTAAAAGGTTTAATCAAGACACATTTTTCGGAGGCTCTATTTGGGTCAGAAGTCTCACCCCCTCCAAAGACCAAAAAACATAAAAAAACAGAGTCACTCGGTTCCTGCATCTCCGTCAGTTACAGAACCAAGTCAGCTCTGTGCTTCGCCGCCGCTCTTGGTGCAGACCTCTTCGGCACCAGGCTCTGTATCTTCTCCCTCTGTGCTGTCCATGATATTCACCTCTATTTCGGTTCCAACCTCGGCACCAATGACTTCGGTGCCGTCCTTGGATCCGACATTGGCTGCTATGACTGTACCTGCTTCTTCACCATCCCTGGCCACTGTGCCGACAGTTTCTTCAGCTCCGTCAGCTCCAAAACTCAAATATCTGCCAAGGACAAGATACTCTCCAACTTATGACCCTTATTTGGGGCAGAGGTTTAGCCCCTTTGTAGAAAGACCTGATTCTCCTTCAGCAGCCTCCTTTAGATCCACTAGGAGTTTTTCTGAATTAGATCTAGTGCGGGTTGTGGACCAGCTTCTGGTAGCTAGGGGGTTGCCCATTCCAGCTAGACCTTCCGTCCTTCTTGGCTCGGAATCTTTTACTACATCTTCCCTTGTTTATCCTCCTCTGGCCTCTACCCAGATCCTGGAGATCTCCGTACCGATGTCCACTCCGGTGCATACTGTCTCGGCTCCGACAGCAGTTTTCCCCCTGTCGGCACCGACTACCTTTGCTGCATCAGTTCTGGTGGAGCCGATGCTCTCTTGGAGCAGTGCTTGGACCATCCGTACCGGGGTACCTAGCCTGGTGCCTATTTTCTCACTGGCGCAATCTATGTCCATGGCTCCAACGACTTCCAGTCCTCTCGGAGCTCTTCACCTGGAGGTGGGCTCCTCAGGGTGGGGTGTGACCCCGGTTCCGAGGTTGTCCTTCCTGGTTCCAGGCTCCCATCCCTCCTCGGGTGGGCCTGCTGTCCAGGTGATGGAGAAGGTCCTTGACTCCGCAGGCTCGCAGTCAGCACCAATGACATCAGTATCAGACCCCCCCCTCAGCATGCACCTCTCCCAAACCTCTATTTCAGGACCCCGAGCACGGGAGTCGCAAGACCCCCCCCCCCTTTGAAGGGAATCCCTTCTCCGAAGTCCTCCTCAGAAGATCCCACTGGGGAGCCATCCCGGAAGAAATGGTGCAAGAGGAAGCACCTTGATTCCCCGGAGGAATCTATCACTGAACACACTGATTGTGATGAGGGGGAAGGGTCCCCACAGTCTCCCCCAGACGACGTCTCATTTGGAGATATTCTCGAAATCCTCAAGCAGCGGGGAGACTGGAATTCCTCTAACCCTTCTTTTGAGGAATCAGTTTTCTTGCAGGCCTTCCGTGCCCGGCTGTCTATTATCAGGGTGACCCCATCGGCAGATGACCTTGTTAAGCTCATTGTGCAGCGTGCCTGGAAGGCTCCAGACAACGTAGAACCTGTCCCCCGGAGGCCAGACAAAATTTTATCTACACCACTGGTCCAAGCAGTTGACAGTTGATTCTATGGTTGCGGCGGCCACCAAGAGGAAACTGGCAGAAGATAGTTCCACTGTCCATCCTCCGAACATGTCCGTCATCTGGTATATCAACAAGCAAGGCAGAACCAGGTCTTACCCCTTGTGTCCGGAAGCCATGAAGATTTGGCACTGGGCGATAGCTTCCAACCACTTTCTTATAGCAATGCACATTCCCGGGAGTTCAAACCTTATTGCGGACAATCTGAGCGGGAATATCCTGATGCCTCACGAGTGGTCCCTCAACCCTGCAACAGCGGATCGGATCTTCCAACGCTGGGGCAAGCGTTGCTGCAATCTGTTTGCTTCCCCCCTAAACTACAAATGCAGAAGCTACTTTGCCCTGATCCCCCCTCAGGGGGAACCCAGAGGGATGCTCTAACGCACGATTGGCCCCCGGGTCTTCTATATGCCTTTCTCCCGTTTCCCCTCATTCCAGAATTTCTCCAGAAAGCTCAGAGGTTGAGAAGCAAAGTGATCCTCATTGTCCCCTACTGGCCTCGTCAAGTCTGGTTCCCGTTTCTATGGCCTTATCTGATTCACAGCCCGTGGATCCTGGATCATTCCCAAGACCTGTTATCTCATCCTCAGGGACTGATTCATCCGAACCTCCACAGTCTCAAGCTCACAGCTTGGTTCCACCACTTCCAATGATTGCCAGGCTGCCTGACATCCCATCTCCTGTTCATGAAATTCTTCTGGCTTCACACAAACCTTCCACCAGGAAAGTTTATTCTAGTAAATGGACTAGGTTCTCTATTTGGGCCAAAGATCAGAACTTAGACCCTTTCTCTATGCCTATTCAAAAGATCCTACAATACCTGACTACTCTTTTACATGCAGGAGGCTCAGCATCGATGATCACTGTACATTTAGCAGCTATCACCAATTTTCATAATGGACTTGATAATTCTTCGATTATGTCGCACCGCCTATGCAAGACATTTTTGAAAGGAATATTACATGTTAAACATCTGGTCAAGCCTCCCTTAGAACCTTGGGACTTGACTTTGGTGCTTCAGTCTCTCACAGGTCCTCCTTTCAAGCCCTTTGATTCATGTGATTTAAAATTTTCGTCATGGAAAACCTTACTTCTAGTAGCACTTACCTCAGCGAGAAGCGTATCTGAGCTGCAGTCCTTGAGTGTCAAGAGACCTTACTTGATCTTCCACACCGATAGGGTGTCCCTTCATACTGACCCTTCTTTCTTGCCCAAGGTCATTTCTGCATTTTCCATTAACCAATCTGGTGACCTGCCGGTTTTCTTCCCTCAGCATTCTAATAGAGGGGAGTAACTTTTGCACATCCTTGATGTGCATCAGCAGCTTCGTTGTTATTTGGACAGGACTAATATGAGAGATTGTTGTCACGTGTAGTACACAACCAGTACTTGCCAGAAATTCCTGCAGCTTCTTCAGTGTTTCTAGAGGTCTCTTGGCAGCCTCCCTAACCAGTTTTCATCTTGTCTTTTCATCAGTTTTAGAGGGACGTCCATTCTTTGCAACACCACTGTTGTCCCATATTTTCTCCACTTTTTGATGACTGTCGTCACTGTGTTCCATGGTATATCCAATGCTGTGGAAATTTTTTGTACCCTTCTCCTGACTGATACCTTTCAACAATGAGATACCTTTGACCCTTTGTAAGCTCTTTGCAAACCATGGCTTTTGCTGTAGCAGGCAACTGAGTAGATGTCAGGAAAATCCTACTAGGACAGCCTAACTTTATTTGGGGTTAATCAGAGTCTCTTTAATTAATGGTAGGTGTGTACCCAAGAAGACTGAATGTTATAATTAGCAGTATGCTGTTCACATGGGCACTGACTGCACTCCATATAAGGGCACCACAGCATAGTGCCATGGTAGTTTATCATATAAATGTGAGAAAAAGGGAAAATTATAAAGGTAGAAATTGGGAAGAACAAGCAGAGGAATTTGCACACATACTGCAAATAGGCTATGGGGTATATAAGATGTCTAGTACATAGGTCACAGCCTTTGTGAAGTAGTATACCCACCACTGGTGCTGGAAGATCAGAAGGATGTGGGTTCTTGTGCCACACAAGGTACTTGAGTTAATTTCCTGTACTGACACTGCAGTGCAGCATAAGGGGGGTGCTGTACTTCTGAGTGTGCTATCCTTCAAATGAGACATTAAAACAGAGATCCCATCTGCCTTAGTTGGTGGTAGCTCAGGTAGATGTAAATGATCAACGACACTTATCAAAAAAGAGTAGGGGAAGTTCCCTTGTGCTTTGGCTAAATTTCCTGTAGTCAGTATAACTACTACCTCAGGTCTCCCCTGAAAAAAGGATGCTGGCCTGTAGGGACTGACCTGGCCAACAAAGAGAAAATAAAAGTAAAATAAAATTAATGTTAAAAAGGCAGGATAAAAATGCAATATATTACCGGGTGTATGATGCTGTATTAAAACAGCATTTTATAAATCTTACTTACCCTTTGGCCTGGAGAGTCTGTCACATCTGCTTGGATAGGTTGTTCTGTTTGCTCCTCCCTCTTTTGGTGCTGGAAACAAACAGTAATCATTACTACATATTTCTGGCAACAGAAGGCAATTACAGCAACATTAGATAGGTCCAATCAACAGTGACAACTCCAAGTATGGAATAGTTCCATTATAAGGTGGCTTTCTATCCCTAACCTCAGTCTCCCCTGGCGGAGCAGGTCTGGGTGGCCCTGCTGCAGGTCACTATACCTGTGCCAGCACTGCTTACCAATGCAGATGTTGTCAGTGGCATTACTCAGTGCCCAGGCAAGCTCTTGCCAAGCCTCAGTTTTGTGGGAGCCCTCATATTCCTCCAGCAGGTTGTCTCTCTCTGTCTGTCTGTGATCCCTGTGCAGCAAATAGAGAAAGACCTTCATCTTCTGGTTGTGTCAGTCAGCAGCCATACTGGATTTAGTGCTTGAAGAACGCATTTCTACTTTGCAAAAGTCAGAACAAGAATGAGCATGGTAATCCAGTGCACAAGGCTGTATGTAGTGGTTGACACAAGACATGCATCATTGGACAGCATGTTTGTGTGCTGCCAAGGAACAGTAGCTTGGCCAGATGGCAAAATGGGCTTCACAATGACCCTGCATGTACACACTGTGCACATCACCTCACAGCACTTGAATGGGTTGACAGAAGCATGGTAGATTGATTATAGCTAATAACCCATTATGTTATAGCTGCAGCTCAGAGGCAAACGCATCGCATTACCTCATTAGTGTAAGTAATGGGCTAAAAGACCCAGTTTAGTATAATAAAAAACATAGCTGCCATATTTGTGGAGACTGCGTTATGAGGAGCAGTATAGGAATTACTGTATAATGGGTAACAGAATGTACTGCCAGAAAGGCAAACTGACAAGACTGTTGGTAGTGGACCTCAGGACTACAGTGAGTACACAAGAGTGCATGGAGGCAACAAAGACAGTATCTGAGCAGGGATTTTAGGGGGTAAAGCAGCACAAGGTGTGACAAGGGATTGATGTACAGTTGGGGAGGCACAGTAAAAGGGTGCAAAGTACAGGGCAGGACAGAATGCAGGTATTTAGTGAGGAATAGTAAGTGAGGAATAATTCTGGCTAGGCTTATAAATGCCTTCGGGCAGATAGCCTAGTACCTACCTATGAACCTATACAACTGAAAAGACCACAGAAGTACCTCACCAAGAGGATCACTGGCCTCAAGCAGATGCCCTATGCAGCTCGACTGAAGAAACTCCAGCTGTACTCGGTTGCACCCCGGGGATCACTTCAATGGCTCTGCTGGACAGAGGCACAGGGAACTAATCTAAGGGGGCAGCGAAAGCCAACACATTCCAGCTAGATTTATAAATGCCTTCGGGCAGATAGCCTTGTACCTACCTATGAACCTATGAATATTGCAACAGAGAGCACAATGCAGGGCAGGAGAGGTTGCAGTCTTAGGGGAAGTCTTGACAGGGAACAGGGTAAGGTGTGGGTAGTGTCCTGCTTTGTAAGGTCTGTAACAGTGTACCATTTGAACACAAACTGCAGGATTTGCTACAGGGGGATCTGAGGCCTCCATTACATAGGTCTAACAGATGGCAGTGCTGGTGACAGTGTAGTAGCATATAGGGCTGTGTGTACTGAAATGGTGGTCGGGGATAGGATGTAGACTATTGTTAAGTGACATTGACATTTTTATAGACAGACATTGATCCACATGTGTACCCTCAGGTGTACATCTATTGTCATTGAGAATGAATGAATGTCAATGGCTGGAAAAGCTTACTTTTCCAGAGATGGAGGTGCTACTACAGGTCTTGTGCAGACATGTTAAGTGTATCCTTTAGAAAGGTAAGGCAGAAAAGGTCTTCTGTGAGTGGATGAAACAGGGAATGGTGCATGGTGTTTATGATGTGGATGGCCGTAATAGGGCAGTAGTACAGGTGCATCACAGGATCCCAAGTTTGACACTACATGCCAAGACTAAGGCATAGGAGATTAACAAGGACAGGTTAACCAGAGGGGGATGGAACCCCTATACAGTAATCTCACTGAGGTGAAGAAACTCCTGGTGTCTGTCTTGGGGGAAGGTGAGAGAAGCCTCGTATCTGGTGGTGGCTTGAATGTGGAAACTGGGCTACTAATGGCTGCCCAGGATTCTGTAGGGACACGCACCAAGTTAGTAGGTGCATGTAGCATTACCTTAAGACACTGACTGGCTGACTTGAATGCTTTACTTTTCAAAACATCAGCCAGTCAGTATTTTAAGGTAATGGTACATGCACCTACTAACCTGGTGCATGTGCCATTACCTTAAGACACTGATTGACTGATGTAAATGCTGTACTCATACAAACACATTTGCTATTTGCCAGTCGGGGACACTGGAGCTGCAACAGTGACAGTCGATATCACAAGATATGTATGTGCTCGCAGGCAATGCATGCAGTTGGCATGTAGCAGTGTATGTGTCACATGGTGGTGGGAGTGACACCAATATCCTGACATTACTGACATGTGTTATTTGTCTGCAGTCATGTGTTCCAGTTGTTGAGGGTCCACAGCAACATGTAGGGCATGTCTGATATCAGTGGGTCACTAGTGTCTGATAATGATGATGCCATGCTCATGGTGGCAGAGTCCGATGATAAGTGGCACTGTGAGAAATGCTAACATTGTAGGGCTTCCTCCTGCCATCACCCACAGACCGAACCACAAAAGGAGGGGGAGTATCAATATTCGTCAAAGATACCCACACCTCCAGGTTGGTGGCACAGCACGAAGCATCAGAGACTATCCATGTGCAACTAACAGTGGGTAAAACTGCCTTCCAGTTTGTAGCCTGCTACAGACCACCCTCCCAAACCCAGGAACCCCACTCAGCCTTCCTGAGAACACTGGAAAATATGAAGGTCTCTCCAAACACCATTATATTGGGCAACTTCAACTACCCTAACATAGACTGGGAGCATTACTCTAGCTCCAAAACCCTAGCCCAAAGGTTCCTAGAATGTATAAACTCAAATGCTATGGAACAACTTGTTGCCACTCCCACAAGAGGGGAAAACATACTGGACCTGATCATCACCAACATGGGGACTCTATGCTCCAGACCAGAAGTGTATCCCTCACTGGTAAGATCAGACCATAAACTAATCTCACTAGATATTCACATCCCGACCCCAGCCCCTGCCCAGAAAACCACAGTGAAAAACTTCTCTAAAGCAAATTTCACACTCCTCAAAACCGAGGTGGAATCCTTCAAAACCCCTGGGCCTGTGGAAAATACGGCCCAGACCGCAGAAACCTTTATAAACGCATTCTATGAACACCTTCAGGAATGCATGGATCATGCAATCCCAAATAAAACCAAGCGCCAATCCTCCAAAGTTAGGTGTCCTTTCTGGTGGACCCCAGCCATAAACAAACTGTACAATAGAAGGAGGAAGCTACTACATGATAGAGCAAAATCCCAAAAAGGGAAGGCATCTCTGATCAGTATTAGCAAAAAACTACGGGCACTCATAAAATCGTCTAAGGCCAGCTTCGAGAGAAAAATTGCACATGACACTAAGGATAATCATAAGGCTTTCTTTAGTTATGTTAAGAACCTGGGTGGGAATTCCCAGATATGCTCAGAATTAGTCCAAAATGACAAAAAATACACCAAACCCACAGACATTGCCAACATCCTAGCTGATAGGTTCAGCAAACTCCCCACCAAAAGGGCAAATATTTATCCCAGCAGAGTGCTGCCCCCCTGACATCTCAGATGCTTAGGTAAGAGCCGCCCTCTCCAAAGCAAAAAACACAGCATCAGTGGGATCAGACGATGTCCCGTGCTGCGTCCTACATGAACTCCAAGAAGAACTAAACCCAAACATAAAACTACTGCTCAATGTCAGCCTTACTACAGGATATGTACCCAAAGAGTGGCGTACAGCAACAGTGATCCCTCTCCACAAAGGTGGTGCCTCAACGGATCCTGGAAACTATCGCCCCATAAGCTTGACTAGCTTGGTCTGCAAAGCTATGGAAAGGATCATCATGGACCTCATAAATAAAGATATTGGGGACCTACAGACACTGGATACTACCCAGTTCGGCTTTGTTAAGGGCAGATCCTGCCTCTTAAACTTGGTCGATTTCTTTGAAACAGTCACCAAGGCCATTGACGAGGGGAAGGTGGTCCACACAGCCTACCTGGACCTTGCAAAAGTCTTCGATACAATACCCCACTCGGGCATTATAGATAAGCTCACCAGCTTAAATATAAACCCGTGTGTCACTAGATGGGTTGCAAACTGGCTCAAGGACAGAACCCACATGGTTAGAATTGCTGGAGCCATGTCAGACTCCAAACCAGTTACAAGTGGCGTCCCACAAGGCTCAGTCCTGGGACCTCTCGTTCGGTATATATTTCTCGGAGGTACAGGCTAACACGGAAGGACTGTGGCTGACCAAGTTTGCAGATGACTGCAAACTGGGTGCCATAATCGACTCTCCAGCCGACACAAGCATCCTACAAAAGGGCCTCATAGAAACAGACAACTGGTGCCAGAGCCATGGCCTCAAGCTAAACGCCAAAAAGTGTATAGTCATCCCCTTTGGCAAAAACAAAGTGCCCACAAATTACCACATATGTGGTAATTCATTAAGTACAGAAGAAGTAATTAGGGACCTGGGGACCCAAGTTGATAGCAATCTCTCATTTGGCAACCACGTGGCCAAAGTGGTTAGAAAAAACATTTTATATAGCCCACCTAATCATGAAGGGATTCACATCTAGATCAGGGGAGGTCATCGTGCCTCTTTACTCATCCCTCATCAGGCCCAAAATTGAGTACAATGCCCCTTTTGGGATGTACCTTACCAGACACCTGCAGCAACTGGAAAGACCCCAAAAGTACCCCACCAAGAGGATCAAAGGGCTCAAACAGATGGCATATGCTGCCCGGTTAAAGAAACTCCAGCTCTACTCAGTGGCATACCGCCTGCTCAGAGGCGATCTGTGCCTGACGTATAAAGCCATGTCCAACCCGGAATTAATGGACATGCTGCACCTCAGAAAATCCAAATCCCATCGAACTACGCGCTCGAGAGACTTGAACCTCAGCACTGAAATAAATAGGACATGCTGGAGGGACAGATTCATAACCCAGAGGCTCCCTTCACTCTGGAATAAAATCCCAGTCCAGGTTAGGCAGATTCCCTCATTGACTCTCTTCAAGAGGAATCTTGATGAGTGGATGGGAGATAGTAGGTTTACCCCGGGTATCACTTCTGTGTCACTGTTAGACAGAGGCACGGTATACTAACCTCGAAAAAGGGCATAGCAGAATTCATTTAAAATGGGTGGCGAAAGCCAAACACACTCTGGCTAGGCTTATAAATGCCCTAGGGCAGATAGCCTAGTATGAACCTATGAACCTATACTGCAAGTCCACATAGATCACCCAAGAGTCGCTAGGAAAGTAGGACTAAGACCATAAGGCCTACTAAGTCTGCTTCTGTACTGGGAAAAGTTTTAATCATACTTGACTCTGTACTTAGGCACACACACTCCTAGTCAGCAAACTGGACAAGAACAGGGTGACTGTAAGCTGCTTGTCCAGTGCCGGGATCCATGATATCCCAAGGGCCTAAAGGTCCCTTTAATCAGACAACTATAACCTTAACTAGCAGTGACCTCTATGGAAGTGAATAACCTGGGCACTCCATCCAGAGCGACTTGTAGTGAGATATGGTAAAACTTGGTGTGTATGTGTTTGAGGCAGAAAATACACTGTTTTAAGCACTTTTACTGAATTATCACTAAATACATAGGCATGCATACATTAATACAAAATAAAACAAACCATATTTATTTTTTTTTCATGTATTATACATTAAATGTATGTTTTCTTTCTTAAAACCAACTGTCATACACTCCAGCATTACATAAAGTGCTGAATTCCTACATTCCATTACACCTAACTTCTCCTCCTAAATATTATTCTGCATGTATTGTTCATACAAATTCCATTTATTTCTATGTAATTTGTATCTTCCTTTTTTTTATTCAATACATTTTATTTTTATTTTATTTAAGTTTGATGACCGGGGAAGTACACTGGGCCAGAAAGAGCCCCTTTTCAGTGGAGGCCCGAGGAGAAAAGCTCCACAATATTGTAAGTTACATGTCAAAACTTACAAAAGACATAATTCATACAGAAAATTAACATTTTCAGATTAGATGCACAATATTTGCAAGTTGAAAGTCACATATTATAAAAAGGACATGGTTAAATAAAGAAAATAAACATTTACATAATAGTGAAATATTATGTTATGAGCTCCTTGTAGGTTAAACATTTTAAAATGTATAGCTACTAGGCATTTGTAGGTTAAGAGAGCATTGTGTATGGAGAAATAACAATAAGTATGTAAAGGAAAGTATAGTACATTAGATATTAGAGAGAAAAAATAGTTTCTGGTGGGGAAGGGATAGATTTTTGGGAAAAATGAAACAATATTAATGGTAATTGGAGAAGATATCAGTGCAAGGTAGAATGGGGGGTGGTTTATGTTGGAGCGTGACACGGGCGTTCCCATTTGGAAGATAGATGGGAGAGTAGCTGATATTTGAAATTTGTATGGTTAGGTTGGTTGTTTAGGTGTGAGAGAGTTCCACTTTTTGGCTAAGGAGTAGTAGAGTAGTAGTTGGCCAGGAGGCCGTGCTGGTTTGTGGACTTGGAGATTTTGGTTTGTGGATCTGAATGAGCAGTTGGGTATGTAGGGTTTTAAGGAAGCAGCGAGAGATGGGCAGTTGGCTAGTTTAAAGATGAGCGTGTGTGCAGTGGTGAGTTGTAGGTAACTGAGGTAGATGGGTAGCTCAAGCCAGTTTAGGGTGAGGAGGGAGTGGCATTGGTGGGACAAGTTTTTTGAGTAGGTTACAAATTTGGCGATCTTGTGGTAGCAGGATTCAAGTTTGGATCTTAGGCCGAGATGGAGATTGGTGAACAGAGGAGCGCCATACATAAGAGAGGAGAGTAGGAAGGTGGATGCAGGAGTTTGGTGAGTAGAGGGGCTGTGGAAGCGGTTGTGCCTGTAGAGGAGAACTATCTTCTGGTGGGTTTTCTTGATTGCGGAGTGGATGTGAGTATCAAATTTTAGTTCTTCATCAGTGATAATGCCGAGATGCTTGGTGTTGGGAAGAATTTCAAGCAGGGTGTGTTTTTGGCTCTGTTGGAGAATGAAGTTTTATCAATGCTGGAGTTTTTGGTGGGGGAAAAATCATTAGTTTGGTTTTATTTGGATTTAGAGCTAGATAGTTGGACTGCATCCAAGTTTCTGTTTTGGAGAAAGCTAGTTGGGTTTTTGTTAGGAGCTCGGAGGGGGAGAAGGCTGAGCAGATGATAGTCGAGTCATCTGCATATTGAATGACAGATGATTCTAGGATGGAGTAGTGAAAGTTGTTAATGAGTAAGTTAAAGAGTAGAGGGCCAAGAACTGAACCTTGTCGGACACCTGTGGGTGTAGGAAGGAAGGGGGAGGTTGAAGTTTCCACTGGACAGCTTGTTGACGGTTGGACAAGTAGCTAGGGTTACCACCTGTCCCACTTTGCGAGGGACAGTCCCTCTTTGGGCAGTTGTGTCCTGACAAAAAATATTAATAATGGCAAATGTCCTGAGATTGTAAGACATAATTATGTCCTATATTGTATGTAATAGTTGCATAAAAGTTATTCTGTATCTAAAGTACCTAAATGTTATAAGAAACAGAATAAGCAACTAAAATGCTACAAGAATAAGTTATTATTTAGGCAAAAAAGTTAAGTTCTATCCTTTGTAATGACCGTGGGTATGTGTCGGCCTGTAAAATCTGATGTTTGTCCCAAAAATGTCCCACTTTGGCCATTTGAAAAGGTGGCAACCCTACAAGTAGCTGGAAAACCAAGCTATGGTGCTGGGAGAGAGTTGTAGGGTGGAGAGATGGGATATAAGTAGGGTGTGGGAGATGGTGTCAGAGGCCTTTGACAGATCTAGGAATAGTGTGGATACGAAGTTGCTTTTGTTGTGTTCAAGGTTGATGGTTTCATTAGGGAATAGTATGGTTTGCTTACTTGCATTGTTTCCTTTCTTTTCCTGTTGTTTTATTGCAGTTAATTTAACTTTATATTTATTGCTTTACTTTAAAATAGTTTTTCTTCAAGTTTTGTAAGTTCTGTCTTAGGGCAAATTAGCAAAGTATTTGTGTTGCATCCTTTGCATGCAAAAGGATTATAGCTAGCTGATTGTGGGTGGAGCTGAGAAGTAACATTTTTTATTTGGGGTAAGTTGAACAGGAAATTATTCATCTCTGTGCCTGTCAGTACTCTGTGACTGTTGGTCTGTGACTGTTCCGGATTTCTTTTATAGTTTGCTTACTTGTCTTATTTTTTTTTCTTTTGTTTTTTTGTTTTGTGCAATTTTCTTTCCTTCAACATCCTTGTTTTAGCTTTGCACCATTTCTTGGAGTTATATCATTTCTCAATTCAGGACAGTTAAAAAAAATTGTGTTAAATGCTTTGCCTGCAACAGAATTTACAGCTAGCTGGATTGCAGGAAGAGTGAGAAGTGGAAGGTTTTATTTAAGGTAAGCATAATAGGAAATATATAATCTTTTGAAGTGAGTATTTTGGATTTCTTCATTTATAGACTGCAAAGTTGCATTTTTCTTTTGTTCTTCTTTTATTGTAGTTTATTTTACTTTAAAGTTGTTTTTTCTTGGATTTTTATAAATTATTGGCTAGGGACATTTAGCAAAGATCTGTTTTGCATTGTTTACCTGCAGAGGAATTATAGCTAGGTGATTTGTGGGAAGAGCTGAAAAGAGTTTTTTTTAATTATGTAAGGAGAACAGGAAAATGTTTAATCTTTGTGTGTAACCAGTGCTCTGTGGCTTTTTTTGGAGTTTTTCAAACCCACCCCTCCCCTCCTATATACTGTTAAACCCTGAGGCTCTTGAGCTGCCTACCACTAAGGTAAATGTGAGGTTTTATTCAAGAAGGTACTCCCAGTCTCATCTTATCTGCTAATACTGTCTGTCTCCAGTTGGACTGTATGTGTGGAATTTCTCTGTTTGATCTGGTTGCAGTTTCAGTGGAAACCTCTGTAATTTAAATTTCGAAGCATTGTGCAGCTTAGCACTTTGTCATGCAGAGCAGCTCTGCGTGCTACGCAGACCATCTACCAGGAGCAGGGTACAACAAGCTTATGGACCCCTGCAACATCTGGGGAACACTGATGATCATCAAAGAGCTTGCAACCCACTTCTAATGACTCAGCTTGGGATTAGAGTTTCTGTTCTATCTGTGTGCAGCTGTGGTGTGACCAGCACCAGTAGTGTCTAGGTAGTAGCTGACAGATGAATTCCTGATGCTTGTAACTAATTCCTGTTACACGTTTTGTATTGTGCAGTGCATTGTATCTCTGCTTTTGTTACTGTGTGTCCAGATGAGCATTGCTGTTAAATTGTAATGCTGCTATACTCATCCTAGTGTACAGTGTATATTCTTTAAGCTGGGACCAGTACCTTCTGTAGGTATCACTCTAGTGGGTATACCTTTGTCCTGTTCAGTGTTACAGCGCAGTGGCTGCCCTCCTTTTACAGGCTACAGCTGCTGTAGGCCAGTGATTATGCCATGTTGTGCATAAGTATGTTGACTAGTGCAAAACACGTCTTCTTCTTCATTCAGCTTTTCCCGGTTAGGGGTCGCCAGAACGGATCACCTGTCCACTCATGATTAGCAGTAGAGTTTTCACGGAAGTCGAGGTTGCCAGCTCGGTGCTCCAACCTTCCACAGAAGGCACACACTGGTCGCCATGCCGCGCACTCACGTTTCTAGGGCCAATTTTAGAGTGTCCATCCACCTACAGCATGTCTTTAGGATGTGGAGGAAACCAGAGCACTTACTGGAGGAAACCCCACATTCACAGAGGGACATGCAGACTCGCGCATTGAAGGCACCCACCGAAGATCGAACCGGAGAACCTCTCTTTGCTGTGGAGGGGGGCGACAAGCGCCTGTGCTCGGCTGCACCACAGTGGCTGCCCGCTAGTGTAATTTTAAAAAAGTAGAGCATAACATTAACATTTCTGCCCTAAGGATTGCTAATTTTTAGGTAGTAAATGACCCAGGTTATTGTATTCAGTACCTAGCATTTCTGACCCTGAACTAAATGTATAGTGTTCTGTACCTAGCAATTGTTCTGTAGTGTGAATGGTGCATTGTCACATAGTACTAGGAGGTTGCCAGAATTTTGGCTAAAGATTAGTTATGTGAAATTATTAGTATTTTTACATTATAGCCCAATTCTGTGTTTTCACTAAGTACTGCTAAATTATCCATCATCTAACCTAACTTCAAAGTATCACCCTAAATACTTTATTCATAAACCTTCATTGTCTGCTACAGTAGTTTCCCTCCAACCCCTGAGTACTGTGACCAACCCTCCTCCTCTACGATTTGGCAGAATAGCTCAGCAGTCTGCCCTCACTCAGTTCGTGGCTAGTCCGATTTGATTAGGTTTTCTAAGGCAGTGTAGCAAATGCTTTATGTTTACCAACTCTTTGGTGCTTCTACCAAGTGATTGTACAACCTACAAGAGATGCAAATATTTACGAAATAAAGCAGCAGATTTCTTTCACCAGTCCATTGTCAGTAAGCTTCCTACATTCACAGTACACGTTACACACAGAACAATACCACGTCCATAACTTATGCAGAGGCTCTAACTAAAAATTTGCCAAAGCTTCCAACTCTGAAGGAGCCCTGCCTCAGGTGCACAAGGCAACACCTAGTCCCTTTCCACTCACACATACTTCGTTAGGGACGCTTGCACCTGTCACCCCTGGGCTTTCGGATATTGGCAAAGGCTCTTGCCACCCCCATAGTGCCTTTTTTAGGCAAGGCTCAAAAGATAAACCCACCTCCACTTAGGTGATATCACAAGGGATAAGAAGGCTTCAGAGTAATGCTACTCAACGCCAGAAGTGTAAACCTCAAAGATGCACTCTTTCGAAACTCTCGCCCAGCATAGGAGACATATATATCTGTGCAGTAACAGGAAACCTGGTTCAAGGCTCCGAGAGCACCCCAGCACTACCAGGTTATACCTCATACCATCATTTTTAAAATTTAAAACTTGGACGGGAACCACAAAAGGAGGGGAGTATCAATATTAGGTCAAAGCCCACCCACACCTCCAGGTTGAGGTGGCACGCAAAACATCAAGAGACTATCCATGTGCAACTAACAGTGGGTAAAACTGCCTTCCAGTTTGTAGTACCTGCTACAGACCACCCTCCCAAACCCAGGAACCCCACTCAGCCTTCCTGAGAACACTGGAAAGGAAATATAGAAGGTCTCTCCAAACACTGCCATTATATTGGGCAACTTCAAAACTGCCACCCTAACATAGACTGGGAGCATTACTCTAGCTCCAAAACCCTAGCCAAAGGTTCCTAGAATGTATAAACTCAAAATGCTATGGAACAACACATTTGCCACTCCCACAAGAGGAAAACATACTGGACCTGATCATCACCAACATGGGGACTCTATGCTCCTTAGACCAGAAGTGTATCCCTCACTGGTAAAGATCAGACCATAAACTAATCTCACTAGATATTCACATCCCGACCCCAGCCCCTGCCCAGAAAACCACAGTGAAAAGAAACTTCTCTAAAGCAAATTTCACACTCCTCAAAAACGAGGTCGGAATCGCTACAAAACCCCTGGGCCCTGTGGAAAATACGGCCCAGACGCGAAAAGGCTTTATCAAGCGCATTCTACCAGAACACCCTTCAGGGAATGCATGGATCATCACAATCCCCAAAATAAAAACCAAGCTTCCAATCCTCCCAAAGTTGGAGGTTGTCACCACTGAAAAGGTGGACCCCAGCCATAAACAAACTGCCACAATAGAAGGAGGAAGCTACTACAGCGATGAGAGCAAGAAATCCCAAAGGGAAGGCATCTCTGATCAGTATGCTTAGCAAAAACTCGGGCACTCAATAAAATGAGTCTAAAGGCCAGCTAGAAACCCAGGGAAAAAATTGCACACATGACACTAAGGATAATCCTTAAGGCTTTCTTTAGTTATGGTAATTTAAGAACTAGGTGTTAGAATTTTACAGATATGCTCAAATTAGTCCCAAAATGACAAAAAATACACGAACCCACAGACATTGCCTTAACATCCTAGCTGTGGGACTAGGTTCAAGCGTAAACTCCACCAAAAGGGGCAAATATTTATCCCAGCAGAGTGCTGCCCCTGACATCTCAGATGCTTAGGTAAAACACTGCATCCTCTCCCAAGAAACAAAAAACACAGCATCAGTGGGGGATCAAGGCGATGTCCGTGCTGCGTCCTACATGAACTTTCCAAAAGGAAAAGGAACTAAGCAAACATAAAACTACTGCTCCAATGTCAGCCTTACTACAGGATATGTACCCAAAGAGTGGCATTACAGCAACAGTGATCCTCTCCACAAAGGTGGTGCCTCTGCGGGATCCTGAAACTGCTAAGCCCCCATAAAACCGACTAGCAGTGCTGCAAAGCTATGGGAAGAAAGGATCATCATGGACCTCATAAGAAAATAAAGATATTTGAGGACCTACCAGACACTGGATACTACCCAGTTCGGCTTTGTTGAGGGGCAGATCCTGCCTCTTAAAACAGATGGATTTCTTTGAGAGCAAGTCACCAAGGCCATTGACGAGGGAAGGTGGTCCACACAGCCTGCCTGGGACCTTGCAAAGTCTTGGGTACAATACCCCACTTTCCCCGGGGCATTATAGATAAGCTCACCAGCTTAGAAATATAAACCCGTGTGTGTCACTAAGATAGGTTTACAGAAACTGGCTCAAGAGACCAGAACCCACATGGTTAGAATTGCTGGAGCCATGTCAGACTCAAACCAGTTTACAAGTGGGCGTCCCACAAGAGGCTCAGTCCCTCAGGACCTCTCGTCCCCGGTATATATTTCTCGGAGGTACAGGCTAACACCGGAGGACTGTGGCTGACCAAGTTTGCAGGGCGACTGCACCAAACTGGGTGCCATAATCGACTCTCCAACCCGACACAAGCATCCTACAAAAGGGCCTCATAAGGAAACAGACAACTGGGTGCAGGAGCCATGGCCTCCAAGCTAAGCGCCAAAAAGTGTATCAGTCATCCCCTTTGGCAAAAACAAAGTGCCCACAAAAATTACCACATATGTGGTAATTCATTAGAAAAGTACAGGAAAGAAGTAATAGGGACCTGGGGACCCAAGTTACGATAACAATCTCTCATTTGGCAACCCGCGTGGCCAAAGTGGTTAGAAAAAGAAGCATTTTATATAGCCCACCTAATCATTGAAGGATTCACACATCTATAAGATCAGGGAGATCACATTGTGCACTGCTTGCACTCATCCCTCATCAGGCCCAAAAATTGTAAGTACAATGTGCCCTTTTTAGGATGTACCTTACCAGACACCTGCAGCAACTGGAAAGACCCAAAAAGTACTTACCCCACCAAGAGGATCAAAGAGGCTCAAACATGAGCAATTGGCATATACTGCTTACGGTTAAAAAGAAACTCCAGCTCTACTCAGTGGCATACCGCCTGCTCAGAGGCGATCTGTGCCCTGGCAGTATAAAGCCATGTCCAACCGAATGTAATGGACATGCTGCACCTCAGAAAAATCCAAATCCCACATCGAACTACTTGGCCTTTCGAGAGACTTGAACCTCAGCACTGGAAATAAATAGGACATGCTGGAGGGACAGATTCATAACCCAGAGGCTTTCCCTTCACTCTGGAATAAAATCCCAGTCCAGGTTAGAAGCAGATTCCCTCATTGACTCTCTTCAAGAGGAATCTTGATGAGTGGATGGGAGATAGCCAGAGATTTACCCGGTTATCACTTCACCATGTCACTTCTGTTAGACAAGAGGCACAGTATACTAACTCGAGAAAAAGGGCATAGCAGGAGAATTCATTTTAAAATGGGTGGCGAAAGCCAAACACACTCTGGCTAGGCTTCATAAATGCCCTAGGGCAGATAGCCTAGTATGAACCTAGCGAACCTATACTGCCACAGTCCACATAAGATTCACCCCAAAATTAAGCTAGGAGAAAGTAGGACTAAGACCATAACAAGGCCTCTAAGTCTGCTTCTGTACTGGGAAAAGTTTTAATCATACTTGACTCCTGTACTTAGGCACACACACTCCTAGTCCAGCAAACTGGACAAAGAACAGGGTGACTGTGGCTGCTTGTCCAGTGCTGGGATCCCATGATATCCCAAGAGGGCCTAAAGGTCCCTTTAATCGAACAACTATATAACAACCTTGACTAGCAGTGACCTCTATGAAGTGAATAACCTGGGCACTCCCATCCAGAAGCTGACTTGTAGTGAGATATGGTAGGAAACTTGAGGGTGTGTATGTGTTTGAGGCAGAAAATACACACTGTTTAAGCACTTTTACTGAATTATCACTAAATACATAGGCATGCATACATTAATAGAAAATAAAACAAACCATATTTATTTTTTTCGTACCATTGTATTATACAGCTAAATGTATGTTTTCTTTCTTAAAACCAACTTCCTTCATGTGCTCCCAGCATTACATAAAGTGCTACGAATTCCTACATTCCATTACACCTAACTTCTCCTCCTAAATATTATTCTGCATGTATTGTTCATACTGGAATTCCATTTATTTCTATGGAATTTGTATCTTCCACTTTTTATTCAATACATTTTATTTTTATTTTATTTAAGTTTGACGATGACCGGGGAAGTACACTGGGCCAGAAAAGAGCCCCTTTTCAGTGGAGGCCAGGAGAAAAACTCCACAATATTGTAAGTTACATGTCAAAACTTACAAAAGAACATAATTCATACAGAGAAAATTAACATTTTCAGATTAGATGCACAATATTTGCTGAGTTGAAAGTCACATATTATAAAAAGGACACTTGGTTAAATAAAAAGAAAATAAACATTTACATAATAGTGAAATATTATGTTATATGAGCTCCTTGTGGGTTAAACTTATTTTAAAATGTATAGCTACTAGGCATTTAATAGGTTAAGAGAGCATTGTGTATGGAGAAATAACAATAAGTAATGTAAAGGAGAAAGTATAGTACATTAGATATTAGAGAGGAAAAAAAATAGTTTCTGGTGGGGAAGGGATAGATTTTTTGCAGGAAAAGGCGAAACAATATTAATGGTAATTGGAGAAGATATCAGTGCAAAGGTAGAATGGGGGAATTGGTTTTATGTTGGAGAGCGTGACAGGCGTTCCCATTTGGAAGATATAGATGGGAGAAGTAGCTGATATTTAGAAATTTACAACCATATGGTGGATTTGGTTGTTGGGTGTGAGAGAGTTCCACTTTTTGCAGCTAAGGAGTAGTAGAGAGTAGTAGTTGGCCAGGGGAGGCCGTGCTGGTTTGTGGACTTGGAGATTTTGGTTTAATGGATCTGAATATTAGGCAGTTGGAGTATGTAAGGGTTTTAAGGAAACTGGCGAGAGATGGGCAGGATGGCTAGATTTAAAGATGGCGATGTGTGCAGTGGTGAGTTGTAGGTAACTGAGGGTAGATGGGTAGCTCAAGCCAGTTTAGGGGTGAGGAGGGGTGCATTGGTGGGACAAGTTTTTGAGTAGGTTACAAATTTGGCGATCTTGTGGTAGCAGGATTCAAGTTTGGATCTTAGGCGAGATGGGGTGAGTGGTGAACAGAGGCGCCATACATAAGAGAGGAGAGTAGGAAGGTGGATGCAGGAGTTTTGGTGAGTAGAGGGGGCTGTGGAAGCGGTTTGTTGTGCCTGTAGAGGAGAACTATCTTCTGGTGGGTTTTCTTGATTCTTGGAGTGGATGTGAGTATCAAAGCCCCAGATTCTTCATCGAGTGATAATGCCGAGATGCTTGGTGTTGGGAAGAGATTTCAAGCAAGGGTGTGTTTTTGGCTCTGTTGGAGAATGAAGTTTTATCAATCTTTGGAGTTTTGGTGGGGAAAAATCATTAGGTTGGTTTTATTTGGATTTAGAGCTAGATAGTTGGACTGCATCCAAGTTTCTGTTTTGGAGAAAGCTAGTTGGGTTTTGTTTACAGGAGCTCGGAGGAGGGAGAAGGCTGAGCAGATGATGAGTGAGTCATCTGCATATTGAATGACAGATGATTCTAGGATGGAGTGGTAGTTGTTAATGTCGAGTATTAAGTTAAAGAGTAGAGGGCCTAGAACTGAACCTTGTGGGACACCTGTGGGTGTAGGAAGGAAGGGGGAGGTTGAAGTTTCCACTGGACAGCTTGTTGGCCGGTTGGACAGAAAAGTAGCTAGAAAGTTACCACCCTGTCCCACTTTCAGAGGACAGTCCTCTTTTTAGACAGTTGTGTCCTGACAAAAAATATTAACCAATGGCAAATGTCCATGAGAGTTGTAAAGACATAATTATGTCCTATATTGTATGTCATAAATAGTTGCATAAAAGGGATTATTCTGTCATCTAAAGTACCTAAATGTTATAGAAACCAAGAATAAGCAACTTCAAAATGCTACAAGAATACAAAGTTATTATTTAGAGCAAAAAAGTTAAAGTTCTATCCTTTGTAATGACCAAATTGGGTATGTCAGCCAAGCCTGTAAAAATCTGATGTTTCATCCCCAAGAAATGTCCCACTTTGTGGCCATTTGAAAGGTGGCAACCCTACAAGTAGCTGGAAAACCAAGCTATGGTGCTGGGAGAGAGTTGTAGGGTGGAGAGTTGGGATATAAGTAGGGTGTGGGAGATGGTGTCAGAGGCCTTTGACAGATCTAGGAATAGTGTGGATACGAAGTTGCTTTTGTTGTGTTCAAGGTTGATGGTTTCAAGAAAGGAAAGAAGGGTAGTCATGGTGCTGTGGCCAGGGCGGAAGCCGTGTTGGGTAGGGGAGAGGAGATTGTTTTGGGTTAGGTGTGGCATGAGTTCTGCTTGGATAGATTTCTCGAGTATTTTAGAAAGAGGGAAAGGATGGCAATAGGCCTGAAGTTGGTGGTATCCGTATTTTTGCCTCCTTTGTGTAGTGGGCTGATGTAAGCATGTTGCCAGATAGAAGGGACGTATGATTCTTGTATGGATCATTTATAAGAATAGAAATAGGAATAGGCTATACTGTCTGCAGATTGTTTCAGGAAGGTGGGTGGAAGGTTGTTGGGTGCATTGCGACATGGTTTGAATTTTAGGAGAAGTCTTTTTATAGTGCTTGTGAAAATGGGAGTAAGGCAGAAGGATGTGGAGGAGGGTAAGTGATTGGGATGGTGGTAGGGGCAGGAGGGGGTGGGGCTGGAGGTGGGGGGGGTTGGAAGGAGGTCGAGTAGTTTAGCTATGCATTCTATGAGGAATGAATTGAACTGGCTGGCTGTTTCAAGGTTGGAGAGGTTGGGGTTTGGACAAGGGTTTTTCTTGTTGCCAGGGTGCAGCATGGATGAGATGGAGTCTCAGAATTTTTTTGGATTTGTTGAGTGCAAGGACTGGAGATTAGAGTAGTGGGCTAGTCTTTTGTTATTAGCTTTTTTGGTGGAGTTTCGTAGTTGCTTAAAGTCTAGGAGGGTGTTGGGGTTTTTATGTTTTTGATATTTGTTTCCATTTTTTGTCTCTTTGTTGCATGGCTAGTTTAGTTTCTTTTGATAACCATGGGCAAGGATTGGTTTTGATGTGTTTGGTTCGGGGGGGCTTACTGGTTGAGGAGGGTTAGGAATGAGTGGTTAAAATAGGATATGGCATCATCTGGAGGAAGGGTTTTTAGAGGGGACCAGTCAGTATGTTTTAGGCATTCTGAGAAGGTTTGGGGGTTGAAAGAAGAGAGGTTGCGGGTTTGGATCGCCAATATACATGTTGTTTTGAAGGGAGATGATGGGAGTCGAGTCGGGGGAGAGAGGCTGGTAGGTGATCGCTGAGAGGATCAGGTAATGTTCCGGCTTTGGAAATAAGGTTTGGGTGAGTTATTAGGATCCAGTCAATGATGGATCCAGAAGTACCATCTTTATTTGGTCTAGTTGGAGAGTGTATTAGTTGGGAGAAGTTGTAAAGGTTGATTGTGTGGGAAGGGGCTTCAGAGTTAATAGTGGT